>NC_092343.1:89246500-89575500 GCF_046630445.1 Rutidosis leptorrhynchoides | reverse complement strand
ATGTTTTATATATGTAAGTATTATATATATTTATTAAAATAGTACATTATTTCATCATAGATATATTATAAATTTCTACATATACATAATATAATAATTATGTATAAAATCATATATATATAGTTATATTTATGTATATATGTATACTACCATATATATAAAATCATGTTTTAAATGTTGAGTAGATGATTAATTATGTATATTAAACAATTAACTACAAAGTATAACATTGTACATTTAATATTTTGATAACGTTGGTAAAATATGTTTGAATCATTTATATACAATATACTATATATATTCAAAATGAAAATCTTTAGTTATTAAATGTTATCTTTTATAATAACAAAATTACTTAATAGTTCATTAATACTAATATAATTAGTTTTATATATAATTATTTATATTTACATTCTTAGTTACAATTAAAGGTTCGTGAATCGTCGGAAATAGTTAAAGGTCAAATGTTATCATGAAATAGTTCAAACATAATGAGACTCGGTTTAATAGACTTTGCTTATCGAGTCGAATCATATAAGATTATGTTTAAATTTGGTCGGAAATTCCCGGGTCATCACAGTACCTACCCGTTAAAGAAATTTCGTCCCGAAATTTGAGTGAGGTCGTCATAGCTAACAATAAATATGTTTTCCTGACGAATATGAGTTGATAACTTGAGTTTTATCATCATTGAGTAATATGGATAAAAATAATTCAATTATTCGAAGAGTGCGAATGAAGCTATTCACAAAAGGATGAAATGAGAAACAAAGATTTGTTTTTAACTTTTGACGTAGTCAGGTTTGAATTTAGAAAATAAGGCGCGTCTTAACTTTTGACATTGCCTTGGTTGAATTCCGGAATTTAAGGGATTTAAAGAAAATCTTGAAGATCTATAAAATCTGATTCTTCGGGATTTATGGAAATTAAGATCTCTTTAATTAAATACGGTGATCTGCCCCGATTACTACGTCTGATATTTCCAGTATAAATTAAGCTCTTCCTTTCCATTATTCTCACCATTCTTATACTTTCTTTCTTAGTTCATACATCCAAAAGATTCTGAAAATGATTAATCCAGTTCTGATCCTTGTCCTCATCCTTACTATCGCAACAATCATTCTCCTTTTTCAACTTCCACCAGAGGAATCTGCTTTCTTCTACTTCGCCCTCGGGATTATAATGTTTTTAATTCTCCCGTGTCTTTATGTTGCGATAAACATTGATATACACGGTTTGTAATTTATGTGTTGTTATCGGACTTTATATTCTCCCTTATATTTCAAAGCTCTATGCTTTTGTTTTCTCTTCCCGACTTCAAGTCAAGCGAATAATGGTCCAGAATTTATAGATATAGAGTTTCGAATGATTATAATGTTCTAAGCATGAAGGAACGTGATAGCACGATTTGATTTTCAAATTTATCAACATCACGGAAGATAGAACCATCAAGAATACATTTTCTTGATTTGTTACGGAGTTAAGTAGGATGAAAGAGTTATGTAACATGGCACATGATGACGTTATGATCTGTGAATCATCACGTTTCATTTAGAAACTCAGCATGACTTACTGTAATATAATCACGTTGATCAAGTGTCATTATATTATACTAACTCATGCATCAGTTCCCATCATTACTACAATAACATTCATATTTTAAGCTTGAAAATTTACAGAATATAGAAACTAACAGTTTCTATATGATGTAATACTGATAGCACGAAAAGATTAATGATTTCAGATAAGAATAGTTATAAAAATATCTCCAGAAATATGGAGGATATTTATAATGAAAGGTACGATAATATCTCAGAATATCTAAGATCAGAGGATGATAGAAACTATTGTCTGCAAGGGTTTAGAGTAAGGAGCAAGTTATTCACTATAGACTTTAGCAGACATTGAATTATTTGGATTCTTTGAAGTCAAACTTATTCTTTGTGATTTATCCACGGCTTTCTTCATAGTTTCGCATAATCTGCTTTTCGGTACTATATTTTCTATTGAATGTTTCCAATATATTGATACACAGGAAGCACGAAGAGGTATATAATTTCGGACGAGAATATTTAAGAAAATATCCTCAGAAATATCAAAGATATTGATGATGATATTTTGGAATTTCTAAGTTCGACGGTTGATGGAGAAAGATTTTCCGCAAGATTTTAACATGACTTCGGAGCAAGATATTCTCTAAAGATTTCAACGGATCCAGAATTACCTGAATCCTTTGAATATAGGATTTGGTCCTTGTATTTGTCCTTGGTCTCCTTCATGGGTAACTCAATCTGTTTTTCAATACCCAATTTTCTATCGAGCGTTCCTAACACTCCTTTCTTTATCATCAAACTTTTGTCCGTTTAGACCATCTACCATTTTTCTGTTTCCTCTGCATTTAATGCTATGATATCTGAATCATCGGTTATTAATCCGAGGTGGTTTCAGGAGAATTGTGTTTTTAGATGATTAAACGATGATGGTAATATGATGGAATATGAAAGGTTACCTGGTAACAATAAAAGAGCACGCGTATATATAAACGTTATAATAAGGTTGTTTCGTACGAAAAGTCGAAGTTGACTTGTTGGAGTTGTGACAAAATTGGCTAATTTTGAAAAGGGATCGCAAAGTTGTTTTTGTTAATAAATGCCAAAGGATCTGACGCGGCTACGTGTTGAACTTTTACTCAATTGCCGAGAGTTTCTCAGGTGCATAACTATATGCATAAATCTTTCCTTCCGTAGATGAAGTGCGGTAGATTCATCCTATCGATTGAGGTGTTTTCAAGAATCATGAAAGGTTTGAACGCAGAATGTAATCGTGAAGATACAAATGAGGTTTAAGACGAAATCAAGTGGCAAACTTGAAGAATTGTTTAGTTTCATATGTTATATTCAATATTTTAATTCATTTTAATTGTCCAATGTTATTAGTCCACAGTCGATAGTCCACAGTTGACAGTGCAATCATTCATATATAGTTTAATATATAATATTTGAATTAATTAATACGTATCGTGACCCGTGTACATGTCTCAGACTCGATCACAACTCAAAGTATATATATTATTATAGAATCAACCTCAACCCTGTATAGAGAACTCGATCATTACTGCATATAGAGTGTCTATGGTGATTCCAAATAATATATATAGATGTGTCGATATGATATGTCAAAACCTTGTATACGTGTCCCGATATTTAAAGTGCGTAAAATAAATAACAGAAATTAAATGACGATAAATAAAGTGCGTAAAGTAAATAACAGAAATTAAATGACAATAAATAAAATTGCGAGAATATAAATTGCGATAAAATAAATTGCGATAAATAAATTGCGATAAATAAAATGTAATACGGAATTAACAGTTAGCTAGGATTTTGTTAGCGTGGTTTCTTAATAAAATTTAATATTGTTAATTAGTCTGTTTCTAATCAATTTTTATTGTGTCCATTATTTCTTCATTATGCCACTTGTTGGATTCTGATAGGTCAAAATTCAAATATGAAATTGAATTTGAATGAAAATAGTTATTCTTTGGTGAACGGATAAGTATCCCGGTGGTTGTAAATAGGATAGTGAATAACTGTTGAATCAGATTCGAAGAATATACAGTGTAACTTATTAATGTGAAATTTAAATATTCCTCGGGTATTACCTACCCGTTAAAATATTTTTATTATTAACAGTTTGTACAAAAGAATTTTTAATTACAATCTTTATGAAAACATATATACATATATATTTTCTTCAGATGTAATCATGAATTTAATGAGTTAACATGATATTAAACTCATTTAGTTTTCAGTTGGAACTAGAATAAATAATCTCTAAAACATTAGAGATTACATAATCACCATGTCGAACGAAGATAACTGATGTAGAATGTCATGTAGAATGATGATTATACTCGAGGTATAGATTGAGATGTTGAGGCATGTGATATTGAAATTTGGGTTGTTGGTGGTACCGTTGGTGCCGGTGATTTGGATGAAGCTGGTACGTTTTGCACCATATTTTCCAAGACTACAACTTATGCGCGAAGTTCGTTAACTTCTTCTATTACACCGGGATGATTGTCGGTTCGGACGAGCGGATGAATGAGGTTTAGAATCTGAGATAGTATATGATCGTGATGAGATACTTTGGAAATGAGAGAGAAAATGGTGTCTCGAACAGGTTCGCCGGTAAACGTTTTAGGTCCATTGTCAAGAGGTGAATTTGGTTAGTGGAAATGATCGCCTTCTTCGCGTTTCCATTGATTAAGTCGACTACGAACCCATCTCCAATTCATTCAGAATAGATGATGGCTAATTGATCGATTCATTCCGGTTACTCTGCTTTCGGAGCTCGAGTGGAAATCCATATCGAAATAGCTGTCGGAATAACTATCGAAATAGCTATCGAAATCAGATGGACTCGAACTGGTTGAGGGATTCATCTCGTACGATCAGATGAAGGATTTTCGATAAGAAATAGATTATAGGATGTAGATTAGTACCCTGCAATACATAATTTACATATGCATATATAATACTAAAATCCCATAAGCTACGGAGGAATCTACGGAAGCTGTCAGGCAAAGGTAACAATAACAGATACGCTAAGATATGAATTTAACTATACACTGTCTATGCAATAAAGGCAGTAAGACGTGTCTTAGACTTTAAGGATGGTAAGCAAATAATTTTTCGACACTAAATGATAAGCAAAACTTTTGACATGCAAACACGGTCGAAGTCCAGACTCATTAATGCATTCTAACGACTATCAGTTAGACTCACTAATGCAAGACCTGGTTCGCTAAGACCACCGCTCTGATACCAACTGAAATACAGTTGGGGACAACCACCGTCCCACCCAGTGCCTTCCCAGCTAACCGCCTGGTGACCACTGAGTGTACCTCAGACACTGATTTTAGGGCCTGCCTCTCGGCTACTGCCAACCCTCGTAAAGGATCGCAAGGAGTAAGAGCCAATGCTTCGTCACAGGTAACACTGTGAGAACCTCCTTTACGACTAACCCGCCACACATGGACGGCGTTATACCAGCTCTGATACCAACTGTGAAGACCCGTCCTAATCCATCCGGACGAAGTCCATATCGATTATAAACGATTCACAACAGTTGATTACATCGCGAGATACTTGACCTCTATATGATACATTTTACAAACATTGCATTCGTTTTTGAAAAGACAAACTTTCATTACATCGAAAGTTGACAGGCATGCATACCATTTCATAATATATCCAACTATAATTGACTTGATAATAATCTTGATGAACTCGACGACTCGAATGCAACGTCTTTTGAAATATGCCATGAATGACTCCAAGTAATATCTATAAAATGAGCAAATACACAGCGGAAGATTTCTTTCGTACCTGAGAATAAACATGCTTTAAAGTGTCAACCAAAAGGTTGGTGAGTTCATTAGTTTAACTTAAACAATCGTTTCCATCATTTTAATAGACCACAAGATTTCAGATTTCCATTTCTCATAAACATACGTCCCATGCATAGAGACAAAAATATCATTCATATGGATTGAACACCTGGTAACCGACATTAACAATATTCATATATAAGAATATCCCCATCATTCCGGGATCCTCCTTCGGACATGATATAAATTTCGAAGTACTAAAACATCCGGTACTTTGGATGGGGCTTGTTGGGCCCGATAGATCTATCTTTAGGATTCGCGTCAATTAGGGTGTCTATTCCCTAATTCTTAGATTACCAGACTTAATAAAAAGGGGCATATTCGACTTCGATAATCCAACCATAGAATGTAGTTTCACGTACTTGTGTCAATTTCGTAAAACAGTTATAAAAGTTGCGCATGTATTCTCAGCCCAAAAATATAAAGGGTAAAAAGGCAAATGAAACTCACGCATATAATTATTGTAAAACAGTTTATAAAGCATTTGCATGTATTCTCAGCCCCAAAAATATAAAGAGTAAAAGGGGGGCAAATGAAACTCACGCATATAAATATTGTAAAATAGTTAATAAAGCATTTGCATGTATTCGCAGCCCAAAAATGTAAAGAGTAAAAGGGAGCAAATGAAACTCACGATACTGTATTTTGTAGTAAAAATACATATGACGTCATTGAACAATGCAGGGTTGGCCTCGGATTCACGAACCTATATCAATTGTGTATATATTAATACGTATAATGTAAGTTACAAAATTTCATTTATTAATATGTATTATTTATATATTATAGTTTTGTAGAATTTATTCTAACCTTTATTTTAAAACGTATACTTATATTATATTTTAAGTTATATTTTATATATATATATCGATTTTATGTATATATATCTATAATGATTTACGTTTATATAAATAGTGACATTAATATATTTATATACATATATTTGTGGTTAGTATTGTATTTATGAAATTTTATTAGTTTGTTATGTGAATTATTAATACAATCCTAGTATATACCATAAGTATATATATAGTGTACAAAAGATTTATTTGTTAAAATAATAATTTAGATAATAATGATTTACTAATAATAATAATAATTTTATTAATAATGATAATACTAATAGCAAAAAAAATGAAAATGATAACTGTTAATGATACTAATAATAATAACTCTAAAATAATATTAATACTAATACCATACTTATGTTAATAATAAGGGTTCTAATATTTATAAAATGATAAATGATAATCATAATAATACT
Organism: Rutidosis leptorrhynchoides; assembly: GCF_046630445.1. Classification (NCBI taxonomy): domain Eukaryota; kingdom Viridiplantae; phylum Streptophyta; class Magnoliopsida; order Asterales; family Asteraceae; genus Rutidosis; species Rutidosis leptorrhynchoides. Next base: position 89,568,784 of record NC_092343.1, on the reverse strand, counting down.
AGTAAATATTAATGATGATACTGATAAATATGATATTATTAATTGTAAATGTACTGATGATACTATTATTTATAAACCGGTACAAATTCTAATATTGATGATAATAATATATTTTTATTTCCTTCATAATAATAATAATGATAATCATAATCCTAATGATGATAAAATACTAAAATGATAAGTTTATTACTAATAATAATATTATTAATACCTATCATAATAATAATAATAGTAATGTCTATAATACTTTCAAATATGATAACAAGTATGATACTAATAATAACAATAACAATAACAATCAAAACAATCACAATAATAATAATAATACTAATAATAATTAATATATAATAACAATAATAAAATTAGAAAAGAAAACTACCTCACATGAAAAGAGTTTCAAAAAAAAAAAAAAAAAAAAAAAACTACCGTCCTCTGGACTCGATCTCGTGAACACATGCTCACACGCAAACACTCTCGACCATCCCACCAATTCTGATTCTCTGTACTAATATCGAATTTAAATTATATATATAAACTGTTTTTCTTCTATTCCTCTTCTTCTCCACAAGTCTCACGGATTCAACAAAACATCAATAACCAAAAAAAAAAAAAAAAATCAGGGTTCCTTTTAAAGCTTCAAAACATTACAGAAAAAAAATAATTTGGGTTCTAAAATAAAAAAAAAAAAACACTAAAGGCCTACTGCAGCGTCGGTTCTTGGAACAAAACAAAAAAAATTGATTTCGTAATAGATAACATTATAGATAATGTTTATAACACGAAATAGTTTTCTAAACATGTATAAAAACTACTGGAATCGTCAATTTGATCAGAAACATATACACGAACGCGAATTTGTCTCAAGAACAATTGTTGACTTTTTTTAAACTAAACTTTGACTTCAAAATTCAAGATCGATATAAAGATTTGAGAGTTGAGATTTTGCAGATAGATTCAAAGAAAGATTTCTAACCTTTCTGCATTTTTAGATTTTGAAACTTTATTCGAAATTGAATTAAGAGAAAAAAAAATTGGAGCGTGCAGAGAAGAAGAAAAAAAAATATCGCTGTGCTCTTTAATCCCATTGGATTTCCTTTTTATTTGATTTGCAATTATACATAATCATTTTGTAATAATAGAGATCGGTTGATAAAAAATGGAGAAAATGTCAACACAGGTTCACGAGTTTGGAGCAGGAAAGAAACAAAAAAAATAATAATAATAATAGAGATAAAGGATACAGAGGTCAAGCGTATAATATAGATCCCTACTGTTTTTTTTAATTAATAATAATAATATATAATAACAATACTATTAATATCTAATAATATTAATAAAATTAATAATAATGATAAATATAATATTAATGATAATAATAATTGTAAAAATGATGATAATAATAATAATAATAATAATAATAATAATAATAATAATAATAATAATAATAATAATAATACCATACTAATTATGATAATATTAATATTTTATCGATAATAATAATATTAGTAATAATAATCTAATTTATACATCCAATTTCATCTTTATATGATATAAAGTGATATTATGAATACAAATATTGATATTTGACGATACAAATAACATTACTACAACAACTATATTTGTATTTAAATTTAATTTATTAATATCATCTATTATTATGTAATATTTAATAATTATGTAATATGTATTGTAACATATACTGAATATTATATATTTATGCATTTTAATATAAATATATTATAATATTTATTTACATACTAATTATATTATACTTATGTATGTAATTATGAAAAATATAAATGTTTTATATATGTAAGTATTATATATATTTATTAAAATAGTACATTATTTCATCATAGATATATTATAAATTTCTACATATACATAATATAATAATTATGTATAAAATCATATATATATAGTTATATTTATGTATATATGTATACTACCATATATATAAAATCATGTTTTAAATGTTGAGTAGATGATTAATTATGTATATTAAACAATTAACTACAAAGTATAACATTGTACATTTAATATTTTGATAACGTTGGTAAAATATGTTTGAATCATTTATATACAATATACTATATATATTCAAAATGAAAATCTTTAGTTATTAAATGTTATCTTTTATAATAACAAAATTACTTAATAGTTCATTAATACTAATATAATTAGTTTTATATATAATTATTTATATTTACATTCTTAGTTACAATTAAAGGTTCGTGAATCGTCGGAAATAGTTAAAGGTCAAATGTTATCATGAAATAGTTCAAACATAATGAGACTCGGTTTAATAGACTTTGCTTATCGAGTCGAATCATATAAGATTATGTTTAAATTTGGTCGGAAATTCCCGTACCATCGCGATGAACGGACCTCTATATGCCTTGAACGACTCCATGTGATGTCTCTAAAATGAGTAAATGCACAACGGAAGATTTCTTTCATACCTGAGAATAAACATGCTTTAAAGTGTCAACCAAAAGGTTGGTGAGTTCATAAGTTTATCATAAAACAGTAAAATTCATCATTTTGATAGACCACAAGATTTAAATCCTGCATGGTACAAATGGGCCCGAATCCTATACCCACCTGTAATGTACAAGCGATATCTTTTAAATACAGTACACCTTTCTCGTGTACGAAATCATCTTAACAAATCTTTGTAACTGTACACATATCTCGTGTACAAAATATCATACACATAACCCGTGTATAAAATCATTCTCTCGATATATAACATTCATATCATTTGGTGGCAATTATCATGTCCACATAATTCAATGGTGGCAATTATCATGTCCACATAATTCAATGGTGGCAATTATCATGTCCACATAATTCAATAATAATCCACAGAACTTCCGTCTGTATAATAATTCATTCGAGGAATGTTTTACTTGTGTCTATCTCGTCAAACATTTATAAAAGCATTTCATGTATTCGCAGATCAAAATATATTTCAAAAGCATTTAATAAAGCAGTTATAAAAACAGCGCATGTATTCTCAGTCCCAAAAATATAAAGAGTAAAAGGGAATCAATGAACTCACTTATTGTATTTTGTAGTAATAATACATATGACAATATTGAACAAGTGTAGGGTTGGCCTCGGATTCACGAACCTATATCATGTATATATATATATTAACACTTAATATTGTAATTGAACAATGTTGTATATATATATATATATTTATTATAATATTTTTATTAAATTGTAACTTATGGTTATAGATATATAATGTGTTGAATTCAATATTTATATATGTGTTTATTACCACTTTTAACATCTTTAAATATTTTGATACAATATATGTAATTTAGTTATTATTACAGTTATTAATATTTCATATGAAAATATAGTATGTAATATACGTTTTTACATACCAGTCTCTTTTGTTTGTAAAATTAATATTTATAATACTATTAAGGTAAAGATATTAATACCTATGCTAAAAATGATAGTTTTACTAATATTGATTCTTTTAATAATAATATAGTTGTAAAAATAATATTTTTTTAATAATAATTCTAATAATGATAAGGATAATATTAATAATAGTAGTACTTATGTTAATAGTGATAATAATAATAATTATAGAGATACCTATTTTGTTAATTATGGTTATAAGTTTAATTATAACCATTCTAATAATCGTATTAATAATAATAATAATAGTTATACTAGTAGTAAATTGTTAAAGTTATATTTTAAATGATATTAGTAAATACATTAGTAATAATAACATTCGTATTCGTATCTATAAATGAGTTTCTATCATACATCATACATTAGTAATATATTATTATTATTATTATTATTATTATTATTATTATTATTATTATTATTATTATTATTATTATTATTATTATTATTATTATTATTAGTAGTATTATTATTATTACTATTATTATTATCATTATTAATATATATATCATTATTTAAAAATGGTTATTGTTATTGTTATTATTATTATTACTATATTATCATTAAGATAATTATTAGTATTATCGTTAATAATGTTATAGTAACTATCATTATTAATATTAGTGGAATTAAAATAAATATTTGTAACACCTAATTATTTTGATTACTATTATTATCATTATTATGAACACGATATAAAAGACGATTAAAAGCTATTAAACGAAACGATTAGGAAATAATGAGTAAGAGTATCATGATGAAATTAAAATATTATAAGATATTGATTTAGATAAAATTATAGTTCTTATTATTTTTATCATTACTATTATTATTAAAAGTATCGTTAGTATTAAAACTATCATTTTAACAAAAATTATCATTTTAATAGAAATGTCATTGTTACTATAAAATATCATTATTATTATTATTTTAAATAGAATTATTATTTTAAAGATAATATTAAAAATTATCGTAAATATTAAAGTTATCATAATTAGAATTATCGTTTTATCATAATGTCATCTTAGTAATTATAAATATTGATATTTTTATAATAATAATTATTATTATAAAATAATACAACTTTTACTTACTATCATTATAGATATTATTTTATCAAATAAATATGTGATACAAACATATTTTACTAAGTGTAATAACTTACTTTAATAATACCTATCATATTATCTTTATGATATTAAATATACTCCCTATAAATTTTATTACTTAATATATATAAAAGTATATTTTATTATATAAATTTAATATAAAATTTTATTTATTAATAAATAAATTATATTATTTACTCTAATAAATCTTTTAAAAATATTTAAAAATATAAAACGACGATATTTAAACTATATATTAATCATGTATAGATTTTTGGAAATTATTTTGAGTCAAATTTACTTTTGTTGACTTTTGCATATTAATCTCGAGCATTAGGATTGTGGTACACTATGACTTGACCTAATTTGTTAGACAAATATTGACCAACACATAAATATATATAATTAATTTAGGTTCGTGAATCCGAGGCCAACCTTGCAATTGTTCAATGACGTTATATGTATTTTTACTACGAAATACAGTATGGTGAGTTTCATTAATCCCCTTTTACTCTTTACATTTTTGGGGCTGAGAATACATGCAAATGCTTTAGTAACTGTTTTACAATAATTATATGCGTGAGTTTCATTTGCCTTTTTACCCTTTATATTTTTGGGACTGAGAATACATGCGCTTTTATAAATGTTTGACGAAATAGACACAAGTAATTGAAACTACATTCTATGGTTGAATTATCGAAATCGAATATGCCCCTTTTTATTAAAGTCTGGTAATCTAAGAATTAGGGAACAGACACCCTAATTGACGCGAATCCTAAAGATAGATCTATTGGGCCTAACAAACCCCATCCAAAGTACCGGATGCTTTAGTACTTCGAAATTTATATCATGTCCGAAGGAGGATCCCGGAATGATAGGGGATATTCTTATATGTATCTAGTTAATGTCGGTTACCAGGTGTTCACCATATGAATGATTATTTTTGTCTCTATGCATGGGACGTATATTTATGAGAACTGGAAATGAAATTCTTGTGGTCTATTAAAATGATGGAAATAAATGATTATGATAAACTAATGAACTCACCAACCTTTTGGTTGACACTTTAAAGCATGTTTATTCTCAAGTGTTAAAGAAATCTTCCGCTGTGCATTTGCTCATTTTAAAGATTTTACTTGGAGTTTTTCATAGCATATTTCGAAGAACGTTGCATTCGAGTCATTGAGTTCATCAAAAATTATTATTATTAAATCAATTTATAGTTGGATAGTGGATATTATGAAATGGTATGCATGCCTGTCAATTTTCGATGTAAATAAAGTTTGTCTTTTAAAAACGAATGCAATGTTCCTTATCCATCTGGACAGAGTCTTCAACATTTGGTTCCATTGCGATGATCGACTCCAAGTAATGCCTTTAGTATGAGCTAATGCACAGCGGAAGACTTAATTCGTACCTGAGAATAACATGCTTTAAAACGTCAACATAAAGTTGGTGAGATATATAGGTTTGATGCTAGCAGCGTTATAACTATGGACCACAAGATTTCATATTTATAAACATAATACACTCGCAAGTGTATGAAAAGCATTCTAAGTAATGGGCACCCGGTAACTAGCCTTAACAAGAGTGTGTACCCCTGAGTTATAATAATATGCGCACCGAATCAAGTGCGTTCCGTTAACCTCGAAGTACTAAACACCCGTTCTTCTAGTTTACTAGAACAACATCTGGGTGGGGGTGTAAAACCCGATAGATCTATCCTTAGGATTCGCGCCTACCAGTTCATAAACCAATAGTTAAAGTTACCAAGCTAGGGGATTTTTGATTCAAACCCATGTAGAACGTAATTTTAGTCACTTGTGTCCATAACGAAAATCATTTATATAAATAGCGCATGTATTCTCAGCCCAAAAATATTTAAAGTTTAAAAGGGACTATATACTCACCAAACTGTATTTTGTAGTAAAAATACATATAACATCTTTGATCAAGTATAAGGTTGGCCTCGGATTCACGAACCTATATTAATTATATATATTAACACATAATGTTAATCAATTAAATTTATAAATTTCAAAATGTATTATAATTAATATCCTTATATTACTTTACTACCTATAATATTTTATTTTATATATTTATAAAAGTAATAATAATAATAATTTTTATAAAAATAATAGTAATGATAATAATACTAAAAATAATGATAATTTTAATAATAATAATGATAGTTTTGATAAATGATAAAAATATAGTTATTAGTAATGATAACCTTAAAGATAAAAGTTTTTAATAATTTTAAATGATAATATCTATATTGATATTTGTAATAATAGTAATAATAGTAATAATAATAATAATAATAGTAGTAATAATAATAATAATAATAATAATAATAATAATAATAATAATAATAATAATAATAATAATAATAATAACAATAATATAATAATAATAATAATAGAAATTCTAGTATTTAAGGTTATACCTTTGAAACATTAAAAAGAGTAAAACTGCCCAAGACGAGACTCGAACTCTTGACCTCTCGCTAACTAACACCACCCATTAACCACTACTCTGTTTCGGTTTTTACGTTTTAACACGAGATACATATATACATAACCCGTATATATCTGTATCCTCTTCAACTTCATAAACCCTGGCCATTAACTCGGCCCAACTACATAATCAGCCCATGAATTATTTACGGCCCACAACAAGGATTACGGCCCAAATTACTTTCCAATGTCCAACAGAAAAAATATAGCCTGATAATATTTTGGTTCTTTTGTATAGTTCGACCCCCGAGTAAAAACAGATACGAAGGAACAAGTTTTTTTTTTTTTTTTTTTTTTTTTTTTTCAGCCGCCACTTGACCTCTCATATTTCCAGCTCATTACTCCACTATCTTTAATATCCCGTAATCAATGGATCGAAAAGAGAAAGAAAAAAAAATAGAATAAAATAATAACAATATCGTGATTTGTTTGATTCTTTAACAGGAGAAGTAAACAGAATCGCAGCAACGCTTCAATGGGTTTCGAAAGTTGTTGATTGGGTTCACAAAACTGAAAAGAAGAAACAGAAATAGTTGTGGTAGCGGTTTGAGTAATGGTTTGGCATTAAATTCGAACCAAACAGGAAAAAAAAAAATATAGATGAGTGCTGATGGTGCTGATGTCTTGACTACGTGATCGATGGTTTTCTAACAACGTAGAAGAAAGAGAGGGATTGGAGATGGTGTTATCAATCTCAAATGGAAAAACATATATAAATATATGGGTTTAGTTGAATTAATACATGTGTATATATCGATTATACATATTATGGAGAATAAACAAATGGTGGATTATGGTGTCCGGTGGTGGTGGTGGTGGCGGTTTAGGATGATATAAGTGGAAGATGGCGATGGTGTGAGGATGGTGAATATGGTTTGAAGTGAAAACAAAATAGTGGCAGTAAATAAATTGAAGAGCGTTTAATGTATTTGTTGGTCACATAATAGAAAAGCTTGAGCAAGAATCGAGAAGGTGGTGTATGGTTTATGATGGTTCTAATGGTGACCGATTTATAGAAGCAACAAGAGATGATTGTGGTGTAGATTGCACATTAAGCAATTGAGGTTTTGTTGTGGGTGAGTTTCACGTAGAAAAAGATGAGGGAGGTAGAAGATGGTGGATTTTAGTGACGGATGAGGTTGTTGTTTATAGCAATGGTGGTATGATGATCCATGGAGGTGGTACACCGAGGTGGAGATGGGAAGAAATAAGTAGTAGTGATTCGGTTATTGTATATGCATATCTGTGTATGTATATATGATATGTATATATATAAAAATATAAGAAATAATTGATGATTAAAGTCTAAAAGAATACAGTGATTTGAGAAAAAGGTGGGTGTCGATTCAAATAATAGAAAGCAAATGGATTAGGATGTTTTTGGAGTGATTTACAGAGATATATCTCTATCCCTATATTTATATTATATGAATGTAAGTAATATGTATGTATATTGATCATAATTTAGTAATCATAAAGTAAGAATAAGAGTTATAATATGGTTATTAATAAAAGCGTGCTTCTAATGATATAATTATTCAAACTACTAAATATATAAATACATACATAAACATTTTTATTTATAGATAGTGATTCGTGAATCGTCAGGCATGGTCAAAGGGTAACTGATTATCCGAATATAGATTTCAAACTTTCTAGACTCAACAATAGGGTTTTTTTTTTTTTTTTTTTTTTTTTTTTTTTTTTTTTTTTTTTTTGCTTATCGTATCGGAAACGTATAGAGATTAGGGTTTAAATTTGGTCGGAAATTTCCGGGTCGTTACAGTACCCACCCGTTAAAGAAATTTCGTCCCCGAAATTTGATAGAGGTTGTCATGGATATAGATAAGAATGTTTTCATGACGAAAATGAGATAATAATGGAGTTTTATCATCATTGGGTAATATAGATATATCGATTCGATCATGTAAGGCGTACGAGTGAAGCTATCACAAAAGTGTGAATTGAGTAAATATGAAATCTTTTTAATGGATGACGTGATTAGGATTGATTTCCAGAATTTAAGGGATCTAAAGAAAATCTTACGTAACAAGATTTGATTCTTCAACGATCAGGATCTTCTTTAATTTAATGCGGCAATCTGTTTTGATTTCTCTGTCGGATATTTCACTATAAATCCACCCTTTCTTTTCCTTATTTCCACACCCCACATCTTCTATCCATTCTCCCTCAATTCATACCTTAAAGTATTCTTTAAAATGCTCCATCCCATTCTAATTCTTGTTATACTTCTAACTTTCATATCTTTCATTCTTCTCTTTCATCTGCCGCCGGAAGAATCTATTCACTTTTATGACTTCCTTGGAATTATAATGTTTCTAATTCTCCCATGTCTTTACGTTGCAGTACGTATTGATATACACGGTCTGAAATTTCTGGGTGATTGTTGGGTTTTATATTTTCCCGTCCTCAAGTCAAGCGAGCATTGATCCGAAATTTGTAGGTATGAAATTTGAAATGAACATCGCTAATGCTCTTGGTTAGAAATGGTAATGACACGATTTTGGTTTTGCCAAATTACTAGAATATCCTGAAAAGATAGAATTTTCAAGATGTATGTTCCTAATATGTTTGGAGATTAAATTGAATGTAAGAGCCGTGTAACATGGCACATAATGACGGTACTGAGAATCATTATGCTTCATTAGAAACTTAACATGACTTACTGTAATATAATGAAGTTGATCAAGTTTCATTATATTATACTAATTCATGCATCCGTTCCCAACACTACTTCAAAACATTCATACTTTAAACTTAAAGATTTCAGAGTTTAGAAACTAACACAGTTTCTTTTATGTTGTAAGGCAGATATTACGGAGTGATAGATGATTTCAAATAAGGATAGTTATGGAAATGTCTCCAGAAATATGGAGAATAAGTATAACGAAAAGGTTTGAAGATATCTTATAATATCTAAGATAAGATAATGATGAAGTATATCATCTGGAAAGGTTTAGAATAAGGAGTAGGGTTCTTACTAACGGCTTCAGCAGGCACTGAATCATTTGGATTCTTTGAAGGCAGGTTCAGTCCTTGTATTTGTTCTTTGTTTCCTTCATGGTTAACTCAATCCATTTTTCAGTATCAAATTTTCTATCGGGCGTTCCTAACACTCCCTTCTTTTTCATCAAAATTTTGGCCATTAAGACCATCTTCAACATGCTGCTTCGTCAGCATTTTCAAAGTTAACGAATCTGGGTCATTGGTTTTCAAACCGAGGTGGTTTCAAAAGAATTGTGTTTTTAGATGATTAAACGCTGATGGTAGTATGGTGGGATATAAAAGGTTCCCCGGTAATGATGGCGAAAGGACAAGGTATAATCATCGAGGTTATAGTAGGAGTAGTCTCACTAAGAAGTCGAAGTGGAGCTGTGACAAAATTAGCTTCTTGAAAAGAAATTGTAGGGTTGTTTTTGTTAATAAATGGAAAAGGATTCAACACGGTATGTGTTAAACTATGAATTTAGATTCGAGAGTTTTTCAGATGCGCAAATCTTTTCTTCTATAGACGAGGTGCAGTTGGTTCAACTTCTCGATCGAGGTGTTTTCAAGAATCATGAAAGGTTTGAACGCGAATTGTAATTGTCGAGGTACAAATGAGGTTTAGAATGAAATCAAGTGGCAAACTTGAAGAATTGTTTAGTTTCATATGTTATGATCAATATTTTAATTCATTTTAATTGTCCAAAGTTAGCAGTCCAATAGTCCGATAGTTCAATAGTTCAATGATTCATATATAATTTAATATTTAATATTCGAATTAAATAATACGTATCGTGACCCGTGTACCGGTCTCAGTGTCGATCACAACTCAAAGTATATATATTATTTGAGAATCAACCTCAACCCTGTATAGCTAACTCCCGCATTACTGCATATAGAGTGTCTATGGTTATTCCAAATAATATATACAGATGCGTCGATATGATATGTCAAAACCTTGTATACGTGTCCCGATATTTAAAGGGCGTAAAATAAATAACAGAAATTAAATGACGATAAATAAAATTGCGATAATTAAATTGCGATAAATAAAATGTAATCAGTTAGCTAGGAACAGTTAGCTGGAACAGTTAGCGTAGATTCTTAACAAAATTTCAATTAGTTAATTCGTTTGTTTCTAACAAATTTTATTTTGTCCAATGTTTTTCTTCATTATGCCACTTGTTGGATTCTGATAGGTCAAAATCCAAATATGAAATTGAACGAAAATGGATTCTGTTGTGAACGGATACGTATATCTATGGATACAAGTAGGATAGTGACTGACTGTTGAATCAGAGTCGAAGAATGTACCGTGTAGCTGATTAATGTGAAATCTAAATATTCCTCGGGTATTACCTACCCGTTAAAATATTTTCACCATTAACAGTTTGTACAAAAGAATTTTAATTACAATCTTTATGAAAATATATATTTGCATATATATTTTCTTCAGATGTAACCATGGATTTAATGAGTCAATAAGATATTAAACACATTTTATTTACCATTAATACTAGATTACATAATCTTTAAAACTTTAGAAATTACATAATCGCCATGTCGAGCGAAGATAATCGATGTAGAACGATTCGTAGAACGATGATTATACTCGAGGTGCAGAATGAGATGGTGAGGCATGGATTGTTGAAACTTGGGTTATTGGTGGTACTGGTACCGTTGGTGCTGAAGCTGGTGATGTTACTGGTGTTGGTGATACTGCTGGTGCTTGCAAATTGTGTACCGTGCTCTCTAAAGTTAACACTCGAGCTCGGAGTTCTTTAACTTCTTCTACTAACCCTGGTTGGTTATCAATGTGAGGTAAAGGTCGGATATCTTCTCTAGTTCCGTTAATGGTAGTCTCAAGACAAAAAATTCTTGCAAAAAGGGTATAAACGGTGTTGCGAACAGGTTCGCCGGTGAGCGGGTCGAGCACTCCGACGTTAGGTGGTAAGTTCGGCTCGTGATATGGAGTACCTTCTTCATTTCTCCATAGGGTAAGTATTTCGCGAACCCATCCCCACTTTCTAAAGAAATCACGATAGTTGATCGGTTGGTGCGCTCCCGTCACGCTATCTTCGGAGTCAGAAGAACTTGGTCGATTCGTAGAGGCCATCTTACGCGATCTCAGGAAAGATTTTTGATATGAAGAGTTTAGTGATAGTAATTGATAGTTGGATGGTATTCTCAATGCATAATTTACATAGATATATATAGTACCAGGATCCCTTAAATTACGGAGAAATTTACGAAAGATATCCGGCAAGATCTACAGTAACAGATACGCTAAGATATGAATTTTGTCTATACACTATTTATGCAGTCAATGCAGTAAAACGTGTCTAGACTAAGAATGATAAGCAAATGATTCTCTAAGAATGATAAGCAGGTAATTTTTGACACAAAATGATAAGCAAAAACTTTTGATATGTAGACACGGTCGAAGTCCAGACTCAATAATGTATCCTAACGACTTATCAGTTAGGCACACTAATGCAGACATGGTTCGCTAAGACCATCGCTCTGATACCACCTGAAAGGACCCGTCCTTATCCATCTGGACAGAGTCTTCAACATTTGGTTCCATTGCGATGATCGACTCCAAGTAATGCCTTTAGTATGAGCTAATGCACAGCGGAAGACTTAATTCGTACCTGAGAATAACATGCTTTAAAACGTCAACATAAAGTTGGTGAGATATATAGGTTTGATGCTAGCAGCGTTATAACTATGGACCACAAGATTTCATATTTATAAACATAATACACTCGCAAGTGTATGAAAAGCATTCTAAGTAATGGGCACCCGGTAACTAGCCTTAACAAGAGTGTGTACCCCTGAGTTATAATAATATGCGCACCGAATCAAGTGCGTTCCGTTAACCTCGAAGTACTAAACACCCGTTCTTCTAGTTTACTAGAACAACATCTGGGTGGGGGTGTAAAACCCGATAGATCTATCCTTAGGATTCGCGCCTACCAGTTCATAAACCAATAGTTAAAGTTACCAAGCTAGGGGATTTTTGATTCAAACCCATGTAGAACGTAATTTTAGTCACTTGTGTCCATAACGAAAATCATTTATATAAATAGCGCATGTATTCTCAGCCCAAAAATATTTAAAGTTTAAAAGGGACTATATACTCACCAAACTGTATTTTGTAGTAAAAATACATATAACATCTTTGATCAAGTATAAGGTTGGCCTCGGATTCACGAACCTATATTAATTATATATATTAACACATAATGTTAATCAATTAAATTTATAAATTTCAAAATGTATTATAATTAATATCCTTATATTACTTTACTACCTATAATATTTTATTTTATATATTTATAAAAGTAATAATAATAATAATTTTTATAAAAATAATAGTAATGATAATAATACTAAAAATAATGATAATTTTAATAATAATAATGATAGTTTTGATAAATGATAAAAATATAGTTATTAGTAATGATAACCTTAAAGATAAAAGTTTTTAATAATTTTAAATGATAATATCTATATTGATATTTGTAATAATAGTAATAATAGTAATAATAATAATAATAATAGTAGTAATAATAATAATAATAATAATAATAATAATAATAATAATAATAATAATAATAACAATAATATAATAATAATAATAATAGAAATTCTAGTATTTAAGGTTATACCTTTGAAACATTAAAAAGAGTAAAACTGCCCAAGACGAGACTCGAACTCTTGACCTCTCGCTAACTAACACCACCCATTAACCACTACTCTGTTTCGGTTTTTACGTTTTAACACGAGATACATATATACATAACCCGTATATATCTGTATCCTCTTCAACTTCATAAACCCTGGCCATTAACTCGGCCCAACTACATAATCAGCCCATGAATTATTTACGGCCCACAACAAGGATTACGGCCCAAATTACTTTCCAATGTCCAACAGAAAAAATATAGCCTGATAATATTTTGGTTCTTTTGTATAGTTCGACCCCCGAGTAAAAACAGATACGAAGGAACAAGTTTTTTTTTTTTTTTTTTTTTTTTTTTTTTTCAGCCGCCACTTGACCTCTCATATTTCCAGCTCATTACTCCACTATCTTTAATATCCCGTAATCAATGGATCGAAAAGAGAAAGAAAAAAAAATAGAATAAAATAATAACAATATCGTGATTTGTTTGATTCTTTAACAGGAGAAGTAAACAGAATCGCAGCAACGCTTCAATGGGTTTCGAAAGTTGTTGATTGGGTTCACAAAACTGAAAAGAAGAAACAGAAATAGTTGTGGTAGCGGTTTGAGTAATGGTTTGGCATTAAATTCGAACCAAACAGGAAAAAAAAAAATATAGATGAGTGCTGATGGTGCTGATGTCTTGACTACGTGATCGATGGTTTTCTAACAACGTAGAAGAAAGAGAGGGATTGGAGATGGTGTTATCAATCTCAAATGGAAAAACATATATAAATATATGGGTTTAGTTGAATTAATACATGTGTATATATCGATTATACATATTATGGAGAATAAACAAATGGTGGATTATGGTGTCCGGTGGTGGTGGTGGTGGCGGTTTAGGATGATATAAGTGGAAGATGGCGATGGTGTGAGGATGGTGAATATGGTTTGAAGTGAAAACAAAATAGTGGCAGTAAATAAATTGAAGAGCGTTTAATGTATTTGTTGGTCACATAATAGAAAAGCTTGAGCAAGAATCGAGAAGGTGGTGTATGGTTTATGATGGTTCTAATGGTGACCGATTTATAGAAGCAACAAGAGATGATTGTGGTGTAGATTGCACAATTATATGAACGGGTCATTTCAGTTGGTCATTAAAATGGACGATCGCATTTAAAGCGGATCCTGATTCCCTTGATTACCGGAGAGTCAAATCTTATTAAGAAGATTTTCTTCAAATCCCTTGAAATCTGGGAATCAATCATATCTACGTCAAATGATAAGATGAATCTACACTTACTCATTTCACTCTTCTATGTTAGCTTCATTCGTACTCTTCATATAAATGGATTGTTTATCCAAATTATTCGCGGATGAATAACTCTAATTTTCAGCCCGTATGCATCATGAAAACATACTTATTATCATTCACGACCTTTCCACTCAAATTTCGGGACGAAATTTCTTTAACGGGTAGGTACTGTGACAACCCGGAAATTTCCAACCAAATTTAAACTTTAATCTTTATATGTTTCCGACACGATAAGCAATATTTGTTAAGTTAAATTGCAAGAATTTTAAACTATGTTCATACATTCATTCAACCTCGACCATGTTCCAACGATTCACGAACCATTAAACGAATATGATTATATATGTATATGTGTATATATATTATAACTTGAAACGTAAACAAAATATTAGATTAAATACTTTATATGATTGTATCTGTTTCAAAATATTTATCAATGGAATTAGAAGATAAGATCAAATGATTGAATTATCAGATATATTGAATTATGATTACAAGTCTCTGTTGAAAGGCCCACGTTGATTTGAGAAATCTTTCCGTTTTAACAATATTTGGAAAATGGTAAAGTGATTTATAAATAAGAACAAATTGTCAATCATTGAGAACTAGACAAAGGATAGTGGAAGATTGAATCTCATAAAGACTCGATTAATCTATTTAGTTTCAAACGTACAAAAACGTTTTCAGTTTAAAAAGAACTTTATTATTAAAACGTATATAACTTTTATAAATATCTAGAACCACTTTTGACAACTCATTACTTAACTAGTATGATAAAGATAACGATATTTATATTTTATTTTATTAAATATATATAACAATTTAAATTAATATTATATATATTTATACGCGTATTATACGTACATAGTTTTATACTTTTACTATACTTAAACTTTACCTTTACTTTATTTTTACTTTACTTTAACTTTAATAATTCACTTTAATAATTCATACTTTAATAATTCACTTTAATAATTCATACTTTAATAATTTACTTTAATAATTCATACTTTAATAATTCACTTTAATAATTCATACTTTAATAATTCACTTTAATAATTCATACTTTAATAATTCACTTTAATAATTCAAAAATCTATTATAAATAGAATTCAATAGGTTTCATTATTTCATAGAAACTTGAAAATATTTTTCTCTAAACTCTCTCAATCGATTTACATATATATATTTACTCCATATTATTTCAAGATATTATTAGTATACATAAAATATTACGACGGAGTGCTGTCCGAGTGATTTCGAAATTGTTTTTCGAGTAGGATAGGATTAAGGAAATTATGGGTTATAGCTATGGAGGTGATTGAGTATGGTTCATGGGTATGCTCGTGAGGTCAATATAGTGTTTATCATTTCCGTTGCGTCTACGTACCTTTCTTGCAATATTGAATCTTAATATTGATACGTGAGTACTCATAATTTAACTTTTACATACTAATAGTGTATTCCTGACTAGTGCTCGAGTATTTAGGATTATGCATGCTTGTACTTTTGATATTGCCCTTAGACAGGTTAGATTGAATATTGAATTAGTTACACTTGCGGTTGAGATAAGGCATAAGATATGCATGTCCTTGGAAAGCTAGCGAAAAATTAAGGACTTTTCCTTTAGATATCGAATGGTTTCGATGAACGGATTAAAAGTTATAATCAATTGAATTTTCTATATTTTTATTAAAAATGATTATTATTATCGTCGTTTTTATCGTCGTTCTAGTTTTATCTTATTATTATCATTATTATTATCTTTATCAATAAAATGGATTTATCATTAAAAATTGTTATTTTTTTTATTATTACTATCGTTATTATTGTTAAAGTTATAATTAGTATTATTATTATTATTATCCAATTATTATTATTATTATTATTATTATTATTATTATTATTATTATTATTATTATTATTATTATTATTATTATTATTATTATTATTATCATTATTAATATATATATCATTATTTAAAAATGGATATTGTCATTGTTATTATTATTATTACTATATTATCATTAAGATAATTATTAGTATTATCGTTAAAAATGTTATAGTAACTATCATTATTAATATTAGTGTAATTAAAATAAATATTTGTAACACCTAATTATTTTGATTACTATTATTATCATTATTATGAACACGATATAAAAGACGATTAAAAGCTATTAAACGAAACGATTAGGAAATAATTAGTAAGAGTATCATGATGAAATTAAAATATTATAAGATATTGATTTAGATAAAATTATCATTCTTATTATTTTTATCATTACTATTATTATTAAAAATATCGTTAGTATTAAAACTATCATTTTAACAAAAATTATCATTTTAATAGAAATGTCATTGTTACTATAAAATATCATTATTATTATTATTTTAAATAGAATTATTATTTTAAAGATAATATTAAAAATTATCGTAAATATTAAAGTTATCATAATTAGAATTATCGTTTTATCATAATGTCATCTTAGTAATTATAAATATTGATATTTTTATAATAATTATTATTATTACAAAATAATACAACTTTTACTTACTATCATTATAGATATTATTTTATCAAATAAATATGTGATACAAACATATTTTACTACGTGTAATAACTTACTTTAATAATACCTATCATATTATCTTTATGATATTAAATGAACCCTATAAATTTTATTACTTAATATATATAAAAGTATATTATATTATATAAATTTAATATAAAATTTTATTTATTAATAAATAAATTATATTATTTACTCTAATAAATCTTTTAAAAATATAAAACGACGATATTTAAACTATATATTAATCATGTATAGATTTTTGGAAATTATTTTGAGTCAAATTTACTTTTATTGACTTTTGCATATTAGTCTCGAGCATTAGGATTGTGGTACACTATGACTTGGCCTAATTTGTTAGACAAATATTGACCAACACATAATTATATATAATTAATTTAGGTTCGTGAATCCGAGGCCAACCTTGCACTTGTTCAATGACGTTATATGTATTTTTACTACGAAATACAGTATGGTGAGTTTATTTGCCCCTTTTACTCTTTACATTTTTGGGCTGAGAATACATGCAAATGCTTTATTAACTGTTTTACAATATTTATATGCGTGAGTTCATTTACTCCCTTTTTACTCTTTACATTTTTGGGCTGAGAATACATGCAAATGCTTTATTAACTGTTATACAATATTTATACGCGTGAGTTTCATTAATCCCTTTTTAAATGCTTTTGCAATATATATTTTTGGGACTGAGAATACATGCGCTGTTTTTATAACTGTTTTACGAAATAGACACAAGTAATTGAAATTACATTATATGGTTGAATGATCGAAATCGAATATGCCCCTTTTTATTAAAGTCTGGTAATCTAAGAATTAGGGAACAGACACCCTAATTGACGCGAATCCTAAAGATAGATCTATTGGGCCTAACAAACCCCATCCAAAGTACCGGATGCTTTAGTACTTCGAAATTTATATCATGTCCGAAGGAGGATCCCGGAATGATAGGGGATATTCTTATATGTATCTAGTTAATGTCGGTTACCAGGTGTTCACCATATGAATGATTATTTTTGTCTCTATGCATGGGACGTATATTTATGAGAACTGGAAATGAAATTCTTGTGGTCTATTAAAATGATGGAAATAAATGATTATGATAAACTAATGAACTCACCAACCTTTTGGTTGACACTTTAAAGCATGTTTATTCTCAGGTGTTAAAGAAATCTTCCGCTGTGCATTTGCTCATTTTAAAGATATTACTTGGAGTCTTTCATAGCATATTTCGAAGAACGTTGCATTCGAGTCATTGAGTTCATCAAAGATTATTATTAAATCAATTTATAGTTGGATAGTGGATATTATGAAATGGTATGCATGCCTGTCAATTTTCGATGTAAAGAAATTTTGTCTTTTAAAAACGAATGCAATGTTTGTAAAATGTATCATATAGAGGTCAAATACCTCGCAATGTAATCAACTATTGTGAATCGTTTATAATGTATATGAACGGGTCATTTCAGTTGGTCCCACAATAAAAGTATGCTATAATACAAATATTATTAGTATTATCGTTAATAATGTTATAGTAACTATCATTATTAATATTAGTGGAATTAAAATAAATATTTGTAACACCTAATTATTTTGATTACTATTATTATCATTATTATGAACACGATATAAAAGACGATTAAAAGCTATTAAACGAAACTGAAAGGACCCGTTCATATACATTATAAACGATTCATAATAGTTGATTACATTGCGAGGTATTTGACCTCTATATGATACATTTTACAAACATTGCATTCGTTTTTAAAAGACAAACTTTCTTTACATTGAAAATTGACAGGCATGCATATCATTTCATAATATCCACTATCCAACTATAAATTAATTTAATAATAATCTTTGATGAAATCAATGACTCGAATGCAACGTTCTTCGAAATATGCTATGATAGACTCCAAGTAATATCTTTAAAATGAGCAAATGCACAGCGGAAGATTTCTTTAACACCTGAGAATAAACATGCTTTAAAGTGTCAACCAAAAGGTTGGTGAGTTCATTAGTTTAACTTAAACAATCGCTTCCATCATTTTAATAGACCACAAGATTTCAGATTTCCATTTCTCATAAACATACGTCCCATGCATAGAGACAAAAATATCATTCATATGGATTGAACACCTGGTAACCGACATTAACAATATGCATATATAAGAATATCCCCATCATTCCGGGATCCTCCTTCGGACATGATATAAATTTCGAAGTACTAAAACATCCGGTACTTTGGATGGGGCTTGTTGGGCCCGATAGATCTATCTTTAGGATTCGCGTCAATTAGGGTGTCTGTTCCCTAATTCTTAGATTACCAGACTTAATAAAAAGGGGCATATTCGATTTCGATAATTCAACCATAGAATGTAGTTTCACGTACTTGTGTCTATTTCGTAAAATATTTATAAAAGTTGCGCATGTATTCTCAGCCCAAAAATATAAAGGGTAAAAAGGCAAATGAAACTCACCATACTGTATTTTGTAGTAAAAATACATATAACATCATTGAACAAGTGTAGGGTTGGCCTCGGATTCACGAACCTATAGTAATTATATATATTTATGTATTTGTCAATATTTGTCTAATAAACTAGGCCAAGTCATAGTGTACCACAATCCCAATGCTCGAGACTAATGTGCAAAAGTCAAAGGTTAAAGTAAAAACGAGGTCGCATGCAAAAATATAATAACTTATACAAAAATGATTTTTCGGTCAAACATGACTAAACGGCCACGTCAGCGATTTTTAGAAAAATTATCGGAACTCCGATTGATAAACGGCCAAAGATAAAAGTTACACATTACCAAAAAGATTAAGCATAAATTTTACAGAATAAACTAAACCTAGACAACTCGTAGTTGCCAACGCGGTTTCGGCGTTTCAAAGATAATTTTTCAGCTTTAATAAATTTACAAAAGTGACCGAGTAGCCTTCTTTGGAGATTTTTAGAAAATTCCTCGAAACTCGGATTGACAAACGGTCAAAGCCTTCAAATTCTCGTTACCACAAAGATATAACATGATTTTTGGCAAAAGTAAACACACATCAGGCCGACCATGGCAACTGATACAAAAGTGACATTTTTAATAAAAAAGTTTCAGCTCTTTTTATAATTTTTAAATGTGACCAAACAGTCAACTTTGACGATTTTTAGAAAAATCGTCGAGACTCGAATTGACAAACGGCCAGAGTCGTTTGTTAGACCTTACAGCAAAGAACTCAGTGGTATTTTTGTTTTAATCTGAAACAACGCAGATCAGCGAGAATTTCAGTTTCCGTTTCGACGTTTCAACAAAATTTACAAAACTTCTTTTATCCATAACTTGACAACCGTTCAACGAAACGAGACGTGCTTTATATGAAAATTCATCTACTCGACGAGTAGAATCCAAATAACCACTTTTTATAACCCAAAAAATTAGTTCACTAATTAATATCAGCAATTTTAATTACGAAATTAATTGTTTAATTCATAACTTTCTAACCGTTCATCGAATCCATTCGATATCTAAATGAAAAGTTTTTAATTTTTCGCTAGCTTTCCAAGGACATGCATATCTTATACCTTATCTCAACCGTAGGTGTAATTAATTCAGGATTCAACATAACCTATCTAAGGGCAATATCAAAAATACAAATATGCATTATCCTATTTTCTCGAGCACTAGTCAGGGATACACTATTAGTATGTAAAAATTAAATTATGAGTACTCACGTATCAATATTGAGATTCAATATTGCAGGAAGGGTACGTAAACGCAACGGAGATGATAAATACTAGATTGACCTCACGAGCATAACTCCCGAACATTACCCATAACCTCCATAGCTATAACCCATAATTTCCTTAGCTCTATCCCACTCATAAAACCCGTTTTGAAAACACGCGAGCAGAACCCCGTCGTAGTATTTTATGTATAATACTAATAATAATAACCTTAATACTACTAATTAAGATTAATAACAATATTAATCTTAATATTAATATTAATTCTAATAATAATAATAATGATAATTAAAATTATATATAGAGAGAGTAAAGGGATGCGAAAGACAGAATGCAAATGAATCTGAATAAGAGTTCATTTGCTTAAATAATATGTGGCCTCACTTTACTTTACTTTCCAGCTGGTATCCAATTCACAATCTTGCCGACACTTCCTAATTCATATTCATATCATATGTATTACATAGGTTTAATATTATTTAATATTTAATATATTTAATCTTTAGAATTAATTAAATATTATATTATATTTACGCTCATGGTAAAAATATAATTTTTACAAAAACGACACGGTCGTGGTCTCACGACTCATGTACCACTTTCGGTTTTTCGAGCGCACTTTCGTACGTCTAGAAAACTAGCCTTTTATGTTACGCGACGCGTACCTTTAATAATAATTTGACTTATATATCAAAAATTTACTTTATGAAAAATGTAACTTATAAAATTGAGCGTTGTGGTCATTTCCTTCTATAAATCAAAGTCTCGTTGTTTGTCAAAATATTTTATTTTAAATTAAACATTTTGTGACATGTACCTTTATTAATAACTAGACTTAAGTTAACTAAAAACTAACCCACTCAAAGTGTAAGTTAATATTTTGAGTGTTTTGGTCATTTCCTTTTATAATTCATAATCTTGTTATTTATCAAAGCCTATTTATTAATATTAGTTTAAAATCAAAACGTTTTATGACTAATTTAAAATATATAATTAAAATTTATCTAATAACATACTAGTTAACTTTTCAAAACCAATTATATTTCAAAGTTTGTTTTATAATCGTTTAGAAAATATTATAACACGTTTTGTTTATTCTTTAAGGCTTTAAATAGATCCAATTTCTTTATGCACTAACGTTTTTAAATATCAACCGCATCACTAAGAGAGTGTTACTATCGTGTACTTAATGAATCTAGAAAACATATATTCTAAATACAAGTCGCAGGTTTTCTATATATATGACTAATAATCGAAATACCAACTTACGTTATTTAAATAAATATATTTTAATAACCAGTTCTATTATATCGAAAAACGTTTTCACACGTTTGAAAATAGATCAATCAATGTATTATGAAATTCAATTCTCCACTAACTTTTGTCTAACTCTCGATAAATGACACCTTGTTCTTATTTGAAGATCACTTCACCATTATTTCCGAATACCGTTAAAAGTAAGAGTTCTCTAATTCAAAGTGGACCTCATAACAGAGACTCGTAATCCTAATTCAATGTATTTGATGATTCAATCATTTGTTATTATCTTTTAATCTCGTCGATTAACTTACCTCGTACAAATACGTTCATGTAAAGTATTATTCATTCAATACCTTGATAGCATTTCCAAATTCATAAAATAGATCTCCTAGCTTATTTTCATATTAACTAATCCGTTCAATGTTTCATTAATATAACTCAATTTAATAATCATATATATGTATACGTATATCTAATTAATTACACATAATTGTTCGTGAATCGTTAGGCATGGTCAACTGGTAATGGATATAGATTTCAAAACTTTCGAGACTCAATCATTACAAATTCTGCTTATCGTGTCGGGAATATATAAAGATTAAAGTTTAAATTTAATCAGAAATTTCCGGGTCATCACAGTACCTACCCGTTAAAAGAAATTTCGTCCCGAAATTTGATAGAGGTCGTCATGGCTAACAGTAAGAATGTTTTCATGATGAATATGAGTTGATAGCTAGAGTTTTATCATAATTAAGAAATACGTATAAAATAATTCGATTTCCCGAAGCGAATGAGTAAAGCTATCGTGAAAGAGCGAAATGAGTAAATGTAGAATCGTTTTAACTGATGACGTAGTTATGATTGATTTCCGGAATTTAAGGGATTTTAAAGAAAATCTTCGTAATAAGATTTGGTTCTTCGGCGATTTAGGAAATCAGGATCTTCTTGGAGTATATGCAATAATCTGTTCCGATTGCTCTGTCGGATATTTTTCTATAAATCCACCCCCGTTGTTTCCTTACAACTCACACCTTTTATTCTTTCTCCTCAGTTCATACTTTAAAACATTCGTCAATATGCTCCATCCCATTCTGATCCTTGATATACTCTTAATTTTTACATCTGTCATCATTCTCTTTCACCTACCACCAGAAGATTTTATTTACTTCTACTATTATCTTGGGGTTATAGTGTTATTAATTTTCCCGTGCCTTTATGTGGCAATACATATTGATATGCACGGTTTGTAGTTTCTGGGTGGTTGTTGGGTTTTATATCTTCCCTTATATTTCGATGCCCCTGCTTCTGTCTTCTATAATCATTGTCATCCACAGTTAATGCTCTCTTCTATTTGCTGCGGTTTATACCCCGAATTTCTATTTCGGAGCTTTGTCCTTTCGTTTCTTCTTCTTGCGATTAAATAGCTCTCGTAATGGTCCGGAATTCGTATGTATGGATTTCAGAAGGAATATAGTAATTGTTCTAAGAAGGAAAGGCAATAGTAAATCCTGATTTGTTAAATTAGCAGAATACCCTGAAAAAGACCGAATCATCAAGAAATAGTTCCTTGATATGTTTAGAGATTAAGTAGAATGTAAGAGTCGTGTAAATGGTACATGATGACGGTATATTCTGTGAATCATCACGTCCATTAGAAACTCAACATGAATTACCGTAATATAATGACGTTGATCAAGTGTCATTATATTATACTAACCCATGCATCAGTTCCCAACACTACTTCAAAAACATTCATATTTGAATTTTTTTTTTTTCAGAATTTAGCAACTAACACAGTTTCTTTTATGTTGCAGATATTACAGAGAGATAAATGATCTCATATAAGAATAGTTGTGATAATATTTCCAGAAATATGGAGAATATGTATAATGGAAGATACGAAGATATCTTATAATATTTAAGATATGATGATGATGAAGAATATCTGTCTGTGAAGGTTTAGAATAAGAAGTAAGGTGTTTGCTAACGAGTTCAGCAGGCACTGATTTATTTGGATTCTTTGAAGGCAGATTTAGTCCTTGTGATTTGTCCACTGCTTCCTTCATACTTTGCTCAATTCGTTTTCCAGTTCCAAATATTCTCTTTTTCTGAGCTTTACCAGCTCACTATCTTCTATCATCAAACTTTTGGCCGTTCAGACCATCTACCATTTTTATGTTTCCTCTGCATTTAATGCAATAATATCTGAATCATAGATTATCAATCTGAGGTGGATTCAGAAGAATTGTGTTTTAGATGATTAAACACTG
The DNA here is from genome assembly GCF_046630445.1 of Rutidosis leptorrhynchoides. Taxonomy (NCBI): domain Eukaryota; kingdom Viridiplantae; phylum Streptophyta; class Magnoliopsida; order Asterales; family Asteraceae; genus Rutidosis; species Rutidosis leptorrhynchoides. The sequence goes on along the minus strand of NC_092343.1, from coordinate 89,543,860 downwards.
GTGGTAATATGGTGGAATATGAAAGGTTTTCCAGTAATAATGACGAAAGGGCAACGTATTTATCGGAATTATAATAAGACTGGTCTGATTGAAAGGTCGAAGTTGCTTTGCTGGAGCTGTGACAAAATTGGCTACTTTGAAAAGGAATCGAAATGTTGTTTTTGCTAATAAATGATAAAGAATTCGATGCGGGTACGTGTTAAACTACGACTTTGGTTTCGAGAGCTTTTCAGGTACAAGACTTCGAATAATGTGCGGTTGGATCATCATCTCGATTGTTCAATGTTTGAAGTGTCTTCCGGAATTTCGAAGGGTTTTAAATGCAGATTGTCATAGTCAATATCCAAATGATGGAATTGTCCTGACTCCCGAATGATTTTCATATTCATCTGAGTGTTACAATTAAAAGTGATGTTCTATCACAGTTTTGAATTCCAAGTATAGTTTTGAAAAATGTAAGGATCTAAGAATAATGATTTCGGTTGTATCTCGAGTTAAATTCTGAAATTCCCAAAATCAGAGCATGTAATTAGATTCAAATGAGTATGGTTGTTTTGATTTCTATAGAAGAATGCATGTTGGTATAGTTGATGATTGTTGGATCCGAATTGAAGGACGTAACATATTAATTGTAATTTAATATATTTCCCGGGTATTACCTACCCGTTAAAAAAATTTTCACAATTAATATTTTGAACAAGAATTTTCATTTCAGTCTTTATGAAAATATATGTGAGTATATTTTCTTCAGATGTAATACAGATTTAATGAGTTTAAAATCACATTAAATTCATTTGATTTTTTTTTTTTTTTTTTTTTTTTTTGGCTTGAATTAGAAATGAGTAATCTCTAAAACATTAGGAATTACAAAATTTCGCGGAGTATCTCACTAATGTAATCAATACTTCAATATTTATTCTTATTGATATTTCCTTAGTGAAGAATGTTGATGCTTGTGGAATTCTTGCGAACTTCGCAAGGTACGATTGATGTGATATAGAAAATTTTCAGCGCATCAAAGATTAAAGTGTAAAATCAAACATGTTATTGAATAATACACTTGATTTATTATGAAATAAAATTCATTGAGTTGCAACACAGATTGTGGTTAAAAATGATTAAATTTTTAACGAAGAATGTACATCATAGCATATTAGTAATTTGAATTAACCGGATAGTTAAGTTCCATACATAATAGCTTAGTACGAAAAGATTTCTTATGGTTAAAAATTTATATATATGTATATATAGGATATACATATAAATTCTTCGAAGGAACTGAGGTAATACTTCATGACTCGTTGATACAATATCCTCGTTATTAATTCGTAATGGTTTCCACAATGATTCTTGAACTGACGGAATATGTGATGTCATAAGTGTTGTTGATTCTGACGATGCTGACGTTACTGACTATACTGGTGATGCTAACGGTACTGTTGCTGCTGATGATACTTCCGGTAACTACTAGCGATGCTTGTATAACAAGTCTAGTTTGTAAATCGCGCACTATTCTTATTAGGGTTTTGATTCTTCCTTGAATCATTTTGGTTCACTCATCTGATTTAGGGTTAGGGTGGAAATAGATAATCTCTAAGACTTTAGAGGTTACATAATCACCGTAGAATGTTCTTCTGATGAAGTTATGAATCAATACTTCATCGTTTGTTGTTGTTAGTACTCCTTGGTATCTATGGTGCGTGTGATGTTGATATCCGAGATATAGATTATGATGTTGAGGCGTGTGATGCTGTTGATGTTTAGGGTATCGAGGTTTGCGATGTTGATGCTACTGGTGGTACTGATTATGCTGCTGGTGCTGCTGATGGTGTTTGTAATCCTTGCACCATAAGCTCTAAAGCTATCACGCGAGCACGAAGTTCATTAACTTCTGCTAGTATACCGGGATGATTGTCGGTTGGGACGAGCGGATAAATAAAATCTAGAATTTGATATAATATATAATCGTGACGAGATACTCTGGAAATAAGATAGAAGATGGTTTCACGAACAGGTTCGCCGGTAAGTGCTTCAGGTTCATCGCCAATAGGGCAATTTGGTGGATGGAAAGGATCACCTTCTTCTTGTCTCCAATAATTGAGGAGGCTACGAACCCATCCCCATTTCATCCAGAATAGATGATGACTGATTGGTTGATCCATTCCGGTCACACTGTTTTCGGAGCTCGAATGGAAATCCATATCGACATAGCTGTCGAAATCTGAGGAGTTCGAACTGGTTGAGGGATCCATCTCGTATGATCAGAGAAATAATTTTGGTATAAAATAGATTGTAGAATTTAGATTTGGTATTCCTCAATACATAATTTACATATATATATATATATATATATATATATATATATATATATATATATATATATATATATATATATATATATATATATATATATATATATATATATATATATATATATAATACCAAAATCCCATAGATTTCGGAGAATCTTTGAAAGATGTTAGTCAAAGTTCACAGTAATAAATACGCTAAGATATTAATTAGCAGATATGCTAAGATGTGAATTTCGTCTATACGCTGTTATGCAATAAATGCAGGAAAACGCGTCTAGACTTAAGATGATAAGCAGATAATTTCCTAAGGATGATAAGTAGATGATTTCCGACACAAAATGATAAGCAAAACTTTTGACATGCAGACACGGTCGAAGTCCAGACTCACTAATGCATCTTAACAACCAACAGTAAGACACACTAATGCAAGACCTGGTTCGCTAAGACCACCGCTCTGATACCAACTGAAAGGACCCGTTCATATACATTATAAACGATTCATAATAGTTGATTACATTGCGAGGTATTTGACCTCTATATGATACATTTTACAAACATTGCATTCGTTTTTAAAAGACAAACTTTCTTTACATTGAAAATTGACAGGCATGCATATCATTTCATAATATCCACTATCCAACTATAAATTAATTTAATAATAATCTTTGATGAAATCAATGACTCGAATGCAACGTTCTTCGAAATATGCTATGATAGACTCCAAGTAATATCTTTAAAATGAGCAAATGCACAGCGGAAGATTTCTTTAACACCTGAGAATAAACATGCTTTAAAGTGTCAACCAAAAGGTTGGTGAGTTCATTAGTTTAACTTAAACAATCGCTTCCATCATTTTAATAGACCACAAGATTTCAGATTTCCATTTCTCATAAACATACGTCCCATGCATAGAGACAAAAATATCATTCATATGGATTGAACACCTGGTAACCGACATTAACAATATGCATATATAAGAATATCCCCATCATTCCGGGATCCTCCTTCGGACATGATATAAATTTCGAAGTACTAAAACATCCGGTACTTTGGATGGGGCTTGTTGGGCCCGATAGATCTATCTTTAGGATTCGCGTCAATTAGGGTGTCTGTTCCCTAATTCTTAGATTACCAGACTTAATAAAAAGGGGCATATTCGATTTCGATAATTCAACCATAGAATGTAGTTTCACGTACTTGTGTCTATTTCGTAAAATATTTATAAAAGTTGCGCATGTATTCTCAGCCCAAAAATATAAAGGGTAAAAAGGCAAATGAAACTCACCATACTGTATTTTGTAGTAAAAATACATATAACATCATTGAACAAGTGTAGGGTTGGCCTCGGATTCACGAACCTATAGTAATTATATATATTTATGTATTTGTCAATATTTGTCTAATAAACTAGGCCAAGTCATAGTGTACCACAATCCCAATGCTCGAGACTAATGTGCAAAAGTCAAAGGTTAAAGTAAAAACGAGGTCGCATGCAAAAATATAATAACTTATACAAAAATGATTTTTCGGTCAAACATGACTAAACGGCCACGTCAGCGATTTTTAGAAAAATTATCGGAACTCCGATTGATAAACGGCCAAAGATAAAAGTTACACATTACCAAAAAGATTAAGCATAAATTTTACAGAATAAACTAAACCTAGACAACTCGTAGTTGCCAACGCGGTTTCGGCGTTTCAAAGATAATTTTTCAGCTTTAATAAATTTACAAAAGTGACCGAGTAGCCTACTTTGGAGATTTTTAGAAAATTCCTCGAAACTCGGATTGACAAACGGTCAAAGCCTTCAAATTCTCGTTACCACAAAGATATAACATGATTTTTGGCAAAAGTAAACACACATCAGGCCGACCATGGCAACTGATACAAAAGTGACATTTTTAATAAAAAAGTTTCAGCTCTTTTTATAATTTTTAAATGTGACCAAACAGTCAACTTTGACGATTTTTAGAAAAATCGTCGAGACTCGAATTGACAAACGGCCAGAGTCGTTTGTTAGACCTTACAGCAAAGAACTCAGTGGTATTTTTGTTTTAATCTGAAACAACGCAGATCAGCGAGAATTTCAGTTTCCGTTTCGACGTTTCAACAAAATTTACAAAACTTCTTTTATCCATAACTTGACAACCGTTCAACGAAACGAGACGTGCTTTATATGAAAATTCATCTACTCGACGAGTAGAATCCAAATAACCACTTTTTATAACCCAAAAAATTAGTTCACTAATTAATATCAGCAATTTTAATTACGAAATTAATTGTTTAATTCATAACTTTCTAACCGTTCATCGAATCCATTCGATATCTAAATGAAAAGTTTTTAATTTTTCGCTAGCTTTCCAAGGACATGCATATCTTATACCTTATCTCAACCGTAGGTGTAATTAATTCAGGATTCAACATAACCTATCTAAGGGCAATATCAAAAATACAAATATGCATTATCCTATTTTCTCGAGCACTAGTCAGGGATACACTATTAGTATGTAAAAATTAAATTATGAGTACTCACGTATCAATATTGAGATTCAATATTGCAGGAAGGGTACGTAAACGCAACGGAGATGATAAATACTAGATTGACCTCACGAGCATAACTCCCGAACATTACCCATAACCTCCATAGCTATAACCCATAATTTCCTTAGCTCTATCCCACTCATAAAACCCGTTTTGAAAACACGCGAGCAGAACCCCGTCGTAGTATTTTATGTATAATACTAATAATAATAACCTTAATACTACTAATTAAGATTAATAACAATATTAATCTTAATATTAATATTAATTCTAATAATAATAATAATGATAATTAAAATTATATATAGAGAGAGTAAAGGGATGCGAAAGACAGAATGCAAATGAATCTGAATAAGAGTTCATTTGCTTAAATAATATGTGGCCTCACTTTACTTTACTTTCCAGCTGGTATCCAATTCACAATCTTGCCGACACTTCCTAATTCATATTCATATCATATGTATTACATAGGTTTAATATTATTTAATATTTAATATATTTAATCTTTAGAATTAATTAAATATTATATTATATTTACGCTCATGGTAAAAATATAATTTTTACAAAAACGACACGGTCGTGGTCTCACGACTCATGTACCACTTTCGGTTTTTCGAGCGCACTTTCGTACGTCTAGAAAACTAGCCTTTTATGTTACGCGACGCGTACCTTTAATAATAATTTGACTTATATATCAAAAATTTACTTTATGAAAAATGTAACTTATAAAATTGAGCGTTGTGGTCATTTCCTTCTATAAATCAAAGTCTCGTTGTTTGTCAAAATATTTTATTTTAAATTAAACATTTTGTGACATGTACCTTTATTAATAACTAGACTTAAGTTAACTAAAAACTAACCCACTCAAAGTGTAAGTTAATATTTTGAGTGTTTTGGTCATTTCCTTTTATAATTCATAATCTTGTTATTTATCAAAGCCTATTTATTAATATTAGTTTAAAATCAAAACGTTTTATGACTAATTTAAAATATATAATTAAAATTTATCTAATAACATACTAGTTAACTTTTCAAAACCAATTATATTTCAAAGTTTGTTTTATAATCGTTTAGAAAATATTATAACACGTTTTGTTTATTCTTTAAGGCTTTAAATAGATCCAATTTCTTTATGCACTAACGTTTTTAAATATCAACCGCATCACTAAGAGAGTGTTACTATCGTGTACTTAATGAATCTAGAAAACATATATTCTAAATACAAGTCGCAGGTTTTCTATATATATGACTAATAATCGAAATACCAACTTACGTTATTTAAATAAATATATTTTAATAACCAGTTCTATTATATCGAAAAACGTTTTCACACGTTTGAAAATAGATCAATCAATGTATTATGAAATTCAATTCTCCACTAACTTTTGTCTAACTCTCGATAAATGACACCTTGTTCTTATTTGAAGATCACTTCACCATTATTTCCGAATACCGTTAAAAGTAAGAGTTCTCTAATTCAAAGTGGACCTCATAACAGAGACTCGTAATCCTAATTCAATGTATTTGATGATTCAATCATTTGTTATTATCTTTTAATCTCGTCGATTAACTTACCTCGTACAAATACGTTCATGTAAAGTATTATTCATTCAATACCTTGATAGCATTTCCAAATTCATAAAATAGATCTCCTAGCTTATTTTCATATTAACTAATCCGTTCAATGTTTCATTAATATAACTCAATTTAATAGGACCCGTCCTAATCCATCCGGACGAAGTCCATATCGATTATAAACGATTCACAACAGTTGATTACATCGCGAGGTACTTGACCTCTATATGATACATTTTACAAACATTGCATTCGTTTTTGAAAAGACAATCTTTCATTACATCGAAAGTTGACAGCATGCATACCATTTTATAATATATCCACTATAATTGACTTAATAATAATCTTGATGAACTCAATGACTCGAATGCAACGTCTTTTAAAATATGTCATGACTGACTCCAAGTAATGTCTCTAATATGAGCAAATGCACAGCGGAAGATTTCTTTCGTACCTGAGAATAAACATGCTTTAAAGTGTCAACCAAAAGGTTGGTGAGTTCATTAGTTTAATGTAAATAATCATTTCATAATTTTAATAGACCACAAGATTTCATATTTCCATTTCTCATAAACATACGTCCCATGCATAGAGACAAAAATATCATTCATATGGATTGAACACCTGGTAACCGACATTCACAATATGTATATAAGAATATCCCCATCATTCCGGGATCCTCCATCGGACATGATATTAATTTCGAAGTACTAAAGCATCCGGTACTTTGGATGGGGCTTGTTGGGCCCGATAGATCTATCTTTAGAGTTCGCGTCAATTAGGGTTTCTGTTCCCTAATTCTTAGATTAACAGACTATATAAAAAGGGGCATATTCGATTTCGATCATTCAACCATATAATGTAGTTTCAATTACTTGTGTCTATTTCGTAAAACAGTTATAAAAACAGCGCATGTATTCTCAGTCCCAAAAATATATATTGCGAAAGCATTTAAAAAGGGAATAATGAAACTCACGCATATAAGTATTGTAAAACAGTTAATAAAGTATTTGCATGTATTCTCAGCCCAAAAACGTAAAGAGTAAAAAAGGGCAAATGAAACTCACGCATATAAGTATTGTAAAACAGTTAATAAAGTATTTGCATGTATTCTCAGCCCAAAAACGTAAAGAGTAAAAAAGGGCAAATGAAACTCACGCATATAAGTATTGTAAAACAGTTAATAAAGTATTTGCATGTATTCTCAGCCCAAAAACGTAAAGAGTAAAAAAGGGCAAATGAAACTCACGCATATAAGTATTGTAAAACAGTTAATAAAGTATTTGCATGTATTCTCAGCCCAAAAACGTAAAGAGTAAAAAATGGCAAATGAAACTCACGCATATAAGTATTGTAAAACAGTTAATAAAGTATTTGCATGTATTCTCAGCCCAAAAATGTAAAGAGTAAAAAAGGGCAAATGAAACTCACCATTATGTATTTTGTAGTAAAAATACATAATACTATATTGAACAACTGAACAATGCAGGGTTGGCCTCGGATTCACGAACCTATATTATTTATATATAAATATATGTTAACACACATAATTGCAATTGTACATCACTATATTTATTTTATTATGCATTAAGATTAATATTCTTATTTATTTCATTAATACTTATAATATGTTATAATACTTATTTGATATATAATTCAATTAACCTTATAGTATAGTGTTAGTTAAAAATAATATATTTTTTTTAATATTAGAATACTTACGTAATAAATATATTTAATGTACAAAATATTAATTCGTTAAAATGATAATTTTAAAATACTGATTTACTAATAATAATAATAATAATAACTTTATTAATATTGATAATACTAAAAATAAAAATGATAATTTCTAATAATAATGATACTAATAATGTTATTGATAATAATAATAATGATAACAGTCATAATAATACTGATAATAATATTAATACTAATATTAATGCAAATAATAACTTTAACAAAATTTTATTAGCATTTTTAATACTCATGATGATGATGATGATGATGATGATGATGATTTATAAAACCTGCATGTATTCTCATCCCAAAAATATTAGATTTTAAAAGTGGGACTATAACTCACTTTCACAGATTTTTACTTCGTCGGGAAGTAAGACTTGGCCACTGGTTGATTCACAAACCTATAACAATATATACATATATATCAAAGTATGTTCAAAATATATTTACAACACTTTTAATATATTTTGATGTTTTAAGTTTATTAAGTCAGCTGTCCTCGTTAGTAACCTACAACTAGTTGTCCACAGTTAGATGTACAGAAATAAATCGATAAATATTATCTTGAATCAATCCACGACCCAGTGTATACGTATCTCAGTATTGATCACAACTCAAACTATATATATTTTGGAATCAACCTCAACCCTGTATAGCTAACTCCAACATTCACATATAGAGTGTCTATGGTTGTTCCGAAATATATATAGATGTGTCGACATGATAGGTCGAAACATTGTATACGTGTCTATGGTATCTCAAGATTACATAATATATAATACAAGTTGATTAAGTTATGGTTGGAATAGATTTGTTACCAATTTTCACGTAGCTAAAATGAGAAAAATTATCCAATCTTGTTTTACCCATAACTTATTCATTTTAAATCTGTTTTGAGTGAATCAAATTGCTATGGTTTCATATTGAACTCTATTTTATGAATCTAAACAAAAAAATTATAGGTTTCTAGTCGGAAAAAATAAGTTACAAGTCGTTTTTGTAAAGGTAGTCATTTCAGTCGAAAGAACGACGTCTAGATGACCATTTTAGAAAACATACTTCCACTTTGAGTTTAACCATAATTTTTGGATATAGTTTCATGTTCATAATAAAAATCATTTTCTCAGAATAACAACTTTTAAATCAAAGTTTATCATAGTTTTTAATTAACTAACCCAAAACAGCCCGCGGTGTTACTACGACGGCGTAAATCCGGTTTTACGGTGTTTTTCGTGTTTCCAGGTTTTAAATCATTAAGTTAGCATATCATATAGATATAGAACATGTGTTTAGTTGATTTTAAAAGTCAAGTTAGAAGGATTAACTTTTGTTTGCGAACAAGTTTAGAATTAACTAAACTATGTTCTAGTGATTACAAGTTTAAACCTTCGAATAAGATAGCTTTATATGTATGAATCGAATGATGTTATGAACATCATTACTACCTTAAGTTCCTTGTATGAACCTACTGGAAAAGAGAAAAATGGATCTAGCTTCAATGGATCCTTGGATGGCTCAAAGTTCTTGAAGCAAAATCATGACACGAAAACAAGTTCAAGTAAGATCATCACTTGAAATAAGATTGTTATAGTTATAGAAATTGAACCAAAGTTTGAATATGATTATTACCTTGTATTAGAATGATAACCTACTGTAAGAAACAAAGATTTCTTGAGGTTGGATGATCACCTTACAAGATTGGAAGTGAGCTAGCAAACTTGAAAGTATTCTTGATTTTATGAAACTAGAACTTTTGGAATTTATGAAGAACACTTAGAACTTGAAGATAGAACTTGAGAGAGTTCAATTAGATGAAGAAAATTGAAGAATGAAAGTGTTTGTAGGTGTTTTTGGTCGTTGGTGTATGGATTAGATATAAAGGATATGTAATTTTGTTTTCATGTAAATAAGTCATGAATGATTACTCATATTTTTGTAATCTTATGAGATATTTCATGCTAGTTGCCAAATGATGGTTCCCACATGTGTTAGGTGACTCACATGGGCTGCTAAGAGCTGATCATTGGAGTGTATATACCAATAGTACATACATCTAAAAGCTGTGTATTGTACGAGTACGAATACGGGTGCATACGAGTAGAATTGTTGATGAAACTGAACGAGAATGTAATTGTAAGCATTTTTGTTAAGTAGAAGTATTTTGATAAGTGTATTGAAGTCTTTCAAAAGTGTATAAATACATATTAAAACACTACATGTATATACATTTTAACTGAGTCGTTAAGTCATCGTTAGTCGTTACATGTAAGTGTTGTTTTGAAACCTTTAGGTTAACGATCTTGTTAAATGTTGTTAACCCAATGTTTATAATATCAAAATAGATTTTAAATTATTATATTATCATGATATTATGATGTACGAATATCTCTTAATATGATATATATACATTAAATGTCGTTACAACGATAAACGTTACATATATGTCTCGTTTCAAAATCATTAAGTTAGTAGTCTTGTTTTTACATATGTAGTTCATTGTTAATATAATTAATGATATGTTTACTTATCATAATATCATGTTAACTATATATATAATCATATATATGTCATCATATAGTTTTTTTTTTTACAAGTTTTAACGTTCGTGAATCACCGGTCAACTTGGGTGGTCAATTGTCTATATGAAACCTATTTCAATTAATCAAGTATTAACAAGTTTGATTGCTTAACATGTTGGAAACATTTAATCATGTAAACATCAATCTCAATTAATATATATAAACATGGAAAAGTTCGGGTCACTACAGTACCTACCCGTTAAATAAATTTCGTCCCGAAATTTTAAGCTGTTGAAGGTGTTGACGAATCTTCTGGAAATAGATGCGGGTATTTCTTCTTCATCTGATCTTCACGCTCCCAGGTGAACTCGGGTCCTCTACGAGCATTCCATCGAACCTTAACAATTGGTATCTTGTTTTGCTTAAGTCTTTTAACCTCACGATCCATTATTTCGACGGGTTCTTCGATGAATTGGAGTTTTTCGTTGATTTGGATTTCATCTAACGGAATAGTGAGATCTTCTTTAGCAAAACATTTCTTCAAATTCGAGACGTGGAAAGTGTTATGTACAGCCGCGAGTTGTTGAGGTAACTCAAGTCGGTAAGCTACTGGTCCGACACGATCAATAATCTTGAATGGTCCAATATACCTTGGATTTAATTTCCCTCGTTTACCAAATCGAACAACGCCTTTCCAAGGTGAAACTTTAAGCATGACCATCTCTCCAATTTCAAATTCTATATCTTTTCTTTTAATGTCAGCGTAGCTCTTTTGTCGACTTTGGGCGGTTTTCAACCGTTGTTGAATTTGGATGATCTTCTCGGTAGTTTCTTGTATAATCTCCGGACCCGTAATCTGTCTATCCCCCACCTCACTCCAACAAATCGGAGACCTGCACTTTCTACCATAAAGTGCTTCAAACGGCGCCATCTCAATGCTTGAATGGTAGCTGTTGTTGTAGGAAAATTCTGCTAACGGTAGATGTCGATCCCAACTGTTTCCGAAATCAATAACACATGCTCGTAGCATGTCTTCAAGCGTTTGTATCGTCCTTTCGCTCTGCCCATCAGTTTGTGGATGATAGGCAGTACTCATGTCTAGACGAGTTCCTAATGCTTGCTGTAATGTCTGCCAGAATCTTGAAATAAATCTGCCATCCCTATCAGAGATAATAGAGATTGGTATTCCATGTCTGGAGACGACTTCCTTCAAATACAGTCGTGCTAACTTCTCCATCTTGTCATCTTCTCTTATTGGTAGGAAGTGTGCTGATTTGGTGAGACGATCAACTATTACCCAAATAGTATCAAAACCACTTGCAGTCCTTGGCAATTTAGTGATGAAATCCATGGTAATGTTTTCCCATTTCCATTCCGGGATTTCGGGTTGTTGAAGTAGACCTGATGGTTTCTGATGCTCAGCTTTGACCTTAGAACACGTCAAACATTCTCCTACGTATTTAGCAACATCGGCTTTCATACCCGGCCACCAAAAATGTTTCTTGAGATCCTTGTACATCTTCCCCGTTCCAGGATGTATTGAGTATCTGGTTTTATGAGCTTCTCTAAGTACCATTTCTCTCATATCTCCAAATTTTGGTACCCAAATCCTTTCAGCCCTATACCGGGTTCCGTCTTCCCGAATATTAAGATGCTTCTCCGATCCTTTGGGTATTTCATCCTTTAAATTTCCCTCTTTTAAAACTCCTTGTTGCGCCTCCTTTATTTGAGTAGTAATGTTATTATGAATCATTATATTCATAGATTTTACTCGAATGGGTTCTCTATCCTTCCTGCTCAAGGCATCGGCTACCACATTTGCCTTCCCCGGGTGGTAACGAATCTCAAAATCGTAATCATTCAATAATTCAATCCACCTACGCTGCCTCATATTCAGTTGTTTCTGATTAAATATGTGTTGAAGACTTTTGTGGTCGGTATATATAATACTTTTGACCCCATATAAGTAGTGCCTCCAAGTCTTTAATGCAAAAACAACCGCGCCTAATTCCAAATCATGCGTCGTATAATTTTGTTCGTGAATCTTCAATTGTCTAGACGCATAAGCAATCACCTTCGTTCGTTGCATTAATACACAACCGAGACCTTGCTTTGATGCGTCACAATAAATCACAAAATCATCATTCCCTTCAGGCAATGACAATATAGGTGCCGTAGTTAGCTTTTTCTTCAATAACTGAAACGCTTTCTCTTGTTCATCATTCCATTCAAATTTCTTCCCTTTATGTGTTAATGCAGTCAAGGGTTTTGCTATTCTGGAAAAGTCTTGGATGAACCTTCTGTAGTAACCAGCTAGTCCTAAAAACTGGCGTATGTGTTTCGGAGTTTTCGGGGTTTCCCACTTTTCAACAGTTTCTATCTTTGCCGGATCCACCTTAATACCTTCTTTGTTCACTATGTGACCGAGGAATTGAACTTCTTCCAACCAAAATGCACACTTTGAAAACTTAGCGTACAATTCTTCCTTCCTCAATACTTCTAACACCTTTCTCAAATGTTCACCGTGTTCTTGGTCATTCTTTGAGTAAATAAGTATGTCATCAATGAAAACAATGACAAACTTGTCAAGGTATGGTCCACACACTCGGTTCATAAGGTCCATGAACACAGCTGGTGCATTAGTTAAACCAAACGGCATGACCATAAACTCGTAATGACCGTAACGTGTTCTGAAAGCAGTCTTTGGAATATCATCTTCTTTCACCCGCATTTGATGATACCCGGAACGTAAGTCAATCTTTGAATAAACAGACGAGCCTTGTAATTGATCAAATAAGTCGTCGATTCTCGGTAGTGGGTAGCGGTTCTTGATGGTAAGTTTGTTCAACTCTCGATAGTCGATACACAACCTGAATGTACCATCTTTCTTCTTGACAAACAAAACAGGAGCTCCCCACGGTGATGTGCTTGGTCGAATGAAACCACGCTCTAAAAGTTCTTGTAATTGGCTTTGCAGTTCTTTCATCTCGCTGGGTGCGAGTCTGTAAGGAGCACGAGCTATTGGTGCAGCTCCTGGTACAAGATCTATTTGAAATTCAACGGATCGATGTGGGGGTAATCCCGGTAATTCTTTCGGAAATACATCGGGAAATTCTTTTGCAATGGGAACATCATTGATGCTCTTTTCTTCAGTTTGTACTTTCTCAACGTGTGCTAGAACAGCATAGCAACCTTTTCTTATTAGTTTTTGTGCCTTCAAATTACTAATAAGATGTAGCTTCGTGTTGCCCTTTTCTCCGTACACCATTAAGGGTTTTCCTTTTTCTCGTATAATGCGAATTGCATTTTTGTAACAAACGATCTCCGCTTTCACTTCTTTCAACCAGTCCATACCGATTATCACATCAAAACTCCCTAACTCTACTGGTATCAAATCAATCTTAAATGTTTCGCTAACCAGTTTAATTTCTCGATTCCGACATATATTATCTGCTGAAATTAATTTACCATTTGCTAATTCGAGTAAAAATTTACTATCCAAAGGCGTCAATGGACAACTTAATTTAGCACAAAAATCTCTACTCATATAGCTTCTATCCGCACCCGAATCAAATAAAACGTAAGCAGATTTATTGTCAATAAGAAACGTACCCGTAACAAGCTCCGGGTCTTCCTGTGCCTCTACCGCATTAATATTGAAAACTCTTCCACGGCCTTGTCCATTCGTGTTCTCCTGGTTCGGGCAATTTCTAATAATGTGGCCTGGTTTTCCACATTTATAACAAACTACATTGGCATAACTTGCTCCGACACTACTTGCTCCGCCATTACTCGTTCCGACACCATTTGTTCCTTTCGTTCTATTAACCCCTGGTCCGTAGACCTCACACTTCGCCGCGCTATGACCATTTCTTTTACACTTGTTGCAAAATTTGGTGCAGAACCCCGAGTGATTCTTTTCACACCTTTGGCATAGTTGCTTCTGATTGTTGTTGTTGTTGCGGTTATTATTGTTGTTGGGATGATTGTTGTAGTTGCTGTTGTTGTTGTTGTTGTTGTTGTTGGGCCGTTTGTTGTAGTTGCGATTGATGTTGCGATTGTTGGGATAATTGTTGCGATTATTGTTGTAATTGCTGTTGTTGTTGTATTGGTGATTCTTATCACCGTTTTCCTCCCACTTTCTTTTGACTTGCTTCACATTGGCCTCTTCAGCAGTCTGTTCTTTAATTCTTTCTTCAATCTGGTTCACTAGTTTGTGAGCCATTCTACATGCCTGTTGTATGGAGGCGGGCTCGTGTGAACTTATATCTTCTTGGATTCTTTCCGGTAATCCTTTCACAAACGCGTCGATCTTCTCTTCCTCATCTTCGAATGCTCCCGGACACAATAGGCACAATTCTGTGAATCGTCTTTCGTACGTGGTAATATCAAATCCTTGGGTTCGTAACCCTCTAAGTTCTGTCTTGAGCTTATTGACCTCGGTTCTGGGACGGTACTTCTCGTTCATCAAGTGCTTGAATGCTGACCACGGTAGTGCGTACGCATCATCTTGTCCCACTTGCTCTAGATAGGTATTCCACCATGTTAACGCAGAACCTGTGAAGGTATGCGTAGCGTACTTCACTTTGTCCTCTTCAGTACACTTACTTATGGCAAACACCGATTCAACCTTCTCGGTCCACCGTTTCAATCCGATCGGTCCTTCGGTTCCATCAAATTCCAAAGGTTTGCAGGCAGTGAATTCTTTGTAGGTGCATCCTACACGATTTCCTGTACTGCTAGATCCAAGGTTATTGTTGGTATGTAGCGCAGCCTGTACTGCGGCTATGTTTGAAGCTAGAAAAGTACGGAATTCCTCTTCATTCATATTCACGGTGTGTCGAGTAGTCGGTGCCATTTCCTTCAAAATAGTTAAATGGAACAAGTTAATCATACAGAATATTAAGAGTAGTTAATAGTATCTCGTAGCATAATATGAACTCATTTATAAAAGCTTTTTCTTCATATTAGCGTTTTATAAGTTTAAATTCGGGTAGTACCTACCCGTTAAGTTCATACTTAGTAGCTAATATACAATTCAACTACTACAATTCTATATGAAAAACTGATTATAATAATATTTCGCGTTCAAACTTTTATACAATATTTTACAAACTTACAATACCGCTTATTTTACATAAAGCATGAAATATAGCACACAATAACTTTGATACAAGATAGTTGTGAAGACAATTCTAGCTAGTACACAAGTCGTTCAGCAAAGGCAATAAAGACACGTAATTCATACGTCCAGAAACAAGTCATGCATTCTGGTTTTACTAGGACTACTTCCCATCCTTGGTCTTGTGCAACATAACCGTTATGGCCGTTGATAAGACAGCGTGTTGTAACGTCATCAAAGGGACGAGGGTTACGTAATGTCCAACAGTCCCGTAATAATCTAAAAACCTCATTTCTTACCCCAATTACCGACTCCGTCACTTGTGGAAACGTTTTGTTTAATAGTTGTAGCCCGATGTTCTTGTTCTCACTTTGGTGAGAAGCGAACATTACTAATCCGTAAGCATAACATGCTTCTTTATGTTGCATGTTAGCCGCTTTTTCTAAATCACAAAGTCCAATATTCGGATATATTGAGTCAAAATAATTTCTTAACCCGTTGCGTAAAATAGCATTTGGGTTCCCCGCAATATATGCGTCAAAGTAAACACATCGTAACTTATGGGTTTCCCAATGTGATATCCCCCATCTTTCAAACGAAAGTCTCTTATAAACCAAGACATTCTTGGAACGTTCTTCGAATGTCTTACAAACTGATCTCGCCTTAAATAGTTGTGCCGAAGAATTCTGGCCGACTCTAGACAAGATTTCATCAATCATGTCTCCGGGTAGGTCTCTTAAAATATTGGGTTGTCTATCCATTTTGTGTTTTTAAACTGTAAAATAGACAAGAGTTAGATTCATAAAAAAAAATACTTATTAATACAAGCAATTTTTACATATATCATAAAGCATAAGAACACTATATTCCATATATTACACCACACGAATACAACTATCTTATTCCGACTCGCTCGTTTCTTCTTCTTCGGTTTTGGTTCGTTTTGCCAAGTTTCTAGGGATATATGATGTTCCCCTAATACGAGCCGTCGTTGTCCACATTGGTTTAGAAAAACCTGGTGGTTTAGAGGTTCCCGGGTCATTGTTACAACTTAAGGACTTCGGGGGTTGACGATACATATAAAGTTCATCGGGGTTGGAATTAGATTTCTCTATTTTTATGCCCTTTCCCTTATTATTTTCTTTTGCCTTTTTAAATTCAGTTGGGGTAATTTCTATAACATCATCGGAATTCTCGTCGGAATCCGATTCATCGGAGAATTGGTAATCCTCCCAATATTTTGCTTCCTTGGCGGAAACACCATTGACCATAATTAACTTTGGTCGGTTGGTTGAGGATTTTCTTTTACTTAATCGTTTTATTATTTCCCCCACCGGTTCTATTTCTTCATCCGGTTCCGATTCTTCTTCCGGTTCCGATTCTTCTTCCGGTTCCAACTCTTCTTCCGGTTCCTCTTCGGGAACTTGTGAATCAGTCCACAAATCATTCCAATTTACATTTGACTCTTCATTATTATTAGGTGAGTCAATGGGACTTGTTCTAGAGGTAGACATCTATCACATAATATCAAACACGTTAAGAGATTAATATATCACATAATATTCATATGTTAAAAATATATAGTTTCCAACAAAAATGTTAAGCAATCATTTTTAAAGAAAACACGGTCGAAGTCCAGACTCGCTAATGCATCCTAACAAACTCGATAAGACACACTAATGCAAATTTTCTGGTTCTCTAAGACCAACGCTCTGATACCAACTGAAATGTCCCGTTCTTATTGATTAAAAACGTTCCATATTAATTGATTTCGTTGCGAGGTTTTGACCTCTATATGAGACGTTTTTCAAAGACTGCATTCATTTTTAAACAAACCATAACCTTTATTTCATCAATAAAGGTTTAAAAAGCTTTACGTAGATTATCAAATAATGATAATCTAAAATATCCTGTTTTCACACGACCATTACATAATGGTTTACAATACAAATATGTTACAACAAAATAAGTTTCTTGAATGCAGTTTTTACACAATATCATACAAGCATGGACTCCAAATCTTGTCCTTATTTAAGTATGCGACAGCGGAAGCTCTTAATAATCACCTGAGAATAAACATGCTTAAAACGTCAACAAAAATGTTGGTGAGTTATAGGTTTAACCTATATATATCAAATCGTAACAATAGACCACAAGATTTCATATTTCAATACACATCCCATACATAGAGATAAAAATCATTCATATGGTGAACACCTGGTAACCGACAATAACAAGATGCATATATAAGAATATCCCCATCATTCCGGGACACCCTTCGGATATGATATAAATTTCGAAGTACTAAAGCATCCGGTACTTTGGATGGGGTTTGTTAGGCCCAATAGATCTATCTTTAGGATTCGCGTCAATTAGGGTGTCTGTTCCCTAATTCTTAGATTACCAGACTTAATAAAAAGGGGCATATTCGATTTCGATAATTCAACCATATAATGTAGTTTCACGTACTTGTGTCTATTTTGTAAATCATTTATAAAACCTGCATGTATTCTCATCCCAAAAATATTAGATTTTAAAAGTGGGACTATAACTCACTTTCACAGATTTTTACTTCGTCGGGAAGTAAGACTTGGCCACTGGTTGATTCACAAACCTATAACAATATATACATATATATCAAAGTATGTTCAAAATATATTTACAACACTTTTAATATATTTTGATGTTTTAAGTTTATTAAGTCAGCTGTCCTCGTTAGTAACCTACAACTAGTTGTCCACAGTTAGATGTACAGAAATAAATCGATAAATATTATCTTGAATCAATCCACGACCCAGTGTATACGTATCTCAGTATTGATCACAACTCAAACTATATATATTTTGGAATCAACCTCAACCCTGTATAGCTAACTCCAACATTCACATATAGAGTGTCTATGGTTGTTCCGAAATATATATAGATGTGTCGACATGATAGGTCGAAACATTGTATACGTGTCTATGGTATCTCAAGATTACATAATATATAATACAAGTTGATTAAGTTATGGTTGGAATAGATTTGTTACCAATTTTCACGTAGCTAAAATGAGAAAAATTATCCAATCTTGTTTTACCCATAACTTATTCATTTTAAATCTGTTTTGAGTGAATCAAATTGCTATGGTTTCATATTGAACTCTATTTTATGAATCTAAACAAAAAAATTATAGGTTTCTAGTCGGAAAAAATAAGTTACAAGTCGTTTTTGTAAAGGTAGTCATTTCAGTCGAAAGAACGACGTCTAGATGACCATTTTAGAAAACATACTTCCACTTTGAGTTTAACCATAATTTTTGGATATAGTTTCATGTTCATAATAAAAATCATTTTCTCAGAATAACAACTTTTAAATCAAAGTTTATCATAGTTTTTAATTAACTAACCCAAAACAGCCCGCGGTGTTACTACGACGGCGTAAATCCGGTTTTACGGTGTTTTTCGTGTTTCCAGGTTTTAAATCATTAAATTAGCATATCATATAGATATAGAACATGTGTTTAGTTGATTTTAAAAGTCAAGTTAGAAGGATTAACTTTTGTTTGCGAACAAGTTTAGAATTAACTAAACTATGTTCTAGTGATTACAAGTTTAAACCTTCGAATAAGATAGCTTTATATGTATGAATCGAATGATGTTATGAACATCATTACTACCTTAAGTTCCTTGTATGAACCTACTGGAAAAGAGAAAAATGGATCTAGCTTCAATGGATCCTTGGATGGCTCAAAGTTCTTGAAGCAAAATCATGACACGAAAACAAGTTCAAGTAAGATCATCACTTGAAATAAGATTGTTATAGTTATAGAAATTGAACCAAAGTTTGAATATGATTATTACCTTGTATTAGAATGATAACCTACTGTAAGAAACAAAGATTTCTTGAGGTTGGATGATCACCTTACAAGATTGGAAGTGAGCTAGCAAACTTGAAAGTATTCTTGATTTTATGAAACTAGAACTTTTGGAATTTATGAAGAACACTTAGAACTTGAAGATAGAACTTGAGAGAGTTCAATTAGATGAAGAAAATTGAAGAATGAAAGTGTTTGTAGGTGTTTTTGGTCGTTGGTGTATGGATTAGATATAAAGGATATGTAATTTTGTTTTCATGTAAATAAGTCATGAATGATTACTCATATTTTTGTAATCTTATGAGATATTTCATGCTAGTTGCCAAATGATGGTTCCCACATGTGTTAGGTGACTCACATGGGCTGCTAAGAGCTGATCATTGGAGTGTATATACCAATAGTACATACATCTAAAAGCTGTGTATTGTACGAGTACGAATACGGGTGCATACGAGTAGAATTGTTGATGAAACTGAACGAGAATGTAATTGTAAGCATTTTTGTTAAGTAGAAGTATTTTGATAAGTGTATTGAAGTCTTTCAAAAGTGTATAAATACATATTAAAACACTACATGTATATACATTTTAACTGAGTCGTTAAGTCATCGTTAGTCGTTACATGTAAGTGTTGTTTTGAAACCTTTAGGTTAACGATCTTGTTAAATGTTGTTAACCCAATGTTTATAATATCAAAATAGATTTTAAATTATTATATTATCATGATATTATGATGTACGAATATCTCTTAATATGATATATATACATTAAATGTCGTTACAACGATAAACGTTACATATATGTCTCGTTTCAAAATCATTAAGTTAGTAGTCTTGTTTTTACATATGTAGTTCATTGTTAATATAATTAATGATATGTTTACTTATCATAATATCATGTTAACTATATATATAATCATATATATGTCATCATATAATTTTTTTTTTTACAAGTTTTAACGTTCGTGAATCACCGGTCAACTTGGGTGGTCAATTGTCTATATGAAACCTATTTCAATTAATCAAGTATTAACAAGTTTGATTGCTTAACATGTTGGAAACATTTAATCATGTAAACATCAATCTCAATTAATATATATAAACATGGAAAAGTTCGGGTCACTACAGTACCTACCCGTTAAATAAATTTCGTCCCGAAATTTTAAGCTGTTGAAGGTGTTGACGAATCTTCTGGAAATAGATGCGGGTATTTCTTCTTCATCTGATCTTCACGCTCCCAGGTGAACTCGGGTCCTCTACGAGCATTCCATCGAACCTTAACAATTGGTATCTTGTTTTGCTTAAGTCTTTTAACCTCACGATCCATTATTTCGACGGGTTCTTCGATGAATTGGAGTTTTTCGTTGATTTGGATTTCATCTAACGGAATAGTGAGATCTTCTTTAGCAAAACATTTCTTCAAATTCGAGACGTGGAAAGTGTTATGTACAGCCGCGAGTTGTTGAGGTAACTCAAGTCGGTAAGCTACTGGTCCGACACGATCAATAATCTTGAATGGTCCAATATACCTTGGATTTAATTTCCCTCGTTTACCAAATCGAACAACGCCTTTCCAAGGTGAAACTTTAAGCATGACCATCTCTCCAATTTCAAATTCTATATCTTTTCTTTTAATGTCAGCGTAGCTCTTTTGTCGACTTTGGGCGGTTTTCAACCGTTGTTGAATTTGGATGATCTTCTCGGTAGTTTCTTGTATAATCTCCGGACCCGTAATCTGTCTATCCCCCACCTCACTCCAACAAATCGGAGACCTGCACTTTCTACCATAAAGTGCTTCAAACGGCGCCATCTCAATGCTTGAATGGTAGCTGTTGTTGTAGGAAAATTCTGCTAACGGTAGATGTCGATCCCAACTGTTTCCGAAATCAATAACACATGCTCGTAGCATGTCTTCAAGCGTTTGTATCGTCCTTTCGCTCTGCCCATCAGTTTGTGGATGATAGGCAGTACTCATGTCTAGACGAGTTCCTAATGCTTGCTGTAATGTCTGCCAGAATCTTGAAATAAATCTGCCATCCCTATCAGAGATAATAGAGATTGGTATTCCATGTCTGGAGACGACTTCCTTCAAATACAGTCGTGCTAACTTCTCCATCTTGTCATCTTCTCTTATTGGTAGGAAGTGTGCTGATTTGGTGAGACGATCAACTATTACCCAAATAGTATCAAAACCACTTGCAGTCCTTGGCAATTTAGTGATGAAATCCATGGTAATGTTTTCCCATTTCCATTCCAGGATTTCGGGTTGTTGAAGTAGACCTGATGGTTTCTGATGCTCAGCTTTGACCTTAGAACACGTCAAACATTCTCCTACGTATTTAGCAACATCGGCTTTCATACCCGGCCACCAAAAATGTTTCTTGAGATCCTTGTACATCTTCCCCGTTCCAGGATGTATTGAGTATCTGGTTTTATGAGCTTCTCTAAGTACCATTTCTCTCATATCTCCAAATTTTGGTACCCAAATCCTTTCAGCCCTATACCGGGTTCCGTCTTCCCGAATATTAAGATGCTTCTCCGATCCTTTGGGTATTTCATCCTTTAAATTTCCCTCTTTTAAAACTCCTTGTTGCGCCTCCTTTATTTGAGTAGTAATGTTATTATGAATCATTATATTCATAGATTTTACTCGAATGGGTTCTCTATCCTTCCTGCTCAAGGCATCGGCTACCACATTTGCCTTCCCCGGGTGGTAACGAATCTCAAAATCGTAATCATTCAATAATTCAATCCACCTACGCTGCCTCATATTCAGTTGTTTCTGATTAAATATGTGTTGAAGACTTTTGTGGTCGGTATATATAATACTTTTGACCCCATATAAGTAGTGCCTCCAAGTCTTTAATGCAAAAACAACCGCGCCTAATTCCAAATCATGCGTCGTATAATTTTGTTCGTGAATCTTCAATTGTCTAGACGCATAAGCAATCACCTTCGTTCGTTGCATTAATACACAACCGAGACCTTGCTTTGATGCGTCACAATAAATCACAAAATCATCATTCCCTTCAGGCAATGACAATATAGGTGCCGTAGTTAGCTTTTTCTTCAATAACTGAAACGCTTTCTCTTGTTCATCATTCCATTCAAATTTCTTCCCTTTATGTGTTAATGCAGTCAAGGGTTTTGCTATTCTGGAAAAGTCTTGGATGAACCTTCTGTAGTAACCAGCTAGTCCTAAAAACTGGCGTATGTGTTTCGGAGTTTTCGGGGTTTCCCACTTTTCAACAGTTTCTATCTTTGCCGGATCCACCTTAATACCTTCTTTGTTCACTATGTGACCGAGGAATTGAACTTCTTCCAACCAAAATGCACACTTTGAAAACTTAGCGTACAATTCTTCCTTCCTCAATACTTCTAACACCTTTCTCAAATGTTCACCGTGTTCTTGGTCATTCTTTGAGTAAATAAGTATGTCATCAATGAAAACAATGACAAACTTGTCAAGGTATGGTCCACACACTCGGTTCATAAGGTCCATGAACACAGCTGGTGCATTAGTTAAACCAAACGGCATGACCATAAACTCGTAATGACCGTAACGTGTTCTGAAAGCAGTCTTTGGAATATCATCTTCTTTCACCCGCATTTGATGATACCCGGAACGTAAGTCAATCTTTGAATAAACAGACGAGCCTTGTAATTGATCAAATAAGTCGTCGATTCTCGGTAGTGGGTAGCGGTTCTTGATGGTAAGTTTGTTCAACTCTCGATAGTCGATACACAACCTGAATGTACCATCTTTCTTCTTGACAAACAAAACAGGAGCTCCCCACGGTGATGTGCTTGGTCGAATGAAACCACGCTCTAAAAGTTCTTGTAATTGGCTTTGCAGTTCTTTCATCTCGCTGGGTGCGAGTCTGTAAGGAGCACGAGCTATTGGTGCAGCTCCTGGTACAAGATCTATTTGAAATTCAACGGATCGATGTGGGGGTAATCCCGGTAATTCTTTCGGAAATACATCGGGAAATTCTTTTGCAATGGGAACATCATTGATGCTCTTTTCTTCAGTTTGTACTTTCTCAACGTGTGCTAGAACAGCATAGCAACCTTTTCTTATTAGTTTTTGTGCCTTCAAATTACTAATAAGATGTAGCTTCGTGTTGCCCTTTTCTCCGTACACCATTAAGGGTTTTCCTTTTTCTCGTATAATGCGAATTGCATTTTTGTAACAAACGATCTCCGCTTTCACTTCTTTCAACCAGTCCATACCGATTATCACATCAAAACTCCCTAACTCTACTGGTATCAAATCAATCTTAAATGTTTCGCTAACCAGTTTAATTTCTCGATTCCGACATATATTATCTGCTGAAATTAATTTACCATTTGCTAATTCGAGTAAAAATTTACTATCCAAAGGCGTCAATGGACAACTTAATTTAGCACAAAAATCTCTACTCATATAGCTTCTATCCGCACCCGAATCAAATAAAACGTAAGCAGATTTATTGTCAATAAGAAACGTACCCGTAACAAGCTCCGGGTCTTCCTGTGCCTCTACCGCATTAATATTGAAAACTCTTCCACGGCCTTGTCCATTCGTGTTCTCCTGGTTCGGGCAATTTCTAATAATGTGGCCTGGTTTTCCACATTTATAACAAACTACATTGGCATAACTTGCTCCGACACTACTTGCTCCGCCATTACTCGTTCCGACACCATTTGTTCCTTTCGTTCTATTAACCCCTGGTCCGTAGACCTCACACTTCGCCGCGCTATGACCATTTCTTTTACACTTGTTGCAAAATTTGGTGCAGAACCCCGAGTGATTCTTTTCACACCTTTGGCATAGTTGCTTCTGATTGTTGTTGTTGTTGCGGTTATTATTGTTGTTGGGATGATTGTTGTAGTTGCTGTTGTTGTTGTTGTTGTTGTTGTTGGGCCGTTTGTTGTAGTTGCGATTGATGTTGCGATTGTTGGGATAATTGTTGCGATTATTGTTGTAATTGCTGTTGTTGTTGTATTGGTGATTCTTATCACCGTTTTCCTCCCACTTTCTTTTGACTTGCTTCACATTGGCCTCTTCAGCAGTCTGTTCTTTAATTCTTTCTTCAATCTGGTTCACTAGTTTGTGAGCCATTCTACATGCCTGTTGTATGGAGGCGGGCTCGTGTGAACTTATATCTTCTTGGATTCTTTCCGGTAATCCTTTCACAAACGCGTCGATCTTCTCTTCCTCATCTTCGAATGCTCCCGGACACAATAGGCACAATTCTGTGAATCGTCTTTCGTACGTGGTAATATCAAATCCTTGGGTTCGTAACCCTCTAAGTTCTGTCTTGAGCTTATTGACCTCGGTTCTGGGACGGTACTTCTCGTTCATCAAGTGCTTGAATGCTGACCACGGTAGTGCGTACGCATCATCTTGTCCCACTTGCTCTAGATAGGTATTCCACCATGTTAACGCAGAACCTGTGAAGGTATGCGTAGCGTACTTCACTTTGTCCTCTTCAGTACACTTACTTATGGCAAACACCGATTCAACCTTCTCGGTCCACCGTTTCAATCCGATCGGTCCTTCGGTTCCATCAAATTCCAAAGGTTTGCAGGCAGTGAATTCTTTGTAGGTGCATCCTACACGATTTCCTGTACTGCTAGATCCAAGGTTATTGTTGGTATGTAGCGCAGCCTGTACTGCGGCTATGTTTGAAGCTAGAAAAGTACGGAATTCCTCTTCATTCATATTCACGGTGTGTCGAGTAGTCGGTGCCATTTCCTTCAAAATAGTTAAATGGAACAAGTTAATCATACAGAATATTAAGAGTAGTTAATAGTATCTCGTAGCATAATATGAACTCATTTATAAAAGCTTTTTCTTCATATTAGCGTTTTATAAGTTTAAATTCGGGTAGTACCTACCCGTTAAGTTCATACTTAGTAGCTAATATACAATTCAACTACTACAATTCTATATGAAAAACTGATTATAATAATATTTCGCGTTCAAACTTTTATACAATATTTTACAAACTTACAATACCGCTTATTTTACATAAAGCATGAAATATAGCACACAATAACTTTGATACAAGATAGTTGTGAAGACAATTCTAGCTAGTACACAAGTCGTTCAGCAAAGGCAATAAAGACACGTAATTCATACGTCCAGAAACAAGTCATGCATTCTGGTTTTACTAGGACTACTTCCCATCCTTGGTCTTGTGCAACATAACCGTTATGGCCGTTGATAAGACAGCGTGTTGTAACGTCATCAAAGGGACGAGGGTTACGTAATGTCCAACAGTCCCGTAATAATCTAAAAACCTCATTTCTTACCCCAATTACCGACTCCGTCACTTGTGGAAACGTTTTGTTTAATAGTTGTAGCCCGATGTTCTTGTTCTCACTTTGGTGAGAAGCGAACATTACTAATCCGTAAGCATAACATGCTTCTTTATGTTGCATGTTAGCCGCTTTTTCTAAATCACAAAGTCCAATATTCGGATATATTGAGTCAAAATAATTTCTTAACCCGTTGCGTAAAATAGCATTTGGGTTCCCCGCAATATATGCGTCAAAGTAAACACATCGTAACTTATGGGTTTCCCAATGTGATATCCCCCATCTTTCAAACGAAAGTCTCTTATAAACCAAGACATTCTTGGAACGTTCTTCGAATGTCTTACAAACTGATCTCGCCTTAAATAGTTGTGCCGAAGAATTCTGGCCGACTCTAGACAAGATTTCATCAATCATGTCTCCGGGTAGGTCTCTTAAAATATTGGGTTGTCTATCCATTTTGTGTTTTTAAACTGTAAAATAGACAAGAGTTAGATTCATAAAAAAAAATACTTATTAATACAAGCAATTTTTACATATATCATAAAGCATAAGAACACTATATTCCATATATTACACCACACGAATACAACTATCTTATTCCGACTCGCTCGTTTCTTCTTCTTCGGTTTTGGTTCGTTTTGCCAAGTTTCTAGGGATATATGATGTTCCCCTAATACGAGCCGTCGTTGTCCACATTGGTTTAGAAAAACCTGGTGGTTTAGAGGTTCCCGGGTCATTGTTACAACTTAAGGACTTCGGGGGTTGACGATACATATAAAGTTCATCGGGGTTGGAATTAGATTTCTCTATTTTTATGCCCTTTCCCTTATTATTTTCTTTTGCCTTTTTAAATTCAGTTGGGGTAATTTCTATAACATCATCGGAATTCTCGTCGGAATCCGATTCATCGGAGAATTGGTAATCCTCCCAATATTTTGCTTCCTTGGCGGAAACACCATTGACCATAATTAACTTTGGTCGGTTGGTTGAGGATTTTCTTTTACTTAATCGTTTTATTATTTCCCCCACCGGTTCTATTTCTTCATCCGGTTCCGATTCTTCTTCCGGTTCCGATTCTTCTTCCGGTTCCAACTCTTCTTCCGGTTCCTCTTCGGGAACTTGTGAATCAGTCCACAAATCATTCCAATTTACATTTGACTCTTCATTATTATTAGGTGAGTCAATGGGACTTGTTCTAGAGGTAGACATCTATCACATAATATCAAACACGTTAAGAGATTAATATATCACATAATATTCATATGTTAAAAATATATAGTTTCCAACAAAAATGTTAAGCAATCATTTTTAAAGAAAACACGGTCGAAGTCCAGACTCGCTAATGCATCCTAACAAACTCGATAAGACACACTAATGCAAATTTTCTGGTTCTCTAAGACCAACGCTCTGATACCAACTGAAATGTCCCGTTCTTATTGATTAAAAACGTTCCATATTAATTGATTTCGTTGCGAGGTTTTGACCTCTATATGAGACGTTTTTCAAAGACTGCATTCATTTTTAAACAAACCATAACCTTTATTTCATCAATAAAGGTTTAAAAAGCTTTACGTAGATTATCAAATAATGATAATCTAAAATATCCTGTTTTCACACGACCATTACATAATGGTTTACAATACAAATATGTTACAACAAAATAAGTTTCTTGAATGCAGTTTTTACACAATATCATACAAGCATGGACTCCAAATCTTGTCCTTATTTAAGTATGCGACAGCGGAAGCTCTTAATAATCACCTGAGAATAAACATGCTTAAAACGTCAACAAAAATGTTGGTGAGTTATAGGTTTAACCTATATATATCAAATCGTAACAATAGACCACAAGATTTCATATTTCAATACACATCCCATACATAGAGATAAAAATCATTCATATGGTGAACACCTGGTAACCGACAATAACAAGATGCATATATAAGAATATCCCCATCATTCCGGGACACCCTTCGGATATGATATAAATTTCGAAGTACTAAAGCATCCGGTACTTTGGATGGGGTTTGTTAGGCCCAATAGATCTATCTTTAGGATTCACGTCAATTAGGGTGTCTGTTCCCTAATTCTTAGATTACCAGACTTAATAAAAAGGGGCATATTCGATTTCGATAATTCAACCATAGAATGTAGTTTCACGTACTTGTGTCTATTTTGTAAATCATTTATAAAACCTGCATGTATTCTCATCCCAAAAATATTAGATTTTAAAAGTGGGACTATAACTCACTTTCACAGATTTTTACTTCGTCGGGAAGTAAGACTTGGCCACTGGTTGATTCACAAACCTATAACAATATATACATATATATCAAAGTATGTTCAAAATATATTTACAACACTTTTAATATATTTTGATGTTTTAAGTTTATTAAGTCAGCTGTCCTCGTTAGTAACCTACAACTAGTTGTCCACAGTTAGATGTACAGAAATAAATCGATAAATATTATCTTGAATCAATCCACGACCCAGTGTATACGTATCTCAGTATTGATCACAACTCAAACTATATATATTTTGGAATCAACCTCAACCCTGTATAGCTAACTCCAACATTCACATATAGAGTGTCTATGGTTGTTCCGAAATATATATAGATGTGTCGACATGATAGGTCGAAACATTGTATACGTGTCTATGGTATCTCAAGATTACATAATATATAATACAAGTTGATTAAGTTATGGTTGGAATAGATTTGTTACCAATTTTCACGTAGCTAAAATGAGAAAAATTATCCAATCTTGTTTTACCCATAACTTATTCATTTTAAATCTGTTTTGAGTGAATCAAATTGCTATGGTTTCATATTGAACTCTATTTTATGAATCTAAACAAAAAAATTATAGGTTTCTAGTCGGAAAAAATAAGTTACAAGTCGTTTTTGTAAAGGTAGTCATTTCAGTCGAAAGAACGACGTCTAGATGACCATTTTAGAAAACATACTTCCACTTTGAGTTTAACCATAATTTTTGGATATAGTTTCATGTTCATAATAAAAATCATTTTCTCAGAATAACAACTTTTAAATCAAAGTTTATCATAGTTTTTAATTAACTAACCCAAAACAGCCCGCGGTGTTACTACGACGGCGTAAATCCGGTTTTAC
Source organism: Rutidosis leptorrhynchoides (assembly GCF_046630445.1). NCBI lineage: Eukaryota > Viridiplantae > Streptophyta > Magnoliopsida > Asterales > Asteraceae > Rutidosis > Rutidosis leptorrhynchoides. The sequence continues at coordinate 89,514,759 of NC_092343.1, read as the reverse complement.
GGTGTTTTTCGTGTTTCCAGGTTTTAAATCATTAAGTTAGCATATCATATAGATATAGAACATGTGTTTAGTTGATTTTAAAAGTCAAGTTAGAAGGATTAACTTTTGTTTGCGAACAAGTTTAGAATTAACTAAACTATGTTCTAGTGATTACAAGTTTAAACCTTCGAATAAGATAGCTTTATATGTATGAATCGAATGATGTTATGAACATCATTACTACCTTAAGTTCCTTGTATGAACCTACTGGAAAAGAGAAAAATGGATCTAGCTTCAATGGATCCTTGGATGGCTCAAAGTTCTTGAAGCAAAATCATGACACGAAAACAAGTTCAAGTAAGATCATCACTTGAAATAAGATTGTTATAGTTATAGAAATTGAACCAAAGTTTGAATATGATTATTACCTTGTATTAGAATGATAACCTACTGTAAGAAACAAAGATTTCTTGAGGTTGGATGATCACCTTACAAGATTGGAAGTGAGCTAGCAAACTTGAAAGTATTCTTGATTTTATGAAACTAGAACTTTTGGAATTTATGAAGAACACTTAGAACTTGAAGATAGAACTTGAGAGAGTTCAATTAGATGAAGAAAATTGAAGAATGAAAGTGTTTGTAGGTGTTTTTGGTCGTTGGTGTATGGATTAGATATAAAGGATATGTAATTTTGTTTTCATGTAAATAAGTCATGAATGATTACTCATATTTTTGTAATCTTATGAGATATTTCATGCTAGTTGCCAAATGATGGTTCCCACATGTGTTAGGTGACTCACATGGGCTGCTAAGAGCTGATCATTGGAGTGTATATACCAATAGTACATACATCTAAAAGCTGTGTATTGTACGAGTACGAATACGGGTGCATACGAGTAGAATTGTTGATGAAACTGAACGAGAATGTAATTGTAAGCATTTTTGTTAAGTAGAAGTATTTTGATAAGTGTATTGAAGTCTTTCAAAAGTGTATAAATACATATTAAAACACTACATGTATATACATTTTAACTGAGTCGTTAAGTCATCGTTAGTCGTTACATGTAAGTGTTGTTTTGAAACCTTTAGGTTAACGATCTTGTTAAATGTTGTTAACCCAATGTTTATAATATCAAAATAGATTTTAAATTATTATATTATCATGATATTATGATATATATGATTATATATATAGTTAACATGATATTATGATAAGTAAACATATCATTAATTATATTAACAATGAACTACATATGTAAAAACAAGACTACTAACTTAATGATTTTGAAACGAGACATATATGTAACGTTTATCGTTGTAACGACATTTAATGTATATATATCATATTAAGAGATATTCGTACATCATAATATCATGATAATATAATAATTTAAAATCTATTTTGATATTATAAACATTGGGTTAACAACATTTAACAAGATCGTTAACCTAAAGGTTTCAAAACAACACTTACATGTAACGACTAACGATGACTTAACGACTCAGTTAAAATGTATATACATGTAGTGTTTTAATATGTATTTATACACTTTTGAAAGACTTCAATACACTTATCAAAATACTTCTACTTAACAAAAATGCTTACAATTACATTCTCGTTCAGTTTCATCAACAATTCTACTCGTATGCACCCGTATTCGTACTCGTACAATACACAGCTTTTAGATGTATGTACTATTGGTATATACACTCCAATGATCAGCTCTTAGCAGCCCATGTGAGTCACCTAACACATGTGGGAACCATCATTTGGCAACTAGCATGAAATATCTCATAAGATTACAAAAATATGAGTAATCATTCATGACTTATTTACATGAAAACAAAATTACATATCCTTTATATCTAATCCATACACCAACGACCAAAAACACCTACAAACACTTTCATTCTTCAATTTTCTTCATCTAATTGAACTCTCTCAAGTTCTATCTTCAAGTTCTAAGTGTTCTTCATAAATTCCAAAAGTTCTAGTTTCATAAAATCAAGAATACTTTCAAGTTTGCTAGCTCACTTCCAATCTTGTAAGGTGATCATCCAACCTCAAGAAATCTTTGTTTCTTACAGTAGGTTATCATTCTAATACAAGGTAATAATCATATTCAAACTTTGGTTCAATTTCTATAACTATAACAATCTTATTTCAAGTGATGATCTTACTTGAACTTGTTTTCGTGTCATGATTTTGCTTCAAGAACTTTGAGCCATCCAAGGATCCATTGAAGCTAGATCCATTTTTCTCTTTTCCAGTAGGTTCATACAAGGAACTTAAGGTAGTAATGATGTTCATAACATCATTCGATTCATACATATAAAGCTATCTTATTCGAAGGTTTAAACTTGTAATCACTAGAACATAGTTTAGTTAATTCTAAACTTGTTCGCAAACAAAAGTTAATCCTTCTAACTTGACTTTTAAAATCAACTAAACACATGTTCTATATCTATATGATATGCTAACTTAATGATTTAAAACCTGGAAACACGAAAAACACCGTAAAACCGGATTTACGCCGTCGTAGTAACACCGCGGGCTGTTTTGGGTTAGTTAATTAAAAACTATGATAAACTTTGATTTAAAAGTTGTTATTCTGAGAAAATGATTTTTATTATGAACATGAAACTATATCCAAAAATTATGGTTAAACTCAAAGTGGAAGTATGTTTTCTAAAATGGTCATCTAGACGTCGTTCTTTCGACTGAAATGACTACCTTTACAAAAACGACTTGTAACTTATTTTTTCCGACTAGAAACCTATAATTTTTTTGTTTAGATTCATAAAATAGAGTTCAATATGAAACCATAGCAATTTGATTCACTCAAAACAGATTTAAAATGAATAAGTTATGGGTAAAACAAGATTGGATAATTTTTCTCATTTTAGCTACGTGAAAATTGGTAACAAATCTATTCCAACCATAACTTAATCAACTTGTATTATATATTATGTAATCTTGAGATACCATAGACACGTATACAATGTTTCGACCTATCATGTCGACACATCTATATATATTTCGGAACAACCATAGACACTCTATATGTGAATGTTGGAGTTAGCTATACAGGGTTGAGGTTGATTCCAAAATATATATAGTTTGAGTTGTGATCAATACTGAGATACGTATACACTGGGTCGTGGATTGATTCAAGATAATATTTATCGATTTATTTCTGTACATCTAACTGTGGACAACTAGTTGTAGGTTACTAACGAGGACAGCTGACTTAATAAACTTAAAACATCAAAATATATTAAAAGTGTTGTAAATATATTTTGAACATACTTTGATATATATGTATATATTGTTATAGGTTTGTGAATCAACCAGTGGCCAAGTCTTACTTCCCGACGAAGTAAAAATCTGTGAAAGTGAGTTATAGTCCCACTTTTAAAATCTAATATTTTTGGGATGAGAATACATGCAGGTTTTATAAATGATTTACAAAATAGACACAAGTACGTGAAACTACATTCTATGGTTGAATTATCGAAATCGAATATGCCCCTTTTTATTAAGTCTGGTAATCTAAGAATTAGGGAACAGACACCCTAATTGACGCGAATCCTAAAGATAGATCTATTGGGCCTAACAAACCCCATCCAAAGTACCGGATGCTTTAGTACTTCGAAATTTATATCATATCCGAAGGGTGTCCCGGAATGATGGGGATATTCTTATATATGCATCTTGTTATTGTCGGTTACCAGGTGTTCACCATATGAATGATTTTTATCTCTATGTATGGGATGTGTATTGAAATATGAAATCTTGTGGTCTATTGTTACGATTTGATATATATAGGTTAAACCTATAACTCACCAACATTTTTGTTGACGTTTTAAGCATGTTTATTCTCAGGTGATTATTAAGAGCTTCCGCTGTCGCATACTTAAATAAGGACAAGATTTGGAGTCCATGCTTGTATGATATTGTGTAAAAACTGCATTCAAGAAACTTATTTTGTTGTAACATATTTGTATTGTAAACCATTATGTAATGGTCGTGTGAAAACAGGATATTTTAGATTATCATTATTTGATAATCTACGTAAAGCTTTTTAAACCTTTATTGATGAAATAAAGGTTATGGTTTGTTTAAAAATGAATGCAGTCTTTGAAAAACGTCTCATATAGAGGTCAAAACCTCGCAACGAAATCAATTAATATGGAACGTTTTTAATCAATAAGAACGGGACATTTCAGTTGGTATCAGAGCGTTGGTCTTAGAGAACCAGAAAATTTGCATTAGTGTGTCTTATCGAGTTTGTTAGGATGCATTAGCGAGTCTGGACTTCGACCGTGTTTTCTTTAAAAATGATTGCTTAACATTTTTGTTGGAAACTATATATTTTTAACATATGAATATTATGTGATATATTAATCTCTTAACGTGTTTGATATTATGTGATAGATGTCTACCTCTAGAACAAGTCCCATTGACTCACCTAATAATAATGAAGAGTCAAATGTAAATTGGAATGATTTGTGGACTGATTCACAAGTTCCCGAAGAGGAACCGGAAGAAGAGTCGGAACCGGAAGAAGAATCGGAACCGGAAGAAGAATCGGAACCGGATGAAGAAATAGAACCGGTGGGGGAAATAATAAAACGATTAAGTAAAAGAAAATCCTCAACCAACCGACCAAAGTTAATTATGGTCAATGGTGTTTCCGCCAAGGAAGCAAAATATTGGGAGGATTACCAATTCTCCGATGAATCGGATTCCGACGAGAATTCCGATGATGTTATAGAAATTACCCCAACTGAATTTAAAAAGGCAAAAGAAAATAATAAGGGAAAGGGCATAAAAATAGAGAAATCTAATTCCAACCCCGATGAACTTTATATGTATCGTCAACCCCCGAAGTCCTTAAGTTGTAACAATGACCCGGGAACCTCTAAACCACCAGGTTTTTCTAAACCAATGTGGACAACGACGGCTCGTATTAGGGGAACATCATATATCCCTAGAAACTTGGCAAAACGAACCAAAACCGAAGAAGAAGAAACGAGCGAGTCGGAATAAGATAGTTGTATTCGTGTGGTGTAATATATGGAATATAGTGTTCTTATGCTTTATGATATATGTAAAAATTGCTTGTATTAATAAGTATTTTTTTTTATGAATCTAACTCTTGTCTATTTTACAGTTTAAAAACACAAAATGGATAGACAACCCAATATTTTAAGAGACCTACCCGGAGACATGATTGATGAAATCTTGTCTAGAGTCGGCCAGAATTCTTCGGCACAACTATTTAAGGCGAGATCAGTTTGTAAGACATTCGAAGAACGTTCCAAGAATGTCTTGGTTTATAAGAGACTTTCGTTTGAAAGATGGGGGATATCACATTGGGAAACCCATAAGTTACGATGTGTTTACTTTGACGCATATATTGCGGGGAACCCAAATGCTATTTTACGCAACGGGTTAAGAAATTATTTTGACTCAATATATCCGAATATTGGACTTTGTGATTTAGAAAAAGCGGCTAACATGCAACATAAAGAAGCATGTTATGCTTACGGATTAGTAATGTTCGCTTCTCACCAAAGTGAGAACAAGAACATCGGGCTACAACTATTAAACAAAACGTTTCCACAAGTGACGGAGTCGGTAATTGGGGTAAGAAATGAGGTTTTTAGATTATTACGGGACTGTTGGACATTACGTAACCCTCGTCCCTTTGATGACGTTACAACACGCTGTCTTATCAACGGCCATAACGGTTATGTTGCACAAGACCAAGGATGGGAAGTAGTCCTAGTAAAACCAGAATGCATGACTTGTTTCTGGACGTATGAATTACGTGTCTTTATTGCCTTTGCTGAACGACTTGTGTACTAGCTAGAATTGTCTTCACAACTATCTTGTATCAAAGTTATTGTGTGCTATATTTCATGCTTTATGTAAAATAAGCGGTATTGTAAGTTTGTAAAATATTGTATAAAAGTTTGAACGCGAAATATTATTATAATCAGTTTTTCATATAGAATTGTAGTAGTTGAATTGTATATTAGCTACTAAGTATGAACTTAACGGGTAGGTACTACCCGAATTTAAACTTATAAAACGCTAATATGAAGAAAAAGCTTTTATAAATGAGTTCATATTATGCTACGAGATACTATTAACTACTCTTAATATTCTGTATGATTAACTTGTTCCATTTAACTATTTTGAAGGAAATGGCACCGACTACTCGACACACCGTGAATATGAATGAAGAGGAATTCCGTACTTTTCTAGCTTCAAACATAGCCGCAGTACAGGCTGCGCTACATACCAACAATAACCTTGGATCTAGCAGTACAGGAAATCGTGTAGGATGCACCTACAAAGAATTCACTGCCTGCAAACCTTTGGAATTTGATGGAACCGAAGGACCGATCGGATTGAAACGGTGGACCGAGAAGGTTGAATCGGTGTTTGCCATAAGTAAGTGTACTGAAGAGGACAAAGTGAAGTACGCTACGCATACCTTCACAGGTTCTGCGTTAACATGGTGGAATACCTATCTAGAGCAAGTGGGACAAGATGATGCGTACGCACTACCGTGGTCAGCATTCAAGCACTTGATGAACGAGAAGTACCGTCCCAGAACCGAGGTCAATAAGCTCAAGACAGAACTTAGAGGGTTACGAACCCAAGGATTTGATATTACCACGTACGAAAGACGATTCACAGAATTGTGCCTATTGTGTCCGGGAGCATTCGAAGATGAGGAAGAGAAGATCGACGCGTTTGTGAAAGGATTACCGGAAAGAATCCAAGAAGATATAAGTTCACACGAGCCCGCCTCCATACAACAGGCATGTAGAATGGCTCACAAACTAGTGAACCAGATTGAAGAAAGAATTAAAGAACAGACTGCTGAAGAGGCCAATGTGAAGCAAGTCAAAAGAAAGTGGGAGGAAAACGGTGATAAGAATCACCAATACAACAACAACAGCAATTACAACAATAATCGCAACAATTATCCCAACAATCGCAACATCAATCGCAACTACAACAAACGGCCCAACAACAACAACAACAACAACAACAGCAACTACAACAATCATCCCAACAACAATAATAACCGCAACAACAACAACAATCAGAAGCAACTATGCCAAAGGTGTGAAAAGAATCACTCGGGGTTCTGCACCAAATTTTGCAACAAGTGTAAAAGAAATGGTCATAGCGCGGCGAAGTGTGAGGTCTACGGACCAGGGGTTAATAGAACGAAAGGAACAAATGGTGTCGGAACGAGTAATGGCGGAGCAAGTAGTGTCGGAGCAAGTTATGCCAATGTAGTTTGTTATAAATGTGGAAAACCAGGCCACATTATTAGAAATTGCCCGAACCAGGAGAACACGAATGGACAAGGCCGTGGAAGAGTTTTCAATATTAATGCGGTAGAGGCACAGGAAGACCCGGAGCTTGTTACGGGTACGTTTCTTATTGACAATAAATCTGCTTACGTTTTATTTGATTCGGGTGCGGATAGAAGCTATATGAGTAGAGATTTTTGTGCTAAATTAAGTTGTCCATTGACGCCTTTGGATAGTAAATTTTTACTCGAATTAGCAAATGGTAAATTAATTTCAGCAGATAATATATGTCGGAATCGAGAAATTAAACTGGTTAGCGAAACATTTAAGATTGATTTGATACCAGTAGAGTTAGGGAGTTTTGATGTGATAATCGGTATGGACTGGTTGAAAGAAGTGAAAGCGGAGATCGTTTGTTACAAAAATGCAATTCGCATTATACGAGAAAAAGGAAAACCCTTAATGGTGTACGGAGAAAAGGGCAACACGAAGCTACATCTTATTAGTAATTTGAAGGCACAAAAACTAATAAGAAAAGGTTGCTATGCTGTTCTAGCACACGTTGAGAAAGTACAAACTGAAGAAAAGAGCATCAATGATGTTCCCATTGCAAAAGAATTTCCCGATGTATTTCCGAAAGAATTACCGGGATTACCCCCACATCGATCCGTTGAATTTCAAATAGATCTTGTACCAGGAGCTGCACCAATAGCTCGTGCTCCTTACAGACTCGCACCCAGCGAGATGAAAGAACTGCAAAGCCAATTACAAGAACTTTTAGAGCGTGGTTTCATTCGACCAAGCACATCACCGTGGGGAGCTCCTGTTTTGTTTGTCAAGAAGAAAGATGGTACATTCAGGTTGTGTATCGACTATCGAGAGTTGAACAAACTTACCATCAAGAACCGCTACCCACTACCGAGAATCGACGACTTATTTGATCAATTACAAGGCTCGTCTGTTTATTCAAAGATTGACTTACGTTCCGGGTATCATCAAATGCGGGTGAAAGAAGATGATATTCCAAAGACTGCTTTCAGAACACGTTACGGTCATTACGAGTTTATGGTCATGCCGTTTGGTTTAACTAATGCACCAGCTGTGTTCATGGACCTTATGAACCGAGTGTGTGGACCATACCTTGACAAGTTTGTCATTGTTTTCATTGATGACATACTTATTTACTCAAAGAATGACCAAGAACACGGTGAACATTTGAGAAAGGTGTTAGAAGTATTGAGGAAGGAAGAATTGTACGCTAAGTTTTCAAAGTGTGCATTTTGGTTGGAAGAAGTTCAATTCCTCGGTCACATAGTGAACAAAGAAGGTATTAAGGTGGATCCGGCAAAGATAGAAACTGTTGAAAAGTGGGAAACCCCGAAAACTCCGAAACACATACGCCAGTTTTTAGGACTAGCTGGTTACTACAGAAGGTTCATCCAAGACTTTTCCAGAATAGCAAAACCCTTGACTGCATTAACACATAAAGGGAAGAAATTTGAATGGAATGATGAACAAGAGAAAGCGTTTCAGTTATTGAAGAAAAAGCTAACTACGGCACCTATATTGTCATTGCCTGAAGGGAATGATGATTTTGTGATTTATTGTGACGCATCAAAGCAAGGTCTCGGTTGTGTATTAATGCAACGAACGAAGGTGATTGCTTATGCGTCTAGACAATTGAAGATTCACGAACAAAATTATACGACGCATGATTTGGAATTAGGCGCGGTTGTTTTTGCATTAAAGACTTGGAGGCACTACTTATATGGGGTCAAAAGTATTATATATACCGACCACAAAAGTCTTCAACACATATTTAATCAGAAACAACTGAATATGAGGCAGCGTAGGTGGATTGAATTATTGAATGATTACGATTTTGAGATTCGTTACCACCCGGGGAAGGCAAATGTGGTAGCCGATGCCTTGAGCAGGAAGGATAGAGAACCCATTCGAGTAAAATCTATGAATATAATGATTCATAATAACATTACTACTCAAATAAAGGAGGCGCAACAAGGAGTTTTAAAAGAGGGAAATTTAAAGGATGAAATACCCAAAGGATCGGAGAAGCATCTTAATATTCGGGAAGACGGAACCCGGTATAGGGCTGAAAGGATTTGGGTACCAAAATTTGGAGATATGAGAGAAATGGTACTTAGAGAAGCTCATAAAACCAGATACTCAATACATCCTGGAACGGGGAAGATGTACAAGGATCTCAAGAAACATTTTTGGTGGCCGGGTATGAAAGCCGATGTTGCTAAATACGTAGGAGAATGTTTGACGTGTTCTAAGGTCAAAGCTGAGCATCAGAAACCATCAGGTCTACTTCAACAACCCGAAATCCCGGAATGGAAATGGGAAAACATTACCATGGATTTCATCACTAAATTGCCAAGGACTGCAAGTGGTTTTGATACTATTTGGGTAATAGTTGATCGTCTCACCAAATCAGCACACTTCCTACCAATAAGAGAAGATGACAAGATGGAGAAGTTAGCACGACTGTATTTGAAGGAAGTCGTCTCCAGACATGGAATACCAATCTCTATTATCTCTGATAGGGATGGCAGATTTATTTCAAGATTCTGGCAGACATTACAGCAAGCATTAGGAACTCGTCTAGACATGAGTACTGCCTATCATCCACAAACTGATGGGCAGAGCGAAAGGACGATACAAACGCTTGAAGACATGCTACGAGCATGTGTTATTGATTTCGGAAACAGTTGGGATCGACATCTACCGTTAGCAGAATTTTCCTACAACAACAGCTACCATTCAAGCATTGAGATGGCGCCGTTTGAAGCACTTTATGGTAGAAAGTGCAGGTCTCCGATTTGTTGGAGTGAGGTGGGGGATAGACAGATTACGGGTCCGGAGATTATACAAGAAACTACCGAGAAGATCATCCAAATTCAACAACGGTTGAAAACCGCCCAAAGTCGACAAAAGAGCTACGCTGACATTAAAAGAAAAGATATAGAATTTGAAATTGGAGAGATGGTCATGCTTAAAGTTTCACCTTGGAAAGGCGTTGTTCGATTTGGTAAACGAGGGAAATTAAATCCAAGGTATATTGGACCATTCAAGATTATTGATCGTGTCGGACCAGTAGCTTACCGACTTGAGTTACCTCAACAACTCGCGGCTGTACATAACACTTTCCACGTCTCGAATTTGAAGAAATGTTTTGCTAAAGAAGATCTCACTATTCCGTTAGATGAAATCCAAATCAACGAAAAACTCCAATTCATCGAAGAACCCGTCGAAATAATGGATCGTGAGGTTAAAAGACTTAAGCAAAACAAGATACCAATTGTTAAGGTTCGATGGAATGCTCGTAGAGGACCCGAGTTCACCTGGGAGCGTGAAGATCAGATGAAGAAGAAATACCCGCATCTATTTCCAGAAGATTCGTCAACACCTTCAACAGCTTAAAATTTCGGGACGAAATTTATTTAACGGGTAGGTACTGTAGTGACCCGAACTTTTCCATGTTTATATATATTAATTGAGATTGATGTTTACATGATTAAATGTTTCCAACATGTTAAGCAATCAAACTTGTTAATACTTGATTAATTGAAATAGGTTTCATATAGACAATTGACCACCCAAGTTGACCGGTGATTCACGAACGTTAAAACTTGTAAAAAAAAAAACTATATGATGACATATATATGATTATATATATAGTTAACATGATATTATGATAAGTAAACATATCATTAATTATATTAACAATGAACTACATATGTAAAAACAAGACTACTAACTTAATGATTTTGAAACGAGACATATATGTAACGTTTATCGTTGTAACGACATTTAATGTATATATATCATATTAAGAGATATTCGTACATCATAATATCATGATAATATAATAATTTAAAATCTATTTTGATATTATAAACATTGGGTTAACAACATTTAACAAGATCGTTAACCTAAAGGTTTCAAAACAACACTTACATGTAACGACTAACGATGACTTAACGACTCAGTTAAAATGTATATACATGTAGTGTTTTAATATGTATTTATACACTTTTGAAAGACTTCAATACACTTATCAAAATACTTCTACTTAACAAAAATGCTTACAATTACATTCTCGTTCAGTTTCATCAACAATTCTACTCGTATGCTCCCGTATTCGTACTCGTACAATACACAGCTTTTAGATGTATGTACTATTGGTATATACACTCCAATGATCAGCTCTTAGCAGCCCATGTGAGTCACCTAACACATGTGGGAACCATCATTTGGCAACTAGCATGAAATATCTCATAAGATTACAAAAATATGAGTAATCATTCATGACTTATTTACATGAAAACAAAATTACATATCCTTTATATCTAATCCATACACCAACGACCAAAAACACCTACAAACACTTTCATTCTTCAATTTTCTTCATCTAATTGAACTCTCTCAAGTTCTATCTTCAAGTTCTAAGTGTTCTTCATAAATTCCAAAAGTTCTAGTTTCATAAAATCAAGAATACTTTCAAGTTTGCTAGCTCACTTCCAATCTTGTAAGGTGATCATCCAACCTCAAGAAATCTTTGTTTCTTACAGTAGGTTATCATTCTAATACAAGGTAATAATCATATTCAAACTTTGGTTCAATTTCTATAACTATAACAATCTTATTTCAAGTGATGATCTTACTTGAACTTGTTTTCGTGTCATGATTTTGCTTCAAGAACTTTGAGCCATCCAAGGATCCATTGAAGCTAGATCCATTTTTCTCTTTTCCAGTAGGTTCATACAAGGAACTTAAGGTAGTAATGATGTTCATAACATCATTCGATTCATACATATAAAGCTATCTTATTCGAAGGTTTAAACTTGTAATCACTAGAACATAGTTTAGTTAATTCTAAACTTGTTCGCAAACAAAAGTTAATCCTTCTAACTTGACTTTTAAAATCAACTAAACACATGTTCTATATCTATATGATATGCTAACTTAATGATTTAAAACCTGGAAACACGAAAAACACCGTAAAACCGGATTTACGCCGTCGTAGTAACACCGCGGGCTGTTTTGGGTTAGTTAATTAAAAACTATGATAAACTTTGATTTAAAAGTTGTTATTCTGAGAAAATGATTTTTATTATGAACATGAAACTATATCCAAAAATTATGGTTAAACTCAAAGTGGAAGTATGTTTTCTAAAATGGTCATCTAGACGTCGTTCTTTCGACTGAAATGACTACCTTTACAAAAACGACTTGTAACTTATTTTTTCCGACTAGAAACCTATAATTTTTTTGTTTAGATTCATAAAATAGAGTTCAATATGAAACCATAGCAATTTGATTCACTCAAAACAGATTTAAAATGAATAAGTTATGGGTAAAACAAGATTGGATAATTTTTCTCATTTTAGCTACGTGAAAATTGGTAACAAATCTATTCCAACCATAACTTAATCAACTTGTATTATATATTATGTAATCTTGAGATACCATAGACACGTATACAATGTTTCGACCTATCATGTCGACACATCTATATATATTTCGGAACAACCATAGACACTCTATATGTGAATGTTGGAGTTAGCTATACAGGGTTGAGGTTGATTCCAAAATATATATAGTTTGAGTTGTGATCAATACTGAGATACGTATACACTGGGTCGTGGATTGATTCAAGATAATATTTATCGATTTATTTCTGTACATCTAACTGTGGACAACTAGTTGTAGGTTACTAACGAGGACAGCTGACTTAATAAACTTAAAACATCAAAATATATTAAAAGTGTTGTAAATATATTTTGAACATACTTTGATATATATGTATATATTGTTATAGGTTTGTGAATCAACCAGTGGCCAAGTCTTACTTCCCGACGAAGTAAAAATCTGTGAAAGTGAGTTATAGTCCCACTTTTAAAATCTAATATTTTTGGGATGAGAATACATGCAGGTTTTATAAATGATTTACAAAATAGACACAAGTACGTGAAACTACATTCTATGGTTGAATTATCGAAATCGAATATGCCCCTTTTTATTAAGTCTGGTAATCTAAGAATTAGGGAACAGACACCCTAATTGACGCGAATCCTAAAGATAGATCTATTGGGCCTAACAAACCCCATCCAAAGTACCGGATGCTTTAGTACTTCGAAATTTATATCATATCCGAAGGGTGTCCCGGAATGATGGGGATATTCTTATATATGCATCTTGTTATTGTCGGTTACCAGGTGTTCACCATATGAATGATTTTTATCTCTATGTATGGGATGTGTATTGAAATATGAAATCTTGTGGTCTATTGTTACGATTTGATATATATAGGTTAAACCTATAACTCACCAACATTTTTGTTGACGTTTTAAGCATGTTTATTCTCAGGTGATTATTAAGAGCTTCCGCTGTCGCATACTTAAATAAGGACAAGATTTGGAGTCCATGCTTGTATGATATTGTGTAAAAACTGCATTCAAGAAACTTATTTTGTTGTAACATATTTGTATTGTAAACCATTATGTAATGGTCGTGTGAAAACAGGATATTTTAGATTATCATTATTTGATAATCTACGTAAAGCTTTTTAAACCTTTATTGATGAAATAAAGGTTATGGTTTGTTTAAAAATGAATGCAGTCTTTGAAAAACGTCTCATATAGAGGTCAAAACCTCGCAACGAAATCAATTAATATGGAACGTTTTTAATCAATAAGAACGGGACATTTCTTTTTAAAAGACAAACTTTCGTTACATCGACAGTTGACAGGCATGTAAAGCATTTCATAATATATCCAAATATAATTTACTTAATAATAATCTTGATGAACTCAACGACTCGAATGCAACATCTTTTGAAATATGTCATGAATGACTCCAAGTAATATCTCTAATATGAGCAAATGCACAGCGGAAGATTTCTTTCGTACCTGAGAATAAACATGCTTTAAAGTGTCAACCAAAAGGTTGGTGAGTTCATTAGTTTATCATAAAGAATCATTTCATAATTTTAATAGACCACAAGATTTCATGCTTCCATTTCTCATAATCATACGTCCCATGCATAGAGACAAAAATATCATTCATATGGATTGAACACCTGGTAACCGACATTCACAATATGCATATAAGAATATCCCCATCATTCTGGGATCCTCCTTCGGACATGATATAAATTTCGAAGTACTAAAGCATCCGGTACTTTGGATGGGGCTTGTTGGGCCCGATAGATCTATCTTTAGGATTCGCGTCAATTAGGGTGTCTGTTCCCTAATTCTTAGATTACCAGACTAAAAAGGGGCATATTCGGTTTAATAATCTAGCCATAGAATGTAGTTTCATTTACTCGTGTCTATTTCGTAAAACAGTTATAAAAGCAGCGCATGTATTCTCAGCCCAAAAATATAAAGGGTAAAAAGGCAAATGAAACTCACGCATATAAATATTGTAAAACAGTTAATAAAGCATTTGCATGTGTTCTCAGCCCAAAAATGTAAAGAGTAAAAGGGAGCAAATGAAACTCACGCATATAAATATTGTAGAACAGTTAATAAAGCATTTGCATGTATTCTCAGCCCAAAAATGTAATGAGTAAAAAGGGAGCAAATGAACTCACATATATAAATATTGTAAATCAGTTATTAAAACAGTGCATGTATTCTCAGCCCAAAAATGTAATGAGTAAAAGGGAGCAAATGAACTCACAATACTGTATTTTGTAGTAAAAATACATATGACGACATTGAACAATGCAGGGTTGGCCTCGGATTCACAAACCTATATCAATTATATACATATCAAAACATATAATAGTAATTAGTAAGTTTTTATACTACAATATTAATATACGTGTAATATATTTATTAGATAAATAATTACTACTTATTATTAATTTTAAAGTAAATTATTAATTTTAATATATTAGATACTTATTAACATATTCTAATACTTTTAATTAATTTAATCCGGTTATTCAAATTAGTGGGGAACAAGGACAAATAACAAATTGACAAACATTTTGGCACATTGTTTGTCCAATACAATGAGGCGTTTTTTTTTTTTTTTTTTTAAACATGTTACCATCAAGTGTCATGACACATCATTTTTACACATCTATTGGATAACTTAGGGAAATTGACAAAAACATTTATAATTCTATAATTTATGAAAATCATGTATCATGACAAATTTAAAGTTTACACAAACATAAACAATGTAGACGGATTGTCAAAATGATGGATTGACCACATAGCCAATAATTTCACATTAGTGATGTGAGCTCACCTAACATGACTTGAAATGGGCTAAGTTAGGTTATAGTATGTATAACACACCTACAATAAAATGAAATGACTTGATGTAGTAGATTCATACTTTAAATCAAACTTTTTAGTCAACTTAATTATTTTATGTCCATCTTTAATTAGTTCAATTTCCATTTCCATATAACCAAACACAAATATTATATATATATATAAATTTTTTTTTTAACTTATTATTCACATAGATAAAAAGGCTTATATAGCAAATACAATTCAATTAGCACTAACCCGCTATCCGTAAAACTAGCTAAAAAACTACTCCATGACTCCTAAAACGCTACCATTTTAATCGGGCAACTAATTTAATTAATTAAACCAATACTAACACACCAATTTACGGAATACATTCAAACTAACTAAACATGTAATTAAATACTACCAACTAAACACTAATTAAATTGTGTAACCAAAAAAGTGCGCCACCTTTACTTGAACATAATCACTTTACCTCATAATATTTGTCATAAAATGAGTACTCTGTATCTTTTAAATTCATTAGTACTAGTTTTATCAAAATCAAAATAACACTCCGTATAAATTAATAGAACACATGGTTTTGAATTTTGATGTTATATTGAATAGAGGTAAGTTGTCGTGAATTTCATTTTCAAAAAAAAAAAAAAAAAAAATGGAAACAATCAACGAATAGTAAAAGTGGTCGGCCATACTAGCTCCTTTTTCATGACAATGAAATGTATTTTAATATTTAACATTTTCACTTTAACAAAGCCTTAAACTATGAACATATTCTTCTATTTTATCTCATTAAATTGTTTGATTACCTCATGTATTCTTATAACTTCGTTGAGTAAAACCCAGAAAAAGGCAGTAACAGGATCACGAAAAGAAAAATATGCAGCAGAATACAAAGGTGTTGGGTGGTGGTTTTGGGTTTTTATCACGCTGGAACAGCAGCAGTGGGCGGAAGTAGGTTGCGGTTCTTAGGTGGTGATCTCGGTTTATGGTTAGAGAATAGTTCGTGATGTATGTATATGCTCATAAGTATTTTTAGAATGAGGTGGTCTCATGAAGAGAATAGAGAGATATGGTTATATGCAGAGAGATGATAATGTAAAGAGAGTTAAGTAATTATTGTTTGTGAGGTGGGGTACTAAGTTTTCAATGTGGTGTTGAGTTCTTGTTAACAAATTCTATAGTATCATTAGAAGACTCGAGAAAATATGCAAGACAAGTGGATGTAAAATATATCATATATATTTATCATAAGTGAAAAGTAGAATTATTAATCATAAAGGAATCACACGTTTAATTTAAAAGAAATAGTATAGCAGCCTCAAACACCCATTTTGCAGATCAATATTTTTTCTCTGTTGTTACTCAGTGGCGGATAAAAGTCCACAGAAAAATCTCATATTTTTAAATTAACTATATTTATTTATTTTGGTCATTATGGTATAAAATTCGATCATTAACTGTTAAATAAAAATTACATTAATTATTCACTCCCAACCCCAAGTAAAATATAAAAAGTTTTAAAATTTAATATATAGCTCCTAAATACATTTTTACTAAGTCTATAGTTTATAAAACCCATTTTTGAATCACCGTTTATTTTAAAATCACATAAGTTCCTTTTTAACTCGTTTACTATCTATCGAATGACAATTGAACGTTACCGTCGTTTATTAAATTACTTCGAAATCACAAAAATATATATTCTATATACTTTATATATATATATATATATATATATATACTCTTTAAATAATAATTATTATATATTATTATTATTTTTCAACATTGATAATAACACTTACAATATATAATATTTCTTTTTATAATATACAACTACTAAAATGGTCATCTAGACGTCGTTCTTTCGACTGAAATGACTACCTTTACAAAAACGACTTGTAACTTATTTTTTCCGACTAGAAACCTATAATTTTTTTGTTTAGATTCATAAAATAGAGTTCAATATGAAACCATAGCAATTTGATTCACTCAAAACAGATTTAAAATGAATAAGTTATGGGTAAAACAAGATTGGATAATTTTTCTCATTTTAGCTACGTGAAAATTGGTAACAAATCTATTCCAACCATAACTTAATCAACTTGTATTATATATTATGTAATCTTGAGATACCATAGACACGTATACAATGTTTCGACCTATCATGTCGACACATCTATATATATTTCGGAACAACCATAGACACTCTATATGTGAATGTTGGAGTTAGCTATACAGGGTTGAACACTTTCATTCTTCAATTTTCTTCATCTAATTGAACTCTCTCAAGTTCTATCTTCAAGTTCTAAGTGTTCTTCATAAATTCCAAAAGTTCTAGTTTCATAAAATCAAGAATACTTTCAAGTTTGCTAGCTCACTTCCAATCTTGTAAGGTGATCATCCAACCTCAAGAAATCTTTGTTTCTTACAGTAGGTTATCATTCTAATACAAGGTAATAATCATATTCAAACTTTGGTTCAATTTCTATAACTATAACAATCTTATTTCAAGTGATGATCTTACTTGAACTTGTTTTCGTGTCATGATTTTGCTTCAAGAACTTTGAGCCATCCAAGGATCCATTGAAGCTAGATCCATTTTTCTCTTTTCCAGTAGGTTCATACAAGGAACTTAAGGTAGTAATGATGTTCATAACATCATTCGATTCATACATATAAAGCTATCTTATTCGAAGGTTTAAACTTGTAATCACTAGAACATAGTTTAGTTAATTCTAAACTTGTTCGCAAACAAAAGTTAATCCTTCTAACTTGACTTTTAAAATCAACTAAACACATGTTCTATATCTATATGATATGCTAACTTAATGATTTAAAACCTGGAAACACGAAAAACACCGTAAAACCGGATTTACGCCGTCGTAGTAACACCGCGGGCTGTTTTGGGTTAGTTAATTAAAAACTATGATAAACTTTGATTTAAAAGTTGTTATTCTGAGAAAATGATTTTTATTATGAACATGAAACTATATCCAAAAATTATGGTTAAACTCAAAGTGGAAGTATGTTTTCTAAAATGGTCATCTAGACGTCGTTCTTTCGACTGAAATGACTACCTTTACAAAAACGACTTGTAACTTATTTTTTCCGACTAGAAACCTATAATTTTTTTGTTTAGATTCATAAAATAGAGTTCAATATGAAACCATAGCAATTTGATTCACTCAAAACAGATTTAAAATGAATAAGTTATGGGTAAAACAAGATTGGATAATTTTTCTCATTTTAGCTACGTGAAAATTGGTAACAAATCTATTCCAACCATAACTTAATCAACTTGTATTATATATTATGTAATCTTGAGATACCATAGACACGTATACAATGTTTCGACCTATCATGTCGACACATCTATATATATTTCGGAACAACCATAGACACTCTATATGTGAATGTTGGAGTTAGCTATACAGGGTTGAGGTTGATTCCAAAATATATATAGTTTGAGTTGTGATCAATACTGAGATACGTATACACTGGGTCGTGGATTGATTCAAGATAATATTTATCGATTTATTTCTGTACATCTAACTGTGGACAACTAGTTGTAGGTTACTAACGAGGACAGCTGACTTAATAAACTTAAAACATCAAAATATATTAAAAGTGTTGTAAATATATTTTGAACATACTTTGATATATATGTATATATTGTTATAGGTTTGTGAATCAACCAGTGGCCAAGTCTTACTTCCCGACGAAGTAAAAATCTGTGAAAGTGAGTTATAGTCCCACTTTTAAAATCTAATATTTTTGGGATGAGAATACATGCAGGTTTTATAAATGATTTACAAAATAGACACAAGTACGTGAAACTACATTCTATGGTTGAATTATCGAAATCGAATATGCCCCTTTTTATTAAGTCTGGTAATCTAAGAATTAGGGAACAGACACCCTAATTGACGCGAATCCTAAAGGACGGCGTTATACCAGCTCTGATACCAACTGAAATGTCCCGTTCTTATTGATTAAAAACGTTCCATATTAATTGATTTCGTTGCGAGGTTTTGACCTCTATATGAGACGTTTTTCAAAGACTGCATTCATTTTTAAACAAACCATAACCTTTATTTCATCAATAAAGGTTTAAAAAGCTTTACGTAGATTATCAAATAATGATAATCTAAAATATCCTGTTTTCACACGACCATTACATAATGGTTTACAATACAAATATGTTACAACAAAATAAGTTTCTTGAATGCAGTTTTTACACAATATCATACAAGCATGGACTCCAAATCTTGTCCTTATTTAAGTATGCGACAGCGGAAGCTCTTAATAATCACCTGAGAATAAACATGCTTAAAACGTCAACAAAAATGTTGGTGAGTTATAGGTTTAACCTATATATATCAAATCGTAACAATAGACCACAAGATTTCATATTTCAATACACATCCCATACATAGAGATAAAAATCATTCATATGGTGAACACCTGGTAACCGACAATAACAAGATGCATATATAAGAATATCCCCATCATTCCGGGACACCCTTCGGATATGATATAAATTTCGAAGTACTAAAGCATCCGGTACTTTGGATGGGGTTTGTTAGGCCCAATAGATCTATCTTTAGGATTCACGTCAATTAGGGTGTCTGTTCCCTAATTCTTAGATTACCAGACTTAATAAAAAGGGGCATATTCGATTTCGATAATTCAACCATAGAATGTAGTTTCACGTACTTGTGTCTATTTTGTAAATCATTTATAAAACCTGCATGTATTCTCATCCCAAAAATATTAGATTTTAAAAGTGGGACTATAACTCACTTTCACAGATTTTTACTTCGTCGGGAAGTAAGACTTGGCCACTGGTTGATTCACAAACCTATAACAATATATACATATATATCAAAGTATGTTCAAAATATATTTACAACACTTTTAATATATTTTGATGTTTTAAGTTTATTAAGTCAGCTGTCCTCGTTAGTAACCTACAACTAGTTGTCCACAGTTAGATGTACAGAAATAAATCGATAAATATTATCTTGAATCAATCCACGACCCAGTGTATACGTATCTCAGTATTGATCACAACTCAAACTATATATATTTTGGAATCAACCTCAACCCTGTATAGCTAACTCCAACATTCACATATAGAGTGTCTATGGTTGTTCCGAAATATATATAGATGTGTCGACATGATAGGTCGAAACATTGTATACGTGTCTATGGTATCTCAAGATTACATAATATATAATACAAGTTGATTAAGTTATGGTTGGAATAGATTTGTTACCAATTTTCACGTAGCTAAAATGAGAAAAATTATCCAATCTTGTTTTACCCATAACTTATTCATTTTAAATCTGTTTTGAGTGAATCAAATTGCTATGGTTTCATATTGAACTCTATTTTATGAATCTAAACAAAAAAATTATAGGTTTCTAGTCGGAAAAAATAAGTTACAAGTCGTTTTTGTAAAGGTAGTCATTTCAGTCGAAAGAACGACGTCTAGATGACCATTTTAGAAAACATACTTCCACTTTGAGTTTAACCATAATTTTTGGATATAGTTTCATGTTCATAATAAAAATCATTTTCTCAGAATAACAACTTTTAAATCAAAGTTTATCATAGTTTTTAATTAACTAACCCAAAACAGCCCGCGGTGTTACTACGACGGCGTAAATCCGGTTTTACGGTGTTTTTCGTGTTTCCAGGTTTTAAATCATTAAGTTAGCATATCATATAGATATAGAACATGTGTTTAGTTGATTTTAAAAGTCAAGTTAGAAGGATTAACTTTTGTTTGCGAACAAGTTTAGAATTAACTAAACTATGTTCTAGTGATTACAAGTTTAAACCTTCGAATAAGATAGCTTTATATGTATGAATCGAATGATGTTATGAACATCATTACTACCTTAAGTTCCTTGTATGAACCTACTGGAAAAGAGAAAAATGGATCTAGCTTCAATGGATCCTTGGATGGCTCAAAGTTCTTGAAGCAAAATCATGACACGAAAACAAGTTCAAGTAAGATCATCACTTGAAATAAGATTGTTATAGTTATAGAAATTGAACCAAAGTTTGAATATGATTATTACCTTGTATTAGAATGATAACCTACTGTAAGAAACAAAGATTTCTTGAGGTTGGATGATCACCTTACAAGATTGGAAGTGAGCTAGCAAACTTGAAAGTATTCTTGATTTTATGAAACTAGAACTTTTGGAATTTATGAAGAACACTTAGAACTTGAAGATAGAACTTGAGAGAGTTCAATTAGATGAAGAAAATTGAAGAATGAAAGTGTTTGTAGGTGTTTTTGGTCGTTGGTGTATGGATTAGATATAAAGGATATGTAATTTTGTTTTCATGTAAATAAGTCATGAATGATTACTCATATTTTTGTAATCTTATGAGATATTTCATGCTAGTTGCCAAATGATGGTTCCCACATGTGTTAGGTGACTCACATGGGCTGCTAAGAGCTGATCATTGGAGTGTATATACCAATAGTACATACATCTAAAAGCTGTGTATTGTACGAGTACGAATACGGGTGCATACGAGTAGAATTGTTGATGAAACTGAACGAGAATGTAATTGTAAGCATTTTTGTTAAGTAGAAGTATTTTGATAAGTGTATTGAAGTCTTTCAAAAGTGTATAAATACATATTAAAACACTACATGTATATACATTTTAACTGAGTCGTTAAGTCATCGTTAGTCGTTACATGTAAGTGTTGTTTTGAAACCTTTAGGTTAACGATCTTGTTAAATGTTGTTAACCCAATGTTTATAATATCAAAATAGATTTTAAATTATTATATTATCATGATATTATGATGTACGAATATCTCTTAATATGATATATATACATTAAATGTCGTTACAACGATAAACGTTACATATATGTCTCGTTTCAAAATCATTAAGTTAGTAGTCTTGTTTTTACATATGTAGTTCATTGTTAATATAATTAATGATATGTTTACTTATCATAATATCATGTTAACTATATATATAATCATATATATGTCATCATATAGTTTTTTTTTTTTACAAGTTTTAACGTTCGTGAATCACCGGTCAACTTGGGTGGTCAATTGTCTATATGAAACCTATTTCAATTAATCAAGTATTAACAAGTTTGATTGCTTAACATGTTGGAAACATTTAATCATGTAAACATCAATCTCAATTAATATATATAAACATGGAAAAGTTCGGGTCACTACAGTACCTACCCGTTAAATAAATTTCGTCCCGAAATTTTAAGCTGTTGAAGGTGTTGACGAATCTTCTGGAAATAGATGCGGGTATTTCTTCTTCATCTGATCTTCACGCTCCCAGGTGAACTCGGGTCCTCTACGAGCATTCCATCGAACCTTAACAATTGGTATCTTGTTTTGCTTAAGTCTTTTAACCTCACGATCCATTATTTCGACGGGTTCTTCGATGAATTGGAGTTTTTCGTTGATTTGGATTTCATCTAACGGAATAGTGAGATCTTCTTTAGCAAAACATTTCTTCAAATTCGAGACGTGGAAAGTGTTATGTACAGCCGCGAGTTGTTGAGGTAACTCAAGTCGGTAAGCTACTGGTCCGACACGATCAATAATCTTGAATGGTCCAATATACCTTGGATTTAATTTCCCTCGTTTACCAAATCGAACAACGCCTTTCCAAGGTGAAACTTTAAGCATGACCATCTCTCCAATTTCAAATTCTATATCTTTTCTTTTAATGTCAGCGTAGCTCTTTTGTCGACTTTGGGCGGTTTTCAACCGTTGTTGAATTTGGATGATCTTCTCGGTAGTTTCTTGTATAATCTCCGGACCCGTAATCTGTCTATCCCCCACCTCACTCCAACAAATCGGAGACCTGCACTTTCTACCATAAAGTGCTTCAAACGGCGCCATCTCAATGCTTGAATGGTAGCTGTTGTTGTAGGAAAATTCTGCTAACGGTAGATGTCGATCCCAACTGTTTCCGAAATCAATAACACATGCTCGTAGCATGTCTTCAAGCGTTTGTATCGTCCTTTCGCTCTGCCCATCAGTTTGTGGATGATAGGCAGTACTCATGTCTAGACGAGTTCCTAATGCTTGCTGTAATGTCTGCCAGAATCTTGAAATAAATCTGCCATCCCTATCAGAGATAATAGAGATTGGTATTCCATGTCTGGAGACGACTTCCTTCAAATACAGTCGTGCTAACTTCTCCATCTTGTCATCTTCTCTTATTGGTAGGAAGTGTGCTGATTTGGTGAGACGATCAACTATTACCCAAATAGTATCAAAACCACTTGCAGTCCTTGGCAATTTAGTGATGAAATCCATGGTAATGTTTTCCCATTTCCATTCCGGGATTTCGGGTTGTTGAAGTAGACCTGATGGTTTCTGATGCTCAGCTTTGACCTTAGAACACGTCAAACATTCTCCTACGTATTTAGCAACATCGGCTTTCATACCCGGCCACCAAAAATGTTTCTTGAGATCCTTGTACATCTTCCCCGTTCCAGGATGTATTGAGTATCTGGTTTTATGAGCTTCTCTAAGTACCATTTCTCTCATATCTCCAAATTTTGGTACCCAAATCCTTTCAGCCCTATACCGGGTTCCGTCTTCCCGAATATTAAGATGCTTCTCCGATCCTTTGGGTATTTCATCCTTTAAATTTCCCTCTTTTAAAACTCCTTGTTGCGCCTCCTTTATTTGAGTAGTAATGTTATTATGAATCATTATATTCATAGATTTTACTCGAATGGGTTCTCTATCCTTCCTGCTCAAGGCATCGGCTACCACATTTGCCTTCCCCGGGTGGTAACGAATCTCAAAATCGTAATCATTCAATAATTCAATCCACCTACGCTGCCTCATATTCAGTTGTTTCTGATTAAATATGTGTTGAAGACTTTTGTGGTCGGTATATATAATACTTTTGACCCCATATAAGTAGTGCCTCCAAGTCTTTAATGCAAAAACAACCGCGCCTAATTCCAAATCATGCGTCGTATAATTTTGTTCGTGAATCTTCAATTGTCTAGACGCATAAGCAATCACCTTCGTTCGTTGCATTAATACACAACCGAGACCTTGCTTTGATGCGTCACAATAAATCACAAAATCATCATTCCCTTCAGGCAATGACAATATAGGTGCCGTAGTTAGCTTTTTCTTCAATAACTGAAACGCTTTCTCTTGTTCATCATTCCATTCAAATTTCTTCCCTTTATGTGTTAATGCAGTCAAGGGTTTTGCTATTCTGGAAAAGTCTTGGATGAACCTTCTGTAGTAACCAGCTAGTCCTAAAAACTGGCGTATGTGTTTCGGAGTTTTCGGGGTTTCCCACTTTTCAACAGTTTCTATCTTTGCCGGATCCACCTTAATACCTTCTTTGTTCACTATGTGACCGAGGAATTGAACTTCTTCCAACCAAAATGCACACTTTGAAAATCATATACATTATAAACGAGGAATTTTGTTAAGAAACCACGCTAACAAAATCCTAGCTAACTGTTCCTAGCTAACTGTTAATTCCATATTACATTTTATTTATCGCAATTTATTTTATCGCAATTTTAATTCTCACAATTTTATTTATCGTCATTTAATTTCTGTTATTTACTTTACGCACTTTATTTATCGTCATTTAATTTCTGTTATTTATTTTATGCACTTTAAATATCGGGACACGTATACAAAGTTTTGACATATCATATCGACACATCTATATATATTATTTGGAATCACCATAGACACTCTATATGCAGTAATGATCGAGTTCTCTATACAGGGTTGAGGTTGATTCTATAATAATATATATACTTTGAGTTGTGATCGAGTCTGAGACGTATACGGGTCACGACACATATTAATTAATTCGAATATTGTATATTAAACTATATGAATTATTGGACTGTTACTGTGAACTATCGACTGTGGACTAATAACATTGGACAATTAAAATGAATTAAAATATTGATTATAATATATGAAACTAAACAATTCTTCAAGTTGCCACTTGATTTCGTCTTAAACATCATTTGTATTTTCACGACTACATTCTGCGTTCAAACCTTTCATGATTCTTGAAAACACCTCAATCAAGAGGATGAACCAACCGCACTTCATCTGTAGAAGAAAAGATAGATACATATAGTTATGCACCTGAAAACACTCAGAATCTGAGTAAACATTTAACACATATCTGTGCTAATTCCTTTAGCTTTATTATTACCGAAAATAACTTTGCAATCTCTTTCCAAATTAGCCAATTTTGTCACAGCTTCATCAAGTCAACTTCAAGTTTTCGTTCTAAACTACCTTATTATAACCCTGATATATATGCGTGCTCTTTTATTGTTACCGTGGAACCTTTCATATTCTACCATATTACCAACAGACGTACCAACAACCTCGTTGCTTCTTGGTTTAAATCTCTTCGATAAATCATTATATTTATTCATTGAAACCCTATCATATACTTATCCGCATCATGTAACGAGAACTGCCATACCAATTACCGGGAATCAGAAATCAATACTTTGAAAACTCACAGCATATCTACAACAACAGTTATATGTATAACATTTACCTCTTCGAATTATGGTCTTTCATTCTGAAATTCTGAACAGCACTCAGTCTACAAATCAATGCATTGAACTTTGAAAAAGCTGAATGAAGCAGCAGAAACTGTAGACAACCGTAAATGACCTTTATATTTGGAAGTTTGATGATAAAGAATAGTATATTGGAAAAGCTCAGAAAAGTTGGAACTGGAAATCGGATTGAGCAAACTACGAAGGAGTCTCTGAACAAATCACAAGGACTAAACTTGTACATTAAGAATCCTGATGATCCTATTTCTAATGAAATCTTTAGCGAATACCTTGCTTCTGACTCCAAACTCTTGCGGACAAATTTTCTTCACCATCCTTCGATATTAGGAATTCCAAGATATCATCGTATCTTTCATTATAAATATCCTCCATATTTTGAAGATATTTTCATAAATATTCTTATCTGAAATCATTAATCTTTCTGTGCTATCGGTGTTACATCATATAGAAACTGTTAGTTTCTATATTCTGTAAAATTTTGAGCTTAAAATATGAATGTTATTGAAGTAATGTTGGGAACTGATGCATGAGTTAGTATAATATAATGACACTTGATCAACGTGATTATATTACATTGAGTCATGCTGAGTTTCTAATAGAACGTGATGATTCACAGATCATAACGTCATCATGTGCCATGTTACATAACTCTTTCATTTTGCTTAACTTCTGAACATATCAAAAAAAAAATATACTCTTGATAGTTCCATTCTCAGTGATTCTGGTAATTTGATAAATCAAATCGTGCTATTACGTTCTTTCTTGTTTAGAACATTAAGTTCATTCGACACTCCATAATTATGAATTCTGGACCATTACTCGTTTTACTAGAAATCGAGAGGAGATTAAAAAGACAAAGAGCTCTGAAATATAAGGGAAGATATAAAACTCGACAACAACACTGAAATTACAATAATTAAAAATTAAAACATCACGACAATTAAAAATTTAAAGATTTCGATTATTAAACTAAAAATACTAGATCAAACTACTTGTCGTCGTCGTCATCTGCGAAGTAGCGTTCACCAGTCATTTCACCATCTGTGAGGTACTCTGGAGACATCGGTATTTCTCTTGCTGCTTCAGCTGATTCATCGAGGTAACGATAACCCAACGTCTCTTCATCTTCAAGAACCGCATACAAAGAAATGCGTTTACCGCGATCTTCAATAGTATCTTTTATAAAGTACCATTGATCATCGGTACACAGAAAACTTGCCCTACAATCCGCATCATAATCGTCTTTATAAAAGAATACAGACGTGAATTCACACGGAACTTTTTCCTTCAGAAAGGATAGCAAGTCTTGTAAACCAACATCACGAATGTCGATATCTTCAAACGAAATACTGTCGCCCCACTTATATTCCTTCATTTGATTACGGAAATCACCTCCGTAATGAACATCGAATGAAACAATCATTGGGGGAAGTGTTAACATTTTTCAGTTTGGGAGTGTTTAATTTTGATTTTTGAGAAAGGGGGAAATATAAAAGAAAAATAGGTTTGAGTGTTTAAAATGAAGTATATGGTTGGTGTTTTTATAGTGTAAAAATAACCGTTGGGATAGCCGTTGGAATTTTTTTTATGTTACTAACGGCTAAATATTTGGGCAAGTTTTTGGGCGAAGGTGGACGATGCCCGTTGGGACCTCTCTCATGATAGTTTCATTCATGCTCTTCGAATAATCGAATTATTTTATCTGTATTATTCTATAATGATGAAAACTCAATTTATCAACTCATATTCGTCATGAAAACATTTTTATTGTTAGCCATGACCATCTCACTCAAATTTCGGGACGAAATTTCATTAACGGGTAGGTACTGTGACGACCCGAGAATTTTCGACCAAATTTAAACTTGATCTGTATTTGTTTTCGACACGATAAGCAAAGTTTGTAATCTTGAATTTCAAAAATTTTGAACTGTTATATTTATTCAATTGACCTTTAACTGTTCCCGATGACTCACGAATTACTATTTGTAAATAGATACATATATATTTAAAAATGTATATATGTATAATTTAATATAAGTTAAAATATTATATTATGTAGTTATTAGAATTAATTTTTGTAAAATAAAATGAGATAAGTAATAATAAAATCATTATTAAAATAAATATATATAAAGTATATTGAAAAATATATATATTTGGTTTCGAATTCATTCTGTAAACACTCGTAGCACTCGTTTGTCATCTTGATAGTTATTAATCAAGTTGAAAGCAAACTTATATGATTTTAAAATAAAAGGTGATCCGAAAATGAGCTATATACGTTATAGGCTTATTAAAAGTATAATTAGGATCTAATTATTTAATTTTAACATTTTTTATATTTTACCCATAAATGAGAGGGACAGTTGATGTAATTTTTATTTAATAGTTAATGATCAAATTTTATGTCATAATAACTGAAATAAATGAATATAATTATCATAAAAATTTAGAATTATTCTGAGTACTTTTTATCCGCCACTGGTTAATCACGGACTACAATATAACATTTCGTAAATTGAAATATCTACATATGGACAAGAAGCCGATGGCTGTGGCATCATTGTAGTGATTGATTTAGTCAAAAAGTTGCTTTAGATAGATGTATAATATAATATATTACACATATACATAATTATATGACAATCAGACATTTACAAACATAAATAGATAGATGAACCAAAAACTCAGACTACCTTTAATTTTTACATACACCAAACCCACTTGCATCTTTTTATATCACATTCTTTTTCATAGGATCCCATCACCACCTTGATTATCATCATAAAATCACTACCACCTTGAAACCCACTTCCATATATATAGGTTACCATCGAGACCCAACTATATGTATTTAACACTAAAACGATCACCATCACCAATTGTGACTATTACCTGCTGTGAACCGTCAACCACCACCTGCCATAACCAACCACCGTAAGCTTCTATCTCTCCCTCTCTACTTTATTCTTCTTTCTTATATTACAGTCGTGAACCCATCTTCAACTATGAAACCTCCTACCATGGTAAACCACCTTGCTTGTCCCTTTTATTTATCCTGTCTTAAATGCCACCACAACCACCACCGACTAATCACCTTGAAACCAAAACACAACAAAAACCATATAAATCCTACTGTTGCTATTTATTTTTTTCTTTTTGACAACACAACACACATCAACGTAAGTTTCAACTCACCGGCCACCATTAACATTCCCATAATCAACTTGATCACCATTACCATACGTCACTATATCGCTACGTTTCTGTCTAAAATTCGCCCAACAAACAATCACCCAAAACATGAAAACTGTTGGGATTAACCGCTGCATATACTACTATTTTCATGAACAATCGTCACCCCAAAAACACACTAATTTATCTTGAACCTATACGTTTCCCTACTACTGATTCTGGTTACTTTTATTTTCGTGATTACCAGCCCCAAAAACCATCATTTAGAATCATCTTCAACCTTCGAAAACAACCATCTCAATAGTCGTACATAAATCACCCACAACCACCACGAAAGCCATCACCTTCACCCTTCCTCCACAATTAAAACATGCAACTACTATATTTTTTTTTTTTGTTTCTATTTTGATTTATCAAACATTCACCATCATTCGGTGACCACCTTTCGAAAACAATTGAAACCGAACCACCATCGAAACCCATCACCATTTTTTTTTCCATTCGTAAACTGATCCAGGAGGTTTGTTACTTGTTATTTGAGAAACAAGGCAAGAAGAAGATCAATCGAATGATTCATGTTATGCCACGAGTTCCTCAATATTTTAATCTATGTTTTCAGTATATATGGTGGACATGGGATGAGTGATCCAATTATTAATTAATATATATAATCTGTTTCATGATTCACTTGATTGCTCCGTATTTTTTTTTATATATACTTTAGTGGAGCTTGTCAACTTTTGAAAGAAAGTGGGTAGGGAAAAAGGAATGATTTCATTAATGCAACATAGTCAATCGGTAAAAATTTTAATTATTAATTTCGATGGTAATTATAAATAATAATGGGTCGATGATGATGCAACTGATAAGGGGTTGTATTAGTGATAAATTGATGATAAGATTTAATAGAGATGATAATGATGGGTTATTTTAAACGATAATGATAAAGAAGAAAAAGGAAACAGAAAAGAAAGGGTTAAATAGATTCAACACAGGATTAAATCAATAAATGTAATGGACAGATGGATGGTTTGGAGTGTTGAGGTTAAGTGAGAGGTCGCGGGTTCGAGCCTGGGCTAAGGCATTTTTTTTATTAGAAAAAGAAGGAGATGACAGACAAGGGTTAATAGAAGTTAAGTACTATTTAAAACAGAAAAACGTGATAGAGCAGATGCTTTAGGCGAGTGTGTGGTTAACGAGAGGTCGCGGCTTCAAACCTGGACTTGGATATTTTTTTAAGGGATACTTCTCTGAGGTAGTATTACTATCACCATTATTATTATTATTATTATTATTATTATTATTATTATTATTATTATTATTATTATTATATTATTATCATAAGTACTAGTATTATTATTATTTGTAAAATTATTATTGTTATAGTTATTATTATTAGTAGTATTATCGTTATAATCAAAAACAACTTTTATTATTATTATTATTGATATCATGTTACCAAATAAACATTTCGTATATAAAAGTATATTCTTAGTAATATTACATATAAAGTAGGTATTAATCACATTAATATTTTTATATAGATATTCATATATAACAAATTAAGTATTTTTAATATAATATTAACCAAATATATATTAATATAACTATATAAATATTAAACATTTTAAATATATATACACAAATTAAATATAAATAATATGTAAAATAAGTTATAATATATGAATTTGTTCAAATACATTTATGTGTGTTAATATATATATATAAATGATATAGGTTCGTGAATCTGAGGCCAACCCTGCTTTGTTCAGTTGTTCAGTTTCGTCGTATGAATATTTTTACTACAAAATATTGGATGTGAGTTTCATTTCCCTTTTTACTCATTACATTTTTGGGCTGAGAATACATGCGCAATTTTTATAAATGTTTTTAAGAAATAGACACAAGTAATCAAAATTACATTATATGGTTGAATGATCGAAATCGAATATGCCCCTTTTTAATAAGTCTGGTAATCTAAGAATTAGGGAACAGACACCCTAATTGACGCGAACTCTAAAGATAGATCTATCGGGCCCAACAAGCCCCATCCAAAGTACCGGATGCTTTAGTACTTCGAAATTTATATCATGTCCGAAGGAGGATCCCGGAATGATGGGGATATTCTATATGCATATTGTTAATGTCGATTACCAGGTGTTCAATCCATATGAATGATATTTTTGTCTCTATGCATGGGACGGTTTTTTATGAGAATTGGAAATATGAAATCTTGTGGTCTATTAAAATTATGAAATGATTGTTTATGATAAACTAATGAACTCACCAACCTTTTGGTTGACACTTGAAAGCATGTTTATTCTCAGGTATAAAAGAAACGTTCCGCTGTGCATTTGCTCATTTTAAAGACGGTATTTGGTGCCGATCATCGCAATGTAACCAGTTGTTGGTGACTTCGTCCAGATGGATTAGGACGGGTCCTTTCAGTTGGTTCCATATTAATTGATTTCGTTGCGAGGTTTTGACCTCTATATGAGACGTTTTTCAAAGACTGCATTCATTTTTAAACAAACCATAACCTTTATTTCATCAATAAAGGTTTAAAAAGCTTTACGTAGATTATCAAATAATGATAATCTAAAATATCCTGTTTTCACACGACCATTACATAATGGTTTACAATACAAATATGTTACAACAAAATAAGTTTCTTGAATGCAGTTTTTACACAATATCATACAAGCATGGACTCCAAATCTTGTCCTTATTTAAGTATGCGACAGCGGAAGCTCTTAATAATCACCTGAGAATAAACATGCTTAAAACGTCAACAAAAATGTTGGTGAGTTATAGGTTTAACCTATATATATCAAATCGTAACAATAGACCACAAGATTTCATATTTCAATACACATCCCATACATAGAGATAAAAATCATTCATATGGTGAACACCTGGTAACCGACAATAACAAGATGCATATATAAGAATATCCCCATCATTCCGGGACACCCTTCGGATATGATATAAATTTCGAAGTACTAAAGCATCCGGTACTTTGGATGGGGTTTGTTAGGCCCAATAGATCTATCTTTAGGATTCGCGTCAATTAGGGTGTCTGTTCCCTAATTCTTAGATTACCAGACTTAATAAAAAGGGGCATATTCGATTTCGATAATTCAACCATAGAATGTAGTTTCACGTACTTGTGTCTATTTTGTAAATCATTTATAAAACCTGCATGTATTCTCATCCCAAAAATATTAGATTTTAAAAGTGGGACTATAACTCACTTTCACAGATTTTTACTTCGTCGGGAAGTAAGACTTGGCCACTGGTTGATTCACAAACCTATAACAATATATACATATATATCAAAGTATGTTCAAAATATATTTACAACACTTTTAATATATTTTGATGTTTTAAGTTTATTAAGTCAGCTGTCCTCGTTAGTAACCTACAACTAGTTGTCCACAGTTAGATGTACAGAAATAAATCGATAAATATTATCTTGAATCAATCCACGACCCAGTGTATACGTATCTCAGTATTGATCACAACTCAAACTATATATATTTTGGAATCAACCTCAACCCTGTATAGCTAACTCCAACATTCACATATAGAGTGTCTATGGTTGTTCCGAAATATATATAGATGTGTCGACATGATAGGTCGAAACATTGTATACGTGTCTATGGTATCTCAAGATTACATAATATATAATACAAGTTGATTAAGTTATGGTTGGAATAGATTTGTTACCAATTTTCACGTAGCTAAAATGAGAAAAATTATCCAATCTTGTTTTACCCATAACTTATTCATTTTAAATCTGTTTTGAGTGAATCAAATTGCTATGGTTTCATATTGAACTCTATTTTATGAATCTAAACAAAAAAATTATAGGTTTCTAGTCGGAAAAAATAAGTTACAAGTCGTTTTTGTAAAGGTAGTCATTTCAGTCGAAAGAACGACGTCTAGATGACCATTTTAGAAAACATACTTCCACTTTGAGTTTAACCATAATTTTTGGATATAGTTTCATGTTCATAATAAAAATCATTTTCTCAGAATAACAACTTTTAAATCAAAGTTTATCATAGTTTTTAATTAACTAACCCAAAACAGCCCGCGGTGTTACTACGACGGCGTAAATCCGGTTTTACGGTGTTTTTCGTGTTTCCAGGTTTTAAATCATTAAGTTAGCATATCATATAGATATAGAACATGTGTTTAGTTGATTTTAAAAGTCAAGTTAGAAGGATTAACTTTTGTTTGCGAACAAGTTTAGAATTAACTAAACTATGTTCTAGTGATTACAAGTTTAAACCTTCGAATAAGATAGCTTTATATGTATGAATCGAATGATGTTATGAACATCATTACTACCTTAAGTTCCTTGTATGAACCTACTGGAAAAGAGAAAAATGGATCTAGCTTCAATGGATCCTTGGATGGCTCAAAGTTCTTGAAGCAAAATCATGACACGAAAACAAGTTCAAGTAAGATCATCACTTGAAATAAGATTGTTATAGTTATAGAAATTGAACCAAAGTTTGAATATGATTATTACCTTGTATTAGAATGATAACCTACTGTAAGAAACAAAGATTTCTTGAGGTTGGATGATCACCTTACAAGATTGGAAGTGAGCTAGCAAACTTGAAAGTATTCTTGATTTTATGAAACTAGAACTTTTGGAATTTATGAAGAACACTTAGAACTTGAAGATAGAACTTGAGAGAGTTCAATTAGATGAAGAAAATTGAAGAATGAAAGTGTTTGTAGGTGTTTTTGGTCGTTGGTGTATGGATTAGATATAAAGGATATGTAATTTTGTTTTCATGTAAATAAGTCATGAATGATTACTCATATTTTTGTAATCTTATGAGATATTTCATGCTAGTTGCCAAATGATGGTTCCCACATGTGTTAGGTGACTCACATGGGCTGCTAAGAGCTGATCATTGGAGTGTATATACCAATAGTACATACATCTAAAAGCTGTGTATTGTACGAGTACGAATACGGGTGCATACGAGTAGAATTGTTGATGAAACTGAACGAGAATGTAATTGTAAGCATTTTTGTTAAGTATAAGTATTTTGATAAGTGTATTGAAGTCTTTCAAAAGTGTATAAATACATATTAAAACACTACATGTATATACATTTTAACTGAGTCGTTAAGTCATCGTTAGTCGTTACATGTAAGTGTTGTTTTGAAACCTTTAGGTTAACGATCTTGTTAAATGTTGTTAACCCAATGTTTATAATATCAAAATAGATTTTAAATTATTATATTATCATGATATTATGATGTACGAATATCTCTTCATATGATATATATACATTAAATGTCGTTACAACGATAAACGTTACATATATGTCTCGTTTCAAAATCATTAAGTTAGTAGTCTTGTTTTTACATATGTAGTTCATTGTTAATATAATTAATGATATGTTTACTTATCATAATATCATGTTAACTATATATATAATCATATATATGTCATCATATAGTTTTTTTTTTTACAAGTTTTAACGTTCGTGAATCACCGGTCAACTTGGGTGGTCAATTGTCTATATGAAACCTATTTCAATTAATCAAGTATTAACAAGTTTGATTGCTTAACATGTTGGAAACATTTAATCATGTAAACATCAATCTCAATTAATATATATAAACATGGAAAAGTTCGGGTCACTACAGTACCTACCCGTTAAATAAATTTCGTCCCGAAATTTTAAGCTGTTGAAGGTGTTGACGAATCTTCTGGAAATAGATGCGGGTATTTCTTCTTCATCTGATCTTCACGCTCCCAGGTGAACTCGGGTCCTCTACGAGCATTCCATCGAACCTTAACAATTGGTATCTTGTTTTGCTTAAGTCTTTTAACCTCACGATCCATTATTTCGACGGGTTCTTCGATGAATTGGAGTTTTTCGTTGATTTGGATTTCATCTAACGGAATAGTGAGATCTTCTTTAGCAAAACATTTCTTCAAATTCGAGACGTGGAAAGTGTTATGTACAGCCGCGAGTTGTTGAGGTAACTCAAGTCGGTAAGCTACTGGTCCGACACGATCAATAATCTTGA
Organism: Rutidosis leptorrhynchoides; assembly: GCF_046630445.1. Lineage (NCBI taxonomy): Eukaryota > Viridiplantae > Streptophyta > Magnoliopsida > Asterales > Asteraceae > Rutidosis > Rutidosis leptorrhynchoides. Next base: position 89,479,256 of record NC_092343.1, on the reverse strand, counting down.
ATGGTCCAATATACCTTGGATTTAATTTCCCTCGTTTACCAAATCGAACAACGCCTTTCCAAGGTGAAACTTTAAGCATGACCATCTCTCCAATTTCAAATTCTATATCTTTTCTTTTAATGTCAGCGTAGCTCTTTTGTCGACTTTGGGCGGTTTTCAACCGTTGTTGAATTTGGATGATCTTCTCGGTAGTTTCTTGTATAATCTCCGGACCCGTAATCTGTCTATCCCCCACCTCACTCCAACAAATCGGAGACCTGCACTTTCTACCATAAAGTGCTTCAAACGGCGCCATCTCAATGCTTGAATGGTAGCTGTTGTTGTAGGAAAATTCTGCTAACGGTAGATGTCGATCCCAACTGTTTCCGAAATCAATAACACATGCTCGTAGCATGTCTTCAAGCGTTTGTATCGTCCTTTCGCTCTGCCCATCAGTTTGTGGATGATAGGCAGTACTCATGTCTAGACGAGTTCCTAATGCTTGCTGTAATGTCTGCCAGAATCTTGAAATAAATCTGCCATCCCTATCAGAGATAATAGAGATTGGTATTCCATGTCTGGAGACGACTTCCTTCAAATACAGTCGTGCTAACTTCTCCATCTTGTCATCTTCTCTTATTGGTAGGAAGTGTGCTGATTTGGTGAGACGATCAACTATTACCCAAATAGTATCAAAACCACTTGCAGTCCTTGGCAATTTAGTGATGAAATCCATGGTAATGTTTTCCCATTTCCATTCCGGGATTTCGGGTTGTTGAAGTAGACCTGATGGTTTCTGATGCTCAGCTTTGACCTTAGAACACGTCAAACATTCTCCTACGTATTTAGCAACATCGGCTTTCATACCCGGCCACCAAAAATGTTTCTTGAGATCCTTGTACATCTTCCCCGTTCCAGGATGTATTGAGTATCTGGTTTTATGAGCTTCTCTAAGTACCATTTCTCTCATATCTCCAAATTTTGGTACCCAAATCCTTTCAGCCCTATACCGGGTTCCGTCTTCCCGAATATTAAGATGCTTCTCCGATCCTTTGGGTATTTCATCCTTTAAATTTCCCTCTTTTAAAACTCCTTGTTGCGCCTCCTTTATTTGAGTAGTAATGTTATTATGAATCATTATATTCATAGATTTTACTCGAATGGGTTCTCTATCCTTCCTGCTCAAGGCATCGGCTACCACATTTGCCTTCCCCGGGTGGTAACGAATCTCAAAATCGTAATCATTCAATAATTCAATCCACCTACGCTGCCTCATATTCAGTTGTTTCTGATTAAATATGTGTTGAAGACTTTTGTGGTCGGTATATATAATACTTTTGACCCCATATAAGTAGTGCCTCCAAGTCTTTAATGCAAAAACAACCGCGCCTAATTCCAAATCATGCGTCGTATAATTTTGTTCGTGAATCTTCAATTGTCTAGACGCATAAGCAATCACCTTCGTTCGTTGCATTAATACACAACTGAGACCTTGCTTTGATGCGTCACAATAAATCACAAAATCATCATTCCCTTCAGGCAATGACAATATAGGTGCCGTAGTTAGCTTTTTCTTCAATAACTGAAACGCTTTCTCTTGTTCATCATTCCATTCAAATTTCTTCCCTTTATGTGTTAATGCAGTCAAGGGTTTTGCTATTCTGGAAAAGTCTTGGATGAACCTTCTGTAGTAACCAGCTAGTCCTAAAAACTGGCGTATGTGTTTCGGAGTTTTCGGGGTTTCCCACTTTTCAACAGTTTCTATCTTTGCCGGATCCACCTTAATACCTTCTTTGTTCACTATGTGACCGAGGAATTGAACTTCTTCCAACCAAAATGCACACTTTGAAAACTTAGCGTACAATTCTTCCTTCCTCAATACTTCTAACACCTTTCTCAAATGTTCACCGTGTTCTTGGTCATTCTTTGAGTAAATAAGTATGTCATCAATGAAAACAATGACAAACTTGTCAAGGTATGGTCCACACACTCGGTTCATAAGGTCCATGAACACAGCTGGTGCATTAGTTAAACCAAACGGCATGACCATAAACTCGTAATGACCGTAACGTGTTCTGAAAGCAGTCTTTGGAATATCATCTTCTTTCACCCGCATTTGATGATACCCGGAACGTAAGTCAATCTTTGAATAAACAGACGAGCCTTGTAATTGATCAAATAAGTCGTCGATTCTCGGTAGTGGGTAGCGGTTCTTGATGGTAAGTTTGTTCAACTCTCGATAGTCGATACACAACCTGAATGTACCATCTTTCTTCTTGACAAACAAAACAGGAGCTCCCCACGGTGATGTGCTTGGTCGAATGAAACCACGCTCTAAAAGTTCTTGTAATTGGCTTTGCAGTTCTTTCATCTCGCTGGGTGCGAGTCTGTAAGGAGCACGAGCTATTGGTGCAGCTCCTGGTACAAGATCTATTTGAAATTCAACGGATCGATGTGGGGGTAATCCCGGTAATTCTTTCGGAAATACATCGGGAAATTCTTTTGCAATGGGAACATCATTGATGCTCTTTTCTTCAGTTTGTACTTTCTCAACGTGTGCTAGAACAGCATAGCAACCTTTTCTTATTAGTTTTTGTGCCTTCAAATTACTAATAAGATGTAGCTTCGTGTTGCCCTTTTCTCCGTACACCATTAAGGGTTTTCCTTTTTCTCGTATAATGCGAATTGCATTTTTGTAACAAACGATCTCCGCTTTCACTTCTTTCAACCAGTCCATACCGATTATCACATCAAAACTCCCTAACTCTACTGGTATCAAATCAATCTTAAATGTTTCGCTAACCAGTTTAATTTCTCGATTCCGACATATATTATCTGCTGAAATTAATTTACCATTTGCTAATTCGAGTAAAAATTTACTATCCAAAGGCGTCAATGGACAACTTAATTTAGCACAAAAATCTCTACTCATATAGCTTCTATCCGCACCCGAATCAAATAAAACGTAAGCAGATTTATTGTCAATAAGAAACGTACCCGTAACAAGCTCCGGGTCTTCCTGTGCCTCTACCGCATTAATATTGAAAACTCTTCCACGGCCTTGTCCATTCGTGTTCTCCTGGTTCGGGCAATTTCTAATAATGTGGCCTGGTTTTCCACATTTATAACAAACTACATTGGCATAACTTGCTCCGACACTACTTGCTCCGCCATTACTCGTTCCGACACCATTTGTTCCTTTCGTTCTATTAACCCCTGGTCCGTAGACCTCACACTTCGCCGCGCTATGACCATTTCTTTTACACTTGTTGCAAAATTTGGTGCAGAACCCCGAGTGATTCTTTTCACACCTTTGGCATAGTTGCTTCTGATTGTTGTTGTTGTTGCGGTTATTATTGTTGTTGGGATGATTGTTGTAGTTGCTGTTGTTGTTGTTGTTGTTGTTGTTGGGCCGTTTGTTGTAGTTGCGATTGATGTTGCGATTGTTGGGATAATTGTTGCGATTATTGTTGTAATTGCTGTTGTTGTTGTATTGGTGATTCTTATCACCGTTTTCCTCCCACTTTCTTTTGACTTGCTTCACATTGGCCTCTTCAGCAGTCTGTTCTTTAATTCTTTCTTCAATCTGGTTCACTAGTTTGTGAGCCATTCTACATGCCTGTTGTATGGAGGCGGGCTCGTGTGAACTTATATCTTCTTGGATTCTTTCCGGTAATCCTTTCACAAACGCGTCGATCTTCTCTTCCTCATCTTCGAATGCTCCCGGACACAATAGGCACAATTCTGTGAATCGTCTTTCGTACGTGGTAATATCAAATCCTTGGGTTCGTAACCCTCTAAGTTCTGTCTTGAGCTTATTGACCTCGGTTCTGGGACGGTACTTCTCGTTCATCAAGTGCTTGAATGCTGACCACGGTAGTGCGTACGCATCATCTTGTCCCACTTGCTCTAGATAGGTATTCCACCATGTTAACGCAGAACCTGTGAAGGTATGCGTAGCGTACTTCACTTTGTCCTCTTCAGTACACTTACTTATGGCAAACACCGATTCAACCTTCTCGGTCCACCGTTTCAATCCGATCGGTCCTTCGGTTCCATCAAATTCCAAAGGTTTGCAGGCAGTGAATTCTTTGTAGGTGCATCCTACACGATTTCCTGTACTGCTAGATCCAAGGTTATTGTTGGTATGTAGCGCAGCCTGTACTGCGGCTATGTTTGAAGCTAGAAAAGTACGGAATTCCTCTTCATTCATATTCACGGTGTGTCGAGTAGTCGGTGCCATTTCCTTCAAAATAGTTAAATGGAACAAGTTAATCATACAGAATATTAAGAGTAGTTAATAGTATCTCGTAGCATAATATGAACTCATTTATAAAAGCTTTTTCTTCATATTAGCGTTTTATAAGTTTAAATTCGGGTAGTACCTACCCGTTAAGTTCATACTTAGTAGCTAATATACAATTCAACTACTACAATTCTATATGAAAAACTGATTATAATAATATTTCGCGTTCAAACTTTTATACAATATTTTACAAACTTACAATACCGCTTATTTTACATAAAGCATGAAATATAGCACACAATAACTTTGATACAAGATAGTTGTGAAGACAATTCTAGCTAGTACACAAGTCGTTCAGCAAAGGCAATAAAGACACGTAATTCATACGTCCAGAAACAAGTCATGCATTCTGGTTTTACTAGGACTACTTCCCATCCTTGGTCTTGTGCAACATAACCGTTATGGCCGTTGATAAGACAGCGTGTTGTAACGTCATCAAAGGGACGAGGGTTACGTAATGTCCAACAGTCCCGTAATAATCTAAAAACCTCATTTCTTACCCCAATTACCGACTCCGTCACTTGTGGAAACGTTTTGTTTAATAGTTGTAGCCCGATGTTCTTGTTCTCACTTTGGTGAGAAGCGAACATTACTAATCCGTAAGCATAACATGCTTCTTTATGTTGCATGTTAGCCGCTTTTTCTAAATCACAAAGTCCAATATTCGGATATATTGAGTCAAAATAATTTCTTAACCCGTTGCGTAAAATAGCATTTGGGTTCCCCGCAATATATGCGTCAAAGTAAACACATCGTAACTTATGGGTTTCCCAATGTGATATCCCCCATCTTTCAAACGAAAGTCTCTTATAAACCAAGACATTCTTGGAACGTTCTTCGAATGTCTTACAAACTGATCTCGCCTTAAATAGTTGTGCCGAAGAATTCTGGCCGACTCTAGACAAGATTTCATCAATCATGTCTCCGGGTAGGTCTCTTAAAATATTGGGTTGTCTATCCATTTTGTGTTTTTAAACTGTAAAATAGACAAGAGTTAGATTCATAAAAAAAAATACTTATTAATACAAGCAATTTTTACATATATCATAAAGCATAAGAACACTATATTCCATATATTACACCACACGAATACAACTATCTTATTCCGACTCGCTCGTTTCTTCTTCTTCGGTTTTGGTTCGTTTTGCCAAGTTTCTAGGGATATATGATGTTCCCCTAATACGAGCCGTCGTTGTCCACATTGGTTTAGAAAAACCTGGTGGTTTAGAGGTTCCCGGGTCATTGTTACAACTTAAGGACTTCGGGGGTTGACGATACATATAAAGTTCATCGGGGTTGGAATTAGATTTCTCTATTTTTATGCCCTTTCCCTTATTATTTTCTTTTGCCTTTTTAAATTCAGTTGGGGTAATTTCTATAACATCATCGGAATTCTCGTCGGAATCCGATTCATCGGAGAATTGGTAATCCTCCCAATATTTTGCTTCCTTGGCGGAAACACCATTGACCATAATTAACTTTGGTCGGTTGGTTGAGGATTTTCTTTTACTTAATCGTTTTATTATTTCCCCCACCGGTTCTATTTCTTCATCCGGTTCCGATTCTTCTTCCGGTTCCGATTCTTCTTCCGGTTCCGACTCTTCTTCCGGTTCCTCTTCGGGAACTTGTGAATCAGTCCACAAATCATTCCAATTTACATTTGACTCTTCATTATTATTAGGTGAGTCAATGGGACTTGTTCTAGAGGTAGACATCTATCACATAATATCAATCACGTTAAGAGATTAATATATCACATAATATTCATATGTTAAAAATATATAGTTTCCAACAAAAATGTTAAGCAATCATTTTTAAAGAAAACACGGTCGAAGTCCAGACTCGCTAATGCATCCTAACAAACTCGATAAGACACACTAATGCAAATTTTCTGGTTCTCTAAGACCAACGCTCTGATACCAACTGAAATGTCCCGTTCTTATTGATTAAAAACGTTCCATATTAATTGATTTCGTTGCGAGGTTTTGACCTCTATATGAGACGTTTTTCAAAGACTGCATTCATTTTTAAACAAACCATAACCTTTATTTCATCAATAAAGGTTTAAAAAGCTTTACGTAGATTATCAAATAATGATAATCTAAAATATCCTGTTTTCACACGACCATTACATAATGGTTTACAATACAAATATGTTACAACAAAATAAGTTTCTTGAATGCAGTTTTTACACAATATCATACAAGCATGGACTCCAAATCTTGTCCTTATTTAAGTATGCGACAGCGGAAGCTCTTAATAATCACCTGAGAATAAACATGCTTAAAACGTCAACAAAAATGTTGGTGAGTTATAGGTTTAACCTATATATATCAAATCGTAACAATAGACCACAAGATTTCATATTTCAATACACATCCCATACATAGAGATAAAAATCATTCATATGGTGAACACCTGGTAACCGACAATAACAAGATGCATATATAAGAATATCCCCATCATTCCGGGACACCCTTCGGATATGATATAAATTTCGAAGTACTAAAGCATCCGGTACTTTGGATGGGGTTTGTTAGGCCCAATAGATCTATCTTTAGGATTCGCGTCAATTAGGGTGTCTGTTCCCTAATTCTTAGATTACCAGACTTAATAAAAAGGGGCATATTCGATTTCGATAATTCAACCATAGAATGTAGTTTCACGTACTTGTGTCTATTTTGTAAATCATTTATAAAACCTGCATGTATTCTCATCCCAAAAATATTAGATTTTAAAAGTGGGACTATAACTCACTTTCACAGATTTTTACTTCGTCGGGAAGTAAGACTTGGCCACTGGTTGATTCACAAACCTATAACAATATATACATATATATCAAAGTATGTTCAAAATATATTTACAACACTTTTAATATATTTTGATGTTTTAAGTTTATTAAGTCAGCTGTCCTCGTTAGTAACCTACAACTAGTTGTCCACAGTTAGATGTACAGAAATAAATCGATAAATATTATCTTGAATCAATCCACGACCCAGTGTATACGTATCTCAGTATTGATCACAACTCAAACTATATATATTTTGGAATCAACCTCAACCCTGTATAGCTAACTCCAACATTCACATATAGAGTGTCTATGGTTGTTCCGAAATATATATAGATGTGTCGACATGATAGGTCGAAACATTGTATACGTGTCTATGGTATCTCAAGATTACATAATATATAATACAAGTTGATTAAGTTATGGTTGGAATAGATTTGTTACCAATTTTCACGTAGCTAAAATGAGAAAAATTATCCAATCTTGTTTTACCCATAACTTATTCATTTTAAATCTGTTTTGAGTGAATCAAATTGCTATGGTTTCATATTGAACTCTATTTTATGAATCTAAACAAAAAAATTATAGGTTTCTAGTCGGAAAAAATAAGTTACAAGTCGTTTTTGTAAAGGTAGTCATTTCAGTCGAAAGAACGACGTCTAGATGACCATTTTAGAAAACATACTTCCACTTTGAGTTTAACCATAATTTTTGGATATAGTTTCATGTTCATAATAAAAATCATTTTCTCAGAATAACAACTTTTAAATCAAAGTTTATCATAGTTTTTAATTAACTAACCCAAAACAGCCCGCGGTGTTACTACGACGGCGTAAATCTGGTTTTACGGTGTTTTTCGTGTTTCCAGGTTTTAAATCATTAAGTTAGCATATCATATAGATATAGAACATGTGTTTAGTTGATTTTAAAAGTCAAGTTAGAAGGATTAACTTTTGTTTGCGAACAAGTTTAGAATTAACTAAACTATGTTCTAGTGATTACAAGTTTAAACCTTCGAATAAGATAGCTTTATATGTATGAATCGAATGATGTTATGAACATCATTACTACCTTAAGTTCCTTGTATGAACCTACTGGAAAAGAGAAAAATGGATCTAGCTTCAATGGATCCTTGGATGGCTCAAAGTTCTTGAAGCAAAATCATGACACGAAAACAAGTTCAAGTAAGATCATCACTTGAAATAAGATTGTTATAGTTATAGAAATTGAACCAAAGTTTGAATATGATTATTACCTTGTATTAGAATGATAACCTACTGTAAGAAACAAAGATTTCTTGAGGTTGGATGATCACCTTACAAGATTGGAAGTGAGCTAGCAAACTTGAAAGTATTCTTGATTTTATGAAACTAGAACTTTTGGAATTTATGAAGAACACTTAGAACTTGAAGATAGAACTTGAGAGAGTTCAATTAGATGAAGAAAATTGAAGAATGAAAGTGTTTGTAGGTGTTTTTGGTCGTTGGTGTATGGATTAGATATAAAGGATATGTAATTTTGTTTTCATGTAAATAAGTCATGAATGATTACTCATATTTTTGTAATCTTATGAGATATTTCATGCTAGTTGCCAAATGATGGTTCCCACATGTGTTAGGTGACTCACATGGGCTGCTAAGAGCTGATCATTGGAGTGTATATACCAATAGTACATACATCTAAAAGCTGTGTATTGTACGAGTACGAATACGGGTGCATACGAGTAGAATTGTTGATGAAACTGAACGAGAATGTAATTGTAAGAATTTTTGTTAAGTAGAAGTATTTTGATAAGTGTATTGAAGTCTTTCAAAAGTGTATAAATACATATTAAAACACTACATGTATATACATTTTAACTGAGTCGTTAAGTCATCGTTAGTCGTTACATGTAAGTGTTGTTTTGAAACCTTTAGGTTAACGATCTTGTTAAATGTTGTTAACCCAATGTTTATAATATCAAAATAGATTTTAAATTATTATATTATCATGATATTATGATGTACGAATATCTCTTAATATGATATATATACATTAAATGTCGTTACAACGATAAACGTTACATATATGTCTCGTTTCAAAATCATTAAGTTAGTAGTCTTGTTTTTACATATGTAGTTCATTGTTAATATAATTAATGATATGTTTACTTATCATAATATCATGTTAACTATATATATAATCATATATATGTCATCATATAGTTTTTTTTTTTACAAGTTTTAACGTTCGTGAATCACCGGTCAACTTGGGTGGTCAATTGTCTATATGAAACCTATTTCAATTAATCAAGTATTAACAAGTTTGATTGCTTAACATGTTGGAAACATTTAATCATGTAAACATCAATCTCAATTAATATATATAAACATGGAAAAGTTCGGGTCACTACAGTCACTGAAATGTCCCGTTCTTATTGATTAAAAACGTTCCATATTAATTGATTTCGTTGCGAGGTTTTGACCTCTATATGAGACGTTTTTCAAAGACTGCATTCATTTTTAAACAAACCATAACCTTTATTTCATCAATAAAGGTTTAAAAAGCTTTACGTAGATTATCAAATAATGATAATCTAAAATATCCTGTTTTCACACGACCATTACATAATGGTTTACAATACAAATATGTTACAACAAAATAAGTTTCTTGAATGCAGTTTTTACACAATATCATACAAGCATGGACTCCAAATCTTGTCCTTATTTAAGTATGCGACAGCGGAAGCTCTTAATAATCACCTGAGAATAAACATGCTTAAAACGTCAACAAAAATGTTGGTGAGTTATAGGTTTAACCTATATATATCAAATCGTAACAATAGACCACAAGATTTCATATTTCAATACACATCCCATACATAGAGATAAAAATCATTCATATGGTGAACACCTGGTAACCGACAATAACAAGATGCATATATAAGAATATCCCCATCATTCCGGGACACCCTTCGGATATGATATAAATTTCGAAGTACTAAAGCATCCGGTACTTTGGATGGGGTTTGTTAGGCCCAATAGATCTATCTTTAGGATTCACGTCAATTAGGGTGTCTGTTCCCTAATTCTTAGATTACCAGACTTAATAAAAAGGGGCATATTCGATTTCGATAATTCAACCATAGAATGTAGTTTCACGTACTTGTGTCTATTTTGTAAATCATTTATAAAACCTGCATGTATTCTCATCCCAAAAATATTAGATTTTAAAAGTGGGACTATAACTCACTTTCACAGATTTTTACTTCGTCGGGAAGTAAGACTTGGCCACTGGTTGATTCACAAACCTATAACAATATATACATATATATCAAAGTATGTTCAAAATATATTTACAACACTTTTAATATATTTTGATGTTTTAAGTTTATTAAGTCAGCTGTCCTCGTTAGTAACCTACAACTAGTTGTCCACAGTTAGATGTACAGAAATAAATCGATAAATATTATCTTGAATCAATCCACGACCCAGTGTATACGTATCTCAGTATTGATCACAACTCAAACTATATATATTTTGGAATCAACCTCAACCCTGTATAGCTAACTCCAACATTCACATATAGAGTGTCTATGGTTGTTCCGAAATATATATAGATGTGTCGACATGATAGGTCGAAACATTGTATACGTGTCTATGGTATCTCAAGATTACATAATATATAATACAAGTTGATTAAGTTATGGTTGGAATAGATTTGTTACCAATTTTCACGTAGCTAAAATGAGAAAAATTATCCAATCTTGTTTTACCCATAACTTATTCATTTTAAATCTGTTTTGAGTGAATCAAATTGCTATGGTTTCATATTGAACTCTATTTTATGAATCTAAACAAAAAAATTATAGGTTTCTAGTCGGAAAAAATAAGTTACAAGTCGTTTTTGTAAAGGTAGTCATTTCAGTCGAAAGAACGACGTCTAGATGACCATTTTAGAAAACATACTTCCACTTTGAGTTTAACCATAATTTTTGGATATAGTTTCATGTTCATAATAAAAATCATTTTCTCAGAATAACAACTTTTAAATCAAAGTTTATCATAGTTTTTAATTAACTAACCCAAAACAGCCCGCGGTGTTACTACGACGGCGTAAATCCGGTTTTACGGTGTTTTTCGTGTTTCCAGGTTTTAAATCATTAAGTTAGCATATCATATAGATATAGAACATGTGTTTAGTTGATTTTAAAAGTCAAGTTAGAAGGATTAACTTTTGTTTGCGAACAAGTTTAGAATTAACTAAACTATGTTCTAGTGATTACAAGTTTAAACCTTCGAATAAGATAGCTTTATATGTATGAATCGAATGATGTTATGAACATCATTACTACCTTAAGTTCCTTGTATGAACCTACTGGAAAAGAGAAAAATGGATCTAGCTTCAATGGATCCTTGGATGGCTCAAAGTTCTTGAAGCAAAATCATGACACGAAAACAAGTTCAAGTAAGATCATCACTTGAAATAAGATTGTTATAGTTATAGAAATTGAACCAAAGTTTGAATATGATTATTACCTTGTATTAGAATGATAACCTACTGTAAGAAACAAAGATTTCTTGAGGTTGGATGATCACCTTACAAGATTGGAAGTGAGCTAGCAAACTTGAAAGTATTCTTGATTTTATGAAACTAGAACTTTTGGAATTTATGAAGAACACTTAGAACTTGAAGATAGAACTTGAGAGAGTTCAATTAGATGAAGAAAATTGAAGAATGAAAGTGTTTGTAGGTGTTTTTGGTCGTTGGTGTATGGATTAGATATAAAGGATATGTAATTTTGTTTTCATGTAAATAAGTCATGAATGATTACTCATATTTTTGTAATCTTATGAGATATTTCATGCTAGTTGCCAAATGATGGTTCCCACATGTGTTAGGTGACTCACATGGGCTGCTAAGAGCTGATCATTGGAGTGTATATACCAATAGTACATACATCTAAAAGCTGTGTATTGTACGAGTACGAATACGGGTGCATACGAGTAGAATTGTTGATGAAACTGAACGAGAATGTAATTGTAAGCATTTTTGTTAAGTAGAAGTATTTTGATAAGTGTATTGAAGTCTTTCAAAAGTGTATAAATACATATTAAAACACTACATGTATATACATTTTAACTGAGTCGTTAAGTCATCGTTAGTCGTTACATGTAAGTGTTGTTTTGAAACCTTTAGGTTAACGATCTTGTTAAATGTTGTTAACCCAATGTTTATAATATCAAAATAGATTTTAAATTATTATATTATCATGATATTATGATGTACGAATATCTCTTAATATGATATATATACATTAAATGTCGTTACAACGATAAACGTTACATATATGTCTCGTTTCAAAATCATTAAGTTAGTAGTCTTGTTTTTACATATGTAGTTCATTGTTAATATAATTAATGATATGTTTACTTATCATAATATCATGTTAACTATATATATAATCATATATATGTCATCATATAGTTTTTTTTTTTTACAAGTTTTAACGTTCGTGAATCACCGGTCAACTTGGGTGGTCAATTGTCTATATGAAACCTATTTCAATTAATCAAGTATTAACAAGTTTGATTGCTTAACATGTTGGAAACATTTAATCATGTAAACATCAATCTCAATTAATATATATAAACATGGAAAAGTTCGGGTCACTACAGTACCTACCCGTTAAATAAATTTCGTCCCGAAATTTTAAGCTGTTGAAGGTGTTGACGAATCTTCTGGAAATAGATGCGGGTATTTCTTCTTCATCTGATCTTCACGCTCCCAGGTGAACTCGGGTCCTCTACGAGCATTCCATCGAACCTTAACAATTGGTATCTTGTTTTGCTTAAGTCTTTTAACCTCACGATCCATTATTTCGACGGGTTCTTCGATGAATTGGAGTTTTTCGTTGATTTGGATTTCATCTAACGGAATAGTGAGATCTTCTTTAGCAAAACATTTCTTCAAATTCGAGACGTGGAAAGTGTTATGTACAGCCGCGAGTTGTTGAGGTAACTCAAGTCGGTAAGCTACTGGTCCGACACGATCAATAATCTTGAATGGTCCAATATACCTTGGATTTAATTTCCCTCGTTTACCAAATCGAACAACGCCTTTCCAAGGTGAAACTTTAAGCATGACCATCTCTCCAATTTCAAATTCTATATCTTTTCTTTTAATGTCAGCGTAGCTCTTTTGTCGACTTTGGGCGGTTTTCAACCGTTGTTGAATTTGGATGATCTTCTCGGTAGTTTCTTGTATAATCTCCGGACCCGTAATCTGTCTATCCCCCACCTCACTCCAACAAATCGGAGACCTGCACTTTCTACCATAAAGTGCTTCAAACGGCGCCATCTCAATGCTTGAATGGTAGCTGTTGTTGTAGGAAAATTCTGCTAACGGTAGATGTCGATCCCAACTGTTTCCGAAATCAATAACACATGCTCGTAGCATGTCTTCAAGCGTTTGTATCGTCCTTTCGCTCTGCCCATCAGTTTGTGGATGATAGGCAGTACTCATGTCTAGACGAGTTCCTAATGCTTGCTGTAATGTCTGCCAGAATCTTGAAATAAATCTGCCATCCCTATCAGAGATAATAGAGATTGGTATTCCATGTCTGGAGACGACTTCCTTCAAATACAGTCGTGCTAACTTCTCCATCTTGTCATCTTCTCTTATTGGTAGGAAGTGTGCTGATTTGGTGAGACGATCAACTATTACCCAAATAGTATCAAAACCACTTGCAGTCCTTGGCAATTTAGTGATGAAATCCATGGTAATGTTTTCCCATTTCCATTCCGGGATTTCGGGTTGTTGAAGTAGACCTGATGGTTTCTGATGCTCAGCTTTGACCTTAGAACACGTCAAACATTCTCCTACGTATTTAGCAACATCGGCTTTCATACCCGGCCACCAAAAATGTTTCTTGAGATCCTTGTACATCTTCCCCGTTCCAGGATGTATTGAGTATCTGGTTTTATGAGCTTCTCTAAGTACCATTTCTCTCATATCTCCAAATTTTGGTACCCAAATCCTTTCAGCCCTATACCGGGTTCCGTCTTCCCGAATATTAAGATGCTTCTCCGATCCTTTGGGTATTTCATCCTTTAAATTTCCCTCTTTTAAAACTCCTTGTTGCGCCTCCTTTATTTGAGTAGTAATGTTATTATGAATCATTATATTCATAGATTTTACTCGAATGGGTTCTCTATCCTTCCTGCTCAAGGCATCGGCTACCACATTTGCCTTCCCCGGGTGGTAACGAATCTCAAAATCGTAATCATTCAATAATTCAATCCACCTACGCTGCCTCATATTCAGTTGTTTCTGATTAAATATGTGTTGAAGACTTTTGTGGTCGGTATATATAATACTTTTGACCCCATATAAGTAGTGCCTCCAAGTCTTTAATGCAAAAACAACCGCGCCTAATTCCAAATCATGCGTCGTATAATTTTGTTCGTGAATCTTCAATTGTCTAGACGCATAAGCAATCACCTTCGTTCGTTGCATTAATACACAACCGAGACCTTGCTTTGATGCGTCACAATAAATCACAAAATCATCATTCCCTTCAGGCAATGACAATATAGGTGCCGTAGTTAGCTTTTTCTTCAATAACTGAAACGCTTTCTCTTGTTCATCATTCCATTCAAATTTCTTCCCTTTATGTGTTAATGCAGTCAAGGGTTTTGCTATTCTGGAAAAGTCTTGGATGAACCTTCTGTAGTAACCAGCTAGTCCTAAAAACTGGCGTATGTGTTTCGGAGTTTTCGGGGTTTCCCACTTTTCAACAGTTTCTATCTTTGCCGGATCCACCTTAATACCTTCTTTGTTCACTATGTGACCGAGGAATTGAACTTCTTCCAACCAAAATGCACACTTTGAAAACTTAGCGTACAATTCTTCCTTCCTCAATACTTCTAACACCTTTCTCAAATGTTCACCGTGTTCTTGGTCATTCTTTGAGTAAATAAGTATGTCATCAATGAAAACAATGACAAACTTGTCAAGGTATGGTCCACACACTCGGTTCATAAGGTCCATGAACACAGCTGGTGCATTAGTTAAACCAAACGGCATGACCATAAACTCGTAATGACCGTAACGTGTTCTGAAAGCAGTCTTTGGAATATCATCTTCTTTCACCCGCATTTGATGATACCCGGAACGTAAGTCAATCTTTGAATAAACAGACGAGCCTTGTAATTGATCAAATAAGTCGTCGATTCTCGGTAGTGGGTAGCGGTTCTTGATGGTAAGTTTGTTCAACTCTCGATAGTCGATACACAACCTGAATGTACCATCTTTCTTCTTGACAAACAAAACAGGAGCTCCCCACGGTGATGTGCTTGGTCGAATGAAACCACGCTCTAAAAGTTCTTGTAATTGGCTTTGCAGTTCTTTCATCTCGCTGGGTGCGAGTCTGTAAGGAGCACGAGCTATTGGTGCAGCTCCTGGTACAAGATCTATTTGAAATTCAACGGATCGATGTGGGGGTAATCCCGGTAATTCTTTCGGAAATACATCGGGAAATTCTTTTGCAATGGGAACATCATTGATGCTCTTTTCTTCAGTTTGTACTTTCTCAACGTGTGCTAGAACAGCATAGCAACCTTTTCTTATTAGTTTTTGTGCCTTCAAATTACTAATAAGATGTAGCTTCGTGTTGCCCTTTTCTCCGTACACCATTAAGGGTTTTCCTTTTTCTCGTATAATGCGAATTGCATTTTTGTAACAAACGATCTCCGCTTTCACTTCTTTCAACCAGTCCATACCGATTATCACATCAAAACTCCCTAACTCTACTGGTATCAAATCAATCTTAAATGTTTCGCTAACCAGTTTAATTTCTCGATTCCGACATATATTATCTGCTGAAATTAATTTACCATTTGCTAATTCGAGTAAAAATTTACTATCCAAAGGCGTCAATGGACAACTTAATTTAGCACAAAAATCTCTACTCATATAGCTTCTATCCGCACCCGAATCAAATAAAACGTAAGCAGATTTATTGTCAATAAGAAACGTACCCGTAACAAGCTCCGGGTCTTCCTGTGCCTCTACCGCATTAATATTGAAAACTCTTCCACGGCCTTGTCCATTCGTGTTCTCCTGGTTCGGGCAATTTCTAATAATGTGGCCTGGTTTTCCACATTTATAACAAACTACATTGGCATAACTTGCTCCGACACTACTTGCTCCGCCATTACTCGTTCCGACACCATTTGTTCCTTTCGTTCTATTAACCCCTGGTCCGTAGACCTCACACTTCGCCGCGCTATGACCATTTCTTTTACACTTGTTGCAAAATTTGGTGCAGAACCCCGAGTGATTCTTTTCACACCTTTGGCATAGTTGCTTCTGATTGTTGTTGTTGTTGCGGTTATTATTGTTGTTGGGATGATTGTTGTAGTTGCTGTTGTTGTTGTTGTTGTTGTTGTTGGGCCGTTTGTTGTAGTTGCGATTGATGTTGCGATTGTTGGGATAATTGTTGCGATTATTGTTGTAATTGCTGTTGTTGTTGTATTGGTGATTCTTATCACCGTTTTCCTCCCACTTTCTTTTGACTTGCTTCACATTGGCCTCTTTAGCAGTCTGTTCTTTAATTCTTTCTTCAATCTGGTTCACTAGTTTGTGAGCCATTCTACATGCCTGTTGTATGGAGGCGGGCTCGTGTGAACTTATATCTTCTTGGATTCTTTCCGGTAATCCTTTCACAAACGCGTCGATCTTCTCTTCCTCATCTTCGAATGCTCCCGGACACAATAGGCACAATTCTGTGAATCGTCTTTCGTACGTGGTAATATCAAATCCTTGGGTTCGTAACCCTCTAAGTTCTGTCTTGAGCTTATTGACCTCGGTTCTGGGACGGTACTTCTCGTTCATCAAGTGCTTGAATGCTGACCACGGTAGTGCGTACGCATCATCTTGTCCCACTTGCTCTAGATAGGTATTCCACCATGTTAACGCAGAACCTGTGAAGGTATGCGTAGCGTACTTCACTTTGTCCTCTTCAGTACACTTACTTATGGCAAACACCGATTCAACCTTCTCGGTCCACCGTTTCAATCCGATCGGTCCTTCGGTTCCATCAAATTCCAAAGGTTTGCAGGCAGTGAATTCTTTGTAGGTGCATCCTACACGATTTCCTGTACTGCTAGATCCAAGGTTATTGTTGGTATGTAGCGCAGCCTGTACTGCGGCTATGTTTGAAGCTAGAAAAGTACGGAATTCCTCTTCATTCATATTCACGGTGTGTCGAGTAGTCGGTGCCATTTCCTTCAAAATAGTTAAATGGAACAAGTTAATCATACAGAATATTAAGAGTAGTTAATAGTATCTCGTAGCATAATATGAACTCATTTATAAAAGCTTTTTCTTCATATTAGCGTTTTATAAGTTTAAATTCGGGTAGTACCTACCCGTTAAGTTCATACTTAGTAGCTAATATACAATTCAACTACTACAATTCTATATGAAAAACTGATTATAATAATATTTCGCGTTCAAACTTTTATACAATATTTTACAAACTTACAATACCGCTTATTTTACATAAAGCATGAAATATAGCACACAATAACTTTGATACAAGATAGTTGTGAAGACAATTCTAGCTAGTACACAAGTCGTTCAGCAAAGGCAATAAAGACACGTAATTCATACGTCCAGAAACAAGTCATGCATTCTGGTTTTACTAGGACTACTTCCCATCCTTGGTCTTGTGCAACATAACCGTTATGGCCGTTGATAAGACAGCGTGTTGTAACGTCATCAAAGGGACGAGGGTTACGTAATGTCCAACAGTCCCGTAATAATCTAAAAACCTCATTTCTTACCCCAATTACCGACTCCGTCACTTGTGGAAACGTTTTGTTTAATAGTTGTAGCCCGATGTTCTTGTTCTCACTTTGGTGAGAAGCGAACATTACTAATCCGTAAGCATAACATGCTTCTTTATGTTGCATGTTAGCCGCTTTTTCTAAATCACAAAGTCCAATATTCGGATATATTGAGTCAAAATAATTTCTTAACCCGTTGCGTAAAATAGCATTTGGGTTCCCCGCAATATATGCGTCAAAGTAAACACATCGTAACTTATGGGTTTCCCAATGTGATATCCCCCATCTTTCAAACGAAAGTCTCTTATAAACCAAGACATTCTTGGAACGTTCTTCGAATGTCTTACAAACTGATCTCGCCTTAAATAGTTGTGCCGAAGAATTCTGGCCGACTCTAGACAAGATTTCATCAATCATGTCTCCGGGTAGGTCTCTTAAAATATTGGGTTGTCTATCCATTTTGTGTTTTTAAACTGTAAAATAGACAAGAGTTAGATTCATAAAAAAAAATACTTATTAATACAAGCAATTTTTACATATATCATAAAGCATAAGAACACTATATTCCATATATTACACCACACGAATACAACTATCTTATTCCGACTCGCTCGTTTCTTCTTCTTCGGTTTTGGTTCGTTTTGCCAAGTTTCTAGGGATATATGATGTTCCCCTAATACGAGCCGTCGTTGTCCACATTGGTTTAGAAAAACCTGGTGGTTTAGAGGTTCCCGGGTCATTGTTACAACTTAAGGACTTCGGGGGTTGACGATACATATAAAGTTCATCGGGGTTGGAATTAGATTTCTCTATTTTTATGCCCTTTCCCTTATTATTTTCTTTTGCCTTTTTAAATTCAGTTGGGGTAATTTCTATAACATCATCGGAATTCTCGTCGGAATCCGATTCATCGGAGAATTGGTAATCCTCCCAATATTTTGCTTCCTTGGCGGAAACACCATTGACCATAATTAACTTTGGTCGGTTGGTTGAGGATTTTCTTTTACTTAATCGTTTTATTATTTCCCCCACCGGTTCTATTTCTTCATCCGGTTCCGATTCTTCTTCCGGTTCCGATTCTTCTTCCGGTTCCGACTCTTCTTCCGGTTCCTCTTCGGGAACTTGTGAATCAGTCCACAAATCATTCCAATTTACATTTGACTCTTCATTATTATTAGGTGAGTCAATGGGACTTGTTCTAGAGGTAGACATCTATCACATAATATCAAACACGTTAAGAGATTAATATATCACATAATATTCATATGTTAAAAATATATAGTTTCCAACAAAAATGTTAAGCAATCATTTTTAAAGAAAACACGGTCGAAGTCCAGACTCGCTAATGCATCCTAACAAACTCGATAAGACACACTAATGCAAATTTTCTGGTTCTCTAAGACCAACGCTCTGATACCAACTGAAATGTCCCGTTCTTATTGATTAAAAACGTTCCATATTAATTGATTTCGTTGCGAGGTTTTGACCTCTATATGAGACGTTTTTCAAAGACTGCATTCATTTTTAAACAAACCATAACCTTTATTTCATCAATAAAGGTTTAAAAAGCTTTACGTAGATTATCAAATAATGATAATCTAAAATATCCTGTTTTCACACGACCATTACATAATGGTTTACAATACAAATATGTTACAACAAAATAAGTTTCTTGAATGCAGTTTTTACACAATATCATACAAGCATGGACTCCAAATCTTGTCCTTATTTAAGTATGCGACAGCGGAAGCTCTTAATAATCACCTGAGAATAAACATGCTTAAAACGTCAACAAAAATGTTGGTGAGTTATAGGTTTAACCTATATATATCAAATCGTAACAATAGACCACAAGATTTCATATTTCAATACACATCCCATACATAGAGATAAAAATCATTCATATGGTGAACACCTGGTAACCGACAATAACAAGATGCATATATAAGAATATCCCCATCATTCCGGGACACCCTTCGGATATGATATAAATTTCGAAGTACTAAAGCATCCGGTACTTTGGATGGGGTTTGTTAGGCCCAATAGATCTATCTTTAGGATTCACGTCAATTAGGGTGTCTGTTCCCTAATTCTTAGATTACCAGACTTAATAAAAAGGGGCATATTCGATTTCGATAATTCAACCATAGAATGTAGTTTCACGTACTTGTGTCTATTTTGTAAATCATTTATAAAACCTGCATGTATTCTCATCCCAAAAATATTAGATTTTAAAAGTGGGACTATAACTCACTTTCACAGATTTTTACTTCGTCGGGAAGTAAGACTTGGCCACTGGTTGATTCACAAACCTATAACAATATATACATATATATCAAAGTATGTTCAAAATATATTTACAACACTTTTAATATATTTTGATGTTTTAAGTTTATTAAGTCAGCTGTCCTCGTTAGTAACCTACAACTAGTTGTCCACAGTTAGATGTACAGAAATAAATCGATAAATATTATCTTGAATCAATCCACGACCCAGTGTATACGTATCTCAGTATTGATCACAACTCAAACTATATATATTTTGGAATCAACCTCAACCCTGTATAGCTAACTCCAACATTCACATATAGAGTGTCTATGGTTGTTCCGAAATATATATAGATGTGTCGACATGATAGGTCGAAACATTGTATACGTGTCTATGGTATCTCAAGATTACATAATATATAATACAAGTTGATTAAGTTATGGTTGGAATAGATTTGTTACCAATTTTCACGTAGCTAAAATGAGAAAAATTATCCAATCTTGTTTTACCCATAACTTATTCATTTTAAATCTGTTTTGAGTGAATCAAATTGCTATGGTTTCATATTGAACTCTATTTTATGAATCTAAACAAAAAAATTATAGGTTTCTAGTCGGAAAAAATAAGTTACAAGTCGTTTTTGTAAAGGTAGTCATTTCAGTCGAAAGAACGACGTCTAGATGACCATTTTAGAAAACATACTTCCACTTTGAGTTTAACCATAATTTTTGGATATAGTTTCATGTTCATAATAAAAATCATTTTCTCAGAATAACAACTTTTAAATCAAAGTTTATCATAGTTTTTAATTAACTAACCCAAAACAGCCCGCGGTGTTACTACGACGGCGTAAATCCGGTTTTACGGTGTTTTTCGTGTTTCCAGGTTTTAAATCATTAAGTTAGCATATCATATAGATATAGAACATGTGTTTAGTTGATTTTAAAAGTCAAGTTAGAAGGATTAACTTTTGTTTGCGAACAAGTTTAGAATTAACTAAACTATGTTCTAGTGATTAC
Source organism: Rutidosis leptorrhynchoides (assembly GCF_046630445.1). NCBI lineage: Eukaryota > Viridiplantae > Streptophyta > Magnoliopsida > Asterales > Asteraceae > Rutidosis > Rutidosis leptorrhynchoides. Next base: position 89,458,064 of record NC_092343.1, on the reverse strand, counting down.
AAGTTTAAACCTTCGAATAAGATAGCTTTATATGTATGAATCGAATGATGTTATGAACATCATTACTACCTTAAGTTCCTTGTATGAACCTACTGGAAAAGAGAAAAATGGATCTAGCTTCAATGGATCCTTGGATGGCTCAAAGTTCTTGAAGCAAAATCATGACACGAAAACAAGTTCAAGTAAGATCATCACTTGAAATAAGATTGTTATAGTTATAGAAATTGAACCAAAGTTTGAATATGATTATTACCTTGTATTAGAATGATAACCTACTGTAAGAAACAAAGATTTCTTGAGGTTGGATGATCACCTTACAAGATTGGAAGTGAGCTAGCAAACTTGAAAGTATTCTTGATTTTATGAAACTAGAACTTTTGGAATTTATGAAGAACACTTAGAACTTGAAGATAGAACTTGAGAGAGTTCAATTAGATGAAGAAAATTGAAGAATGAAAGTGTTTGTAGGTGTTTTTGGTCGTTGGTGTATGGATTAGATATAAAGGATATGTAATTTTGTTTTCATGTAAATAAGTCATGAATGATTACTCATATTTTTGTAATCTTATGAGATATTTCATGCTAGTTGCCAAATGATGGTTCCAACATGTGTTAGGTGACTCACATGGGCTGCTAAGAGCTGATCATTGGAGTGTATATACCAATAGTACATACATCTAAAAGCTGTGTATTGTACGAGTACGAATACGGGTGCATACGAGTAGAATTGTTGATGAAACTGAACGAGAATGTAATTGTAAGCATTTTTGTTAAGTAGAAGTATTTTGATAAGTGTATTGAAGTCTTTCAAAAGTGTATAAATACATATTAAAACACTACATGTATATACATTTTAACTGAGTCGTTAAGTCATCGTTAGTCGTTACATGTAAGTGTTGTTTTGAAACCTTTAGGTTAACGATCTTGTTAAATGTTGTTAACCCAATGTTTATAATATCAAAATAGATTTTAAATTATTATATTATCATGATATTATGATGTACGAATATCTCTTAATATGATATATATACATTAAATGTCGTTACAACGATAAACGTTACATATATGTCTCGTTTCAAAATCATTAAGTTAGTAGTCTTGTTTTTACATATGTAGTTCATTGTTAATATAATTAATGATATGTTTACTTATCATAATATCATGTTAACTATATATATAATCATATATATGTCATCATATAGTTTTTTTTTTTTACAAGTTTTAACGTTCGTGAATCACCGGTCAACTTGGGTGGTCAATTGTCTATATGAAACCTATTTCAATTAATCAAGTATTAACAAGTTTGATTGCTTAACATGTTGGAAACATTTAATCATGTAAACATCAATCTCAATTAATATATATAAACATGGAAAAGACACGAAAAACACCGTAAAACCGGATTTACGCCGTCGTAGTAACACCGCGGGCTGTTTTGGGTTAGTTAATTAAAAACTATGATAAACTTTGATTTAAAAGTTGTTATTCTGAGAAAATGATTTTTATTATGAACATGAAACTATATCCAAAAATTATGGTTAAACTCAAAGTGGAAGTATGTTTTCTAAAATGGTCATCTAGACGTCGTTCTTTCGACTGAAATGACTACCTTTACAAAAACGACTTGTAACTTATTTTTTCCGACTAGAAACCTATAATTTTTTTGTTTAGATTCATAAAATAGAGTTCAATATGAAACCATAGCAATTTGATTCACTCAAAACAGATTTAAAATGAATAAGTTATGGGTAAAACAAGATTGGATAATTTTTCTCATTTTAGCTACGTGAAAATTGGTAACAAATCTATTCCAACCATAACTTAATCAACTTGTATTATATATTATGTAATCTTGAGATACCATAGACACGTATACAATGTTTCGACCTATCATGTCGACACATCTATATATATTTCGGAACAACCATAGACACTCTATATGTGAATGTTGGAGTTAGCTATACAGGGTTGAGGTTGATTCCAAAATATATATAGTTTGAGTTGTGATCAATACTGAGATACGTATACACTGGGTCGTGGATTGATTCAAGATAATATTTATCGATTTATTTCTGTACATCTAACTGTGGACAACTAGTTGTAGGTTACTAACGAGGACAGCTGACTTAATAAACTTAAAACATCAAAATATATTAAAAGTGTTGTAAATATATTTTGAACATACTTTGATATATATGTATATATTGTTATAGGTTTGTGAATCAACCAGTGGCCAAGTCTTACTTCCCGACGAAGTAAAAATCTGTGAAAGTGAGTTATAGTCCCACTTTTAAAATCTAATATTTTTGGGATGAGAATACATGCAGGTTTTATAAATGATTTACAAAATAGACACAAGTACGTGAAACTACATTCTATGGTTGAATTATCGAAATCGAATATGCCCCTTTTTATTAAGTCTGGTAATCTAAGAATTAGGGAACAGACACCCTAATTGACGTGAATCCTAAAGATAGATCTATTGGGCCTAACAAACCCCATCCAAAGTACCGGATGCTTTAGTACTTCGAAATTTATATCATATCCGAAGGGTGTCCCGGAATGATGGGGATATTCTTATATATGCATCTTGTTATTGTCGGTTACCAGGTGTTCACCATATGAATGATTTTTATCTCTATGTATGGGATGTGTATTGAAATATGAAATCTTGTGGTCTATTGTTACGATTTGATATATATAGGTTAAACCTATAACTCACCAACATTTTTGTTGACGTTTTAAGCATGTTTATTCTCAGGTGATTATTAAGAGCTTCCGCTGTCGCATACTTAAATAAGGACAAGATTTGGAGTCCATGCTTGTATGATATTGTGTAAAAACTGCATTCAAGAAACTTATTTTGTTGTAACATATTTGTATTGTAAACCATTATGTAATGGTCGTGTGAAAACAGGATATTTTAGATTATCATTATTTGATAATCTACGTAAAGCTTTTTAAACCTTTATTGATGAAATAAAGGTTATGGTTTGTTTAAAAATGAATGCAGTCTTTGAAAAACGTCTCATATAGAGGTCAAAACCTCGCAACGAAATCAATTAATATGGAACGTTTTTAATCAATAAGAATTAAATATATATGCATATACATGTGTACTCAATAAATTGAGATATATTACTAAAACATTAAACGGAATAGTTAATTTGGTTATAAGCTATAAAGGTATTGAATGAATAATATGTTACACAAACATATTTGTTCGATGTAAGTTTATCGATGAGATTAAAAGATAATATCAAATGATTGAATTATCAGATACATTGAACTATGATTATGAGTCTCTGTTATGAGGTCCACTTTGAATTAGGAAACCCTTACTTTTTTAACGATATTCGGAATAAATGGTAAAGTGATTTACAAGTAAGAACAAAGTATCACTTATTGGGAATTAGACAAAAGTTAGTGGAGAATCGAATTTCATAATACTCGATTTATCATATAGAAGGAATAATTGGGATAAGATTCGTTGACTAGATAAACCCATTTGATATGTTATATTAAGATATATTATTTAGAAAGTTAAGAAAATTAAACTAAACATTTACGCATAAAAGAATGAAATCAAAAATTAAGTTTTAAAGCACAAACGTCATAGGATTTTCGATTATGTAAATGAACTTAAATTATATAATTAGTTTTGAAAGGATAACTAGTATGTTATTAGATAAATATTTCAAAAATATGTATAAGATTATAAATTTTAATTTAAATTAGTCATAAAACATTTTGATTTTAAACTAATATTAATAAATAGGCTGTGATAAATAACAAGATTATGAATTATAAAAGGAAATGATCAAAACACTCAAAAGATTAAGTTACACTTTGAGTGGGTTAGTTTTTAATTAATTTAAGTCTAGTTATTAATAAAGGTACGTGTCACAAAATGTTTAATTTAAAATAAAATATTTTGACAAACAACGAGACTTTAATTTATAGAAGGAAATGACCACAACGCTCAATTTTATAAGTTATATTTTTATAAAGGTAATTTATTGTTGAGTAAGTCTAATTTTTGTAAAAGGTACACGTCACGTAACGTAAAAGGCTAGTTTTCTAAACGTACGAAAGTGCGCCCGAAAAACCGAAAGTGGTACATGAGTCGTGAGACCACGACCGTGTCATTTTTGTAAAAATTATATTTTTACCATGAGTGTAAATATAATATAATATTTAATTAATTCTAAAGATTAAATATTAAATAATATATATATAATTATAATATGAATGTGTCGATTGTAAAATGGATCCATGAGGGGTAGGTGAGATTCAATGCTTATAAATTGAGAGAAATTGGTTTTAATGATTCATTTTTTCTCCTCTGCACTACGCATAAATATATATATATATATTATTATTATTATTATTATTATTATTATTAATATAAAGATTATTAATAATAAACTTATTAGTATTAGTATTATTTAGTAGTATTATTATTAGTAGTATTACATAAAATACTACGACGATGTCATGAACGAGTAATTTCAAAACTGGGTTCGAGTAGGATAGGGCTAAGGAAATTATGGGTTATAGCTATGGAGGTGATGGGTATGGTTCATGGATATGCTCATGAGGTCAATTTAGTGTTTATCATCTCCGTTGCGTCTACGTACCTTCCTGCAATATTGAATCTCAATATTGATATGTGAGTACTCATAATTTTATTTTTACATACTAATAGTGTATCCCTGACTAGTGCTCGAGAAATTAGGATTATGCATATTTGTACATTTGATATTGCCCTTAGATAGGTTATGTTGAATCTTAAAGGTTGTTATACTAGGGATGAAATAAGATATAAGATATGCATGTCATTGGAAAGCTAGCGAAAAATTAAGAACTTTTCATTTAGATATCGAATGGATTCGATGAACGGTTAGAAAGTTATGAATTAAACAATTAATTTCGTAATTAAAATTGCTGATAATAATTAGTGAATTAATTTTCTGGGTAATAAAAAGTGGTTATTTGGATTCTACTCGTCGAGTAGATGAATTTTCATATAAAGCACGTCTCGTTTCGTTGAACGGTTGTCAAGTTATGGATAAAAGAAGTTTTGTAAATTTTGATGAAACGTCGATACGGAAACTGAAATTCTCGCTTATCTGCGTTGTTTCAGATTAAAACAAAAATACCACTGAATTCTTTGCTGTAAGGTCTAACAAACCACTCTAGCCAATTGTCAATTCGAGTCTCGACGATTTTTCTAAAAATCGTCAAAGTTGACTGTTGGGTCACATTTTAAAATTCTAAAAAGAGCTGAAACTTTTTTGTTAAAAATGTCAGTTTTGTATCAGTTGTCATGGTCGACCTGATGTGTGTTTACTTTTGCCAAAAATCATGTTATATCTTTGTGGTAACGAGAATTTGAAGGCTTTGACCGTTTGTCAATCCGAGTTTCGAGGAATTTTCTAAAATCTCCAAAGTAGGCTACTCGGTCACTTTTGTAAATTTATTAAAGATGAAAAATTAACTTTGAAACGCCGAAACCGCGTTGGCAACTACGAGTTGTCTAGGTTTAGTTTACTTCTGTAAAATGTATACTTAATCTTTTTGGTAATGTATAACTTTTATCTTTGGCCGTTTATCAATCGGAGTTCCGATAATTTTTCTAAAAATCGTTGAAGGGGCCGTTTAGTCATGTTTGACCGAAAAATCATTTTGTTGTACAAGTTATTGTATTTTTGCATGCGACCTCGTTTTTACTTTAACCTTTGACTTTTGCACATTAGTCTCGAGCATTGGGATTGTGGTACACTATGACTTGGCCTAGTTTATTAGACAAATATTGACAAATACATAAATATATATAATTAATATAGGTTCGTGAATCCAAGGCCAACCTTACACTTGTTCAATGATGTTATATGTATTTTTACTACAAAATACAGTATGGTGAGTTTCATTTGCCTTTTTACCCTTTATATTTTTGGGCTGAGAATACATGCGCAATTTTTATAAATGTTTTACGAAATAGACACAAGTAATCGAAACTACATTATATGGTTGAATTATCGAAATCGAATATGCCCCTTTTTATTAAGTCTGGTAATCTAAGAATTAGGGAACAGACACCCTAATTGACGCGAATCCTAAAGATAGATCTATCGGGCCCAACAAGCCCCATCCAAAGTACCGGATGTTTTAGTACTTCGAAATTTATATCATGTCCTTCATACACCAACGACCAAAAACACCTACAAACACTTTCATTCTTCAATTTTCTTCATCTAATTGAACTCTCTCAAGTTCTATCTTCAAGTTCTAAGTGTTCTTCATAAATTCCAAAAGTTCTAGTTTCATAAAATCAAGAATACTTTCAAGTTTGCTAGCTCACTTCCAATCTTGTAAGGTGATCATCCAACCTCAAGAAATCTTTGTTTCTTACAGTAGGTTATCATTCTAATACAAGGTAATAATCATATTCAAACTTTGGTTCAATTTCTATAACTATAACAATCTTATTTCAAGTGATGATCTTACTTGAACTTGTTTTCGTGTCATGATTTTGCTTCAAGAACTTTGAGCCATCCAAGGATCCATTGAAGCTAGATCCATTTTTCTCTTTTCCAGTAGGTTCATACAAGGAACTTAAGGTAGTAATGATGTTCATAACATCATTCGATTCATACATATAAAGCTATCTTATTCGAAGGTTTAAACTTGTAATCACTAGAACATAGTTTAGTTAATTCTAAACTTGTTCGCAAACAAAAGTTAATCCTTCTAACTTGACTTTTAAAATCAACTAAACACATGTTCTATATCTATATGATATGCTAACTTAATGATTTAAAACCTGGAAACACGAAAAACACCGTAAAACCGGATTTACGCCGTCGTAGTAACACCGCGGGCTGTTTTGGGTTAGTTAATTAAAAACTATGATAAACTTTGATTTAAAAGTTGTTATTCTGAGAAAATGATTTTTATTATGAACATGAAACTATATCCAAAAATTATGGTTAAACTCAAAGTGGAAGTATGTTTTCTAAAATGGTCATCTAGACGTCGTTCTTTCGACTGAAATGACTACCTTTACAAAAACGACTTGTAACTTATTTTTTCCGACTAGAAACCTATAATTTTTTTGTTTAGATTCATAAAATAGAGTTCAATATGAAACCATAGCAATTTGATTCACTCAAAACAGATTTAAAATGAATAAGTTATGGGTAAAACAAGATTGGATAATTTTTCTCATTTTAGCTACGTGAAAATTGGTAACAAATCTATTCCAACCATAACTTAATCAACTTGTATTATATATTATGTAATCTTGAGATACCATAGACACGTATACAATGTTTCGACCTATCATGTCGACACATCTATATATATTTCGGAACAACCATAGACACTCTATATGTGAATGTTGGAGTTAGCTATACAGGGTTGAGGTTGATTCCAAAATATATATAGTTTGAGTTGTGATCAATACTGAGATACGTATACACTGGGTCGTGGATTGATTCAAGATAATATTTATCGATTTATTTCTGTACATCTAACTGTGGACAACTAGTTGTAGGTTACTAACGAGGACAGCTGACTTAATAAACTTAAAACATCAAAATATATTAAAAGTGTTGTAAATATATTTTGAACATACTTTGATATATATGTATATATTGTTATAGGTTTGTGAATCAACCAGTGGCCAAGTCTTACTTCCCGACGAAGTAAAAATCTGTGAAAGTGAGTTATAGTCCCACTTTTAAAATCTAATATTTTTGGGATGAGAATACATGCAGGTTTTATAAATGATTTACAAAATAGACACAAGTACGTGAAACTACATTCTATGGTTGAATTATCGAAATCGAATATGCCCCTTTTTATTAAGTCTGGTAATCTAAGAATTAGGGAACAGACACCCTAATTGACGTGAATCCTAAAGATAGATCTATTGGGCCTAACAAACCCCATCCAAAGTACCGGATGCTTTAGTACTTCGAAATTTATATCATATCCGAAGGGTGTCCCGGAATGATGGGGATATTCTTATATATGCATCTTGTTATTGTCGGTTACCAGGTGTTCACCATATGAATGATTTTTATCTCTATGTATGGGATGTGTATTGAAATATGAAATCTTGTGGTCTATTGTTACGATTTGATATATATAGGTTAAACCTATAACTCACCAACATTTTTGTTGACGTTTTAAGCATGTTTATTCTCAGGTGATTATTAAGAGCTTCCGCTGTCGCATACTTAAATAAGGACAAGATTTGGAGTCCATGCTTGTATGATATTGTGTAAAAACTGCATTCAAGAAACTTATTTTGTTGTAACATATTTGTATTGTAAACCATTATGTAATGGTCGTGTGAAAACAGGATATTTTAGATTATCATTATTTGATAAGACTGCATTCATTTTTAAACAAACCATAACCTTTATTTCATCAATAAAGGTTTAAAAAGCTTTACGTAGATTATCAAATAATGATAATCTAAAATATCCTGTTTTCACACGACCATTACATAATGGTTTACAATACAAATATGTTACAACAAAATAAGTTTCTTGAATGCAGTTTTTACACAATATCATACAAGCATGGACTCCAAATCTTGTCCTTATTTAAGTATGCGACAGCGGAAGCTCTTAATAATCACCTGAGAATAAACATGCTTAAAACGTCAACAAAAATGTTGGTGAGTTATAGGTTTAACCTATATATATCAAATCGTAACAATAGACCACAAGATTTCATATTTCAATACACATCCCATACATAATTATTATTATTATTATTATTATTATTATTATTATTATTATTATTATTATTATTATTATTATTAGTAGTATTATTATTATTACTATTATTATTATCATTATTAATATATATATCATTATTTAAAAATGGTTATTGTTATTGTTATTATTATTATTACTATATTATCATTAAGATAATTATTAGTATTATCGTTAATAATGTTATAGTAACTATCATTATTAATATTAGTGGAATTAAAATAAATATTTGTAACACCTAATTATTTTGATTACTATTATTATCATTATTATGAACACGATATAAAAGACGATTAAAAGCTATTAAACGAAACGATTAGGAAATAATGAGTAAGAGTATCATGATGAAATTAAAATATTATAAGATATTGATTTAGATAAAATTATAGTTCTTATTATTTTTATCATTACTATTATTATTAAAAGTATCGTTAGTATTAAAACTATCATTTTAACAAAAATTATCATTTTAATAGAAATGTCATTGTTACTATAAAATATCATTATTATTATTATTTTAAATAGAATTATTATTTTAAAGATAATATTAAAAATTATCGTAAATATTAAAGTTATCATAATTAGAATTATCGTTTTATCATAATGTCATCTTAGTAATTATAAATATTGATATTTTTATAATAATAATTATTATTATAAAATAATACAACTTTTACTTACTATCATTATAGATATTATTTTATCAAATAAATATGTGATACAAACATATTTTACTAAGTGTAATAACTTACTTTAATAATACCTATCATATTATCTTTATGATATTAAATATACTCCCTATAAATTTTATTACTTAATATATATAAAAGTATATTTTATTATATAAATTTAATATAAAATTTTATTTATTAATAAATAAATTATATTATTTACTCTAATAAATCTTTTAAAAATATTTAAAAATATAAAACGACGATATTTAAACTATATATTAATCATGTATAGATTTTTGGAAATTATTTTGAGTCAAATTTACTTTTGTTGACTTTTGCATATTAATCTCGAGCATTAGGATTGTGGTACACTATGACTTGACCTAATTTGTTAGACAAATATTGACCAACACATAAATATATATAATTAATTTAGGTTCGTGAATCCGAGGCCAACCTTGCAATTGTTCAATGACGTTATATGTATTTTTACTACGAAATACAGTATGGTGAGTTTCATTGATCCCCTTTTACTCTTTACATTTTTGGGGCTGAGAATACATGCAAATGCTTTAGTAACTGTTTTACAATAATTATATGCGTGAGTTTCATTTGCCTTTTTACCCTTTATATTTTTGGGACTGAGAATACATGCGCTTTTATAAATGTTTGACGAAATAGACACAAGTAATTGAAACTACATTCTATGGTTGAATTATCGAAATCGAATATGCCCCTTTTTATTAAAGTCTGGTAATCTAAGAATTAGGGAACAGACACCCTAATTGACGCGAATCCTAAAGATAGATCTATTGGGCCTAACAAACCCCATCCAAAGTACCGGATGCTTTAGTACTTCGAAATTTATATCATGTCCGAAGGAGGATCCCGGAATGATAGGGGATATTCTTATATGTATCTAGTTAATGTCGGTTACCAGGTGTTCACCATATGAATGATTATTTTTGTCTCTATGCATGGGACGTATATTTATGAGAACTGGAAATGAAATTCTTGTGGTCTATTAAAATGATGGAAATAAATGATTATGATAAACTAATGAACTCACCAACCTTTTGGTTGACACTTTAAAGCATGTTTATTCTCAAGTGTTAAAGAAATCTTCCGCTGTGCATTTGCTCATTTTAAAGATTTTACTTGGAGTTTTTCATAGCTGAAATGTCCCGTTCTTATTGATTAAAAACGTTCCATATTAATTGATTTCGTTGCGAGGTTTTGACCTCTATATGAGACGTTTTTCAAAGACTGCATTCATTTTTAAACAAACCATAACCTTTATTTCATCAATAAAGGTTTAAAAAGCTTTACGTAGATTATCAAATAATGATAATCTAAAATATCCTGTTTTCACACGACCATTACATAATGGTTTACAATACAAATATGTTACAACAAAATAAGTTTCTTGAATGCAGTTTTTACACAATATCATACAAGCATGGACTCCAAATCTTGTCCTTATTTAAGTATGCGACAGCGGAAGCTCTTAATAATCACCTGAGAATAAACATGCTTAAAACGTCAACAAAAATGTTGGTGAGTTATAGGTTTAACCTATATATATCAAATCGTAACAATAGACCACAAGATTTCATATTTCAATACACATCCCATACATAGAGATAAAAATCATTCATATGGTGAACACCTGGTAACCGACAATAACAAGATGCATATATAAGAATATCCCCATCATTCCGGGACACCCTTCGGATATGATATAAATTTCGAAGTACTAAAGCATCCGGTACTTTGGATGGGGTTTGTTAGGCCCAATAGATCTATCTTTAGGATTCGCGTCAATTAGGGTGTCTGTTCCCTAATTCTTAGATTACCAGACTTAATAAAAAGGGGCATATTCGATTTCGATAATTCAACCATAGAATGTAGTTTCACGTACTTGTGTCTATTTTGTAAATCATTTATAAAACCTGCATGTATTCTCATCCCAAAAATATTAGATTTTAAAAGTGGGACTATAACTCACTTTCACAGATTTTTACTTCGTCGGGAAGTAAGACTTGGCCACTGGTTGATTCACAAACCTATAACAATATATACATATATATCAAAGTATGTTCAAAATATATTTACAACACTTTTAATATATTTTGATGTTTTAAGTTTATTAAGTCAGCTGTCCTCGTTAGTAACCTACAACTAGTTGTCCACAGTTAGATGTACAGAAATAAATCGATAAATATTATCTTGAATCAATCCACGACCCAGTGTATACGTATCTCAGTATTGATCACAACTCAAACTATATATATTTTGGAATCAACCTCAACCCTGTATAGCTAACTCCAACATTCACATATAGAGTGTCTATGGTTGTTCCGAAATATATATAGATGTGTCGACATGATAGGTCGAAACATTGTATACGTGTCTATGGTATCTCAAGATTACATAATATATAATACAAGTTGATTAAGTTATGGTTGGAATAGATTTGTTACCAATTTTCACGTAGCTAAAATGAGAAAAATTATCCAATCTTGTTTTACCCATAACTTATTCATTTTAAATCTGTTTTGAGTGAATCAAATTGCTATGGTTTCATATTGAACTCTATTTTATGAATCTAAACAAAAAAATTATAGGTTTCTAGTCGGAAAAAATAAGTTACAAGTCGTTTTTGTAAAGGTAGTCATTTCAGTCGAAAGAACGACGTCTAGATGACCATTTTAGAAAACATACTTCCACTTTGAGTTTAACCATAATTTTTGGATATAGTTTCATGTTCATAATAAAAATCATTTTCTCAGAATAACAACTTTTAAATCAAAGTTTATCATAGTTTTTAATTAACTAACCCAAAACAGCCCGCGGTGTTACTACGACGGCGTAAATCCGGTTTTACGGTGTTTTTCGTGTTTCCAGGTTTTAAATCATTAAGTTAGCATATCATATAGATATAGAACATGTGTTTAGTTGATTTTAAAAGTCAAGTTAGAAGGATTAACTTTTGTTTGCGAACAAGTTTAGAATTAACTAAACTATGTTCTAGTGATTACAAGTTTAAACCTTCGAATAAGATAGCTTTATATGTATGAATCGAATGATGTTATGAACATCATTACTACCTTAAGTTCCTTGTATGAACCTACTGGAAAAGAGAAAAATGGATCTAGCTTCAATGGATCCTTGGATGGCTCAAAGTTCTTGAAGCAAAATCATGACACGAAAACAAGTTCAAGTAAGATCATCACTTGAAATAAGATTGTTATAGTTATAGAAATTGAACCAAAGTTTGAATATGATTATTACCTTGTATTAGAATGATAACCTACTGTAAGAAACAAAGATTTCTTGAGGTTGGATGATCACCTTACAAGATTGGAAGTGAGCTAGCAAACTTGAAAGTATTCTTGATTTTATGAAACTAGAACTTTTGGAATTTATGAAGAACACTTAGAACTTGAAGATAGAACTTGAGAGAGTTCAATTAGATGAAGAAAATTGAAGAATGAAAGTGTTTGTAGGTGTTTTTGGTCGTTGGTGTATGGATTAGATATAAAGGATATGTAATTTTGTTTTCATGTAAATAAGTCATGAATGATTACTCATATTTTTGTAATCTTATGAGATATTTCATGCTAGTTGCCAAATGATGGTTCCCACATGTGTTAGGTGACTCACATGGGCTGCTAAGAGCTGATCATTGGAGTGTATATACCAATAGTACATACATCTAAAAGCTGTGTATTGTACGAGTACGAATACGGGTGCATACGAGTAGAATTGTTGATGAAACTGAACGAGAATGTAATTGTAAGCATTTTTGTTAAGTAGAAGTATTTTGATAAGTGTATTGAAGTCTTTCAAAAGTGTATAAATACATATTAAAACACTACATGTATATACATTTTAACTGAGTCGTTAAGTCATCGTTAGTCGTTACATGTAAGTGTTGTTTTGAAACCTTTAGGTTAACGATCTTGTTAAATGTTGTTAACCCAATGTTTATAATATCAAAATAGATTTTAAATTATTATATTATCATGATATTATGATGTACGAATATCTCTTAATATGATATATATACATTAAATGTCGTTACAACGATAAACGTTACATATATGTCTCGTTTCAAAATCATTAAGTTAGTAGTCTTGTTTTTACATATGTAGTTCATTGTTAATATAATTAATGATATGTTTACTTATCATAATATCATGTTAACTATATATATAATCATATATATGTCATCATATAGTTTTTTTTTTTACAAGTTTTAACGTTCGTGAATCACCGGTCAACTTGGGTGGTCAATTGTCTATATGAAACCTATTTCAATTAATCAAGTATTAACAAGTTTGATTGCTTAACATGTTGGAAACATTTAATCATGTAAACATCAATCTCAATTAATATATATAAACATGGAAAAGTTCGGGTCACTACAGTACCTACCCGTTAAATAAATTTCGTCCCGAAATTTTAAGCTGTTGAAGGTGTTGACGAATCTTCTGGAAATAGATGCGGGTATTTCTTCTTCATCTGATCTTCACGCTCCCAGGTGAACTCGGGTCCTCTACGAGCATTCCATCGAACCTTAACAATTGGTATCTTGTTTTGCTTAAGTCTTTTAACCTCACGATCCATTATTTCGACGGGTTCTTCGATGAATTGGAGTTTTTCGTTGATTTGGATTTCATCTAACGGAATAGTGAGATCTTCTTTAGCAAAACATTTCTTCAAATTCGAGACGTGGAAAGTGTTATGTACAGCCGCGAGTTGTTGAGGTAACTCAAGTCGGTAAGCTACTGGTCCGACACGATCAATAATCTTGAATGGTCCAATATACCTTGGATTTAATTTCCCTCGTTTACCAAATCGAACAACGCCTTTCCAAGGTGAAACTTTAAGCATGACCATCTCTCCAATTTCAAATTCTATATCTTTTCTTTTAATGTCAGCGTAGCTCTTTTGTCGACTTTGGGCGGTTTTCAACCGTTGTTGAATTTGGATGATCTTCTCGGTAGTTTCTTGTATAATCTCCGGACCCGTAATCTGTCTATCCCCCACCTCACTCCAACAAATCGGAGACCTGCACTTTCTACCATAAAGTGCTTCAAACGGCGCCATCTCAATGCTTGAATGGTAGCTGTTGTTGTAGGAAAATTCTGCTAACGGTAGATGTCGATCCCAACTGTTTCCGAAATCAATAACACATGCTCGTAGCATGTCTTCAAGCGTTTGTATCGTCCTTTCGCTCTGCCCATCAGTTTGTGGATGATAGGCAGTACTCATGTCTAGACGAGTTCCTAATGCTTGCTGTAATGTCTGCCAGAATCTTGAAATAAATCTGCCATCCCTATCAGAGATAATAGAGATTGGTATTCCATGTCTGGAGACGACTTCCTTCAAATACAGTCGTGCTAACTTCTCCATCTTGTCATCTTCTCTTATTGGTAGGAAGTGTGCTGATTTGGTGAGACGATCAACTATTACCCAAATAGTATCAAAACCACTTGCAGTCCTTGGCAATTTAGTGATGAAATCCATGGTAATGTTTTCCCATTTCCATTCCGGGATTTCGGGTTGTTGAAGTAGACCTGATGGTTTCTGATGCTCAGCTTTGACCTTAGAACACGTCAAACATTCTCCTACGTATTTAGCAACATCGGCTTTCATACCCGGCCACCAAAAATGTTTCTTGAGATCCTTGTACATCTTCCCCGTTCCAGGATGTATTGAGTATCTGGTTTTATGAGCTTCTCTAAGTACCATTTCTCTCATATCTCCAAATTTTGGTACCCAAATCCTTTCAGCCCTATACCGGGTTCCGTCTTCCCGAATATTAAGATGCTTCTCCGATCCTTTGGGTATTTCATCCTTTAAATTTCCCTCTTTTAAAACTCCTTGTTGCGCCTCCTTTATTTGAGTAGTAATGTTATTATGAATCATTATATTCATAGATTTTACTCGAATGGGTTCTCTATCCTTCCTGCTCAAGGCATCGGCTACCACATTTGCCTTCCCCGGGTGGTAACGAATCTCAAAATCGTAATCATTCAATAATTCAATCCACCTACGCTGCCTCATATTCAGTTGTTTCTGATTAAATATGTGTTGAAGACTTTTGTGGTCGGTATATATAATACTTTTGACCCCATATAAGTAGTGCCTCCAAGTCTTTAATGCAAAAACAACCGCGCCTAATTCCAAATCATGCGTCGTATAATTTTGTTCGTGAATCTTCAATTGTCTAGACGCATAAGCAATCACCTTCGTTCGTTGCATTAATACACAACCGAGACCTTGCTTTGATGCGTCACAATAAATCACAAAATCATCATTCCCTTCAGGCAATGACAATATAGGTGCCGTAGTTAGCTTTTTCTTCAATAACTGAAACGCTTTCTCTTGTTCATCATTCCATTCAAATTTCTTCCCTTTATGTGTTAACGCAGTCAAGGGTTTTGCTATTCTGGAAAAGTCTTGGATGAACCTTCTGTAGTAACCAGCTAGTCCTAAAAACTGGCGTATGTGTTTCGGAGTTTTCGGGGTTTCCCACTTTTCAACAGTTTCTATCTTTGCCGGATCCACCTTAATACCTTCTTTGTTCACTATGTGACCGAGGAATTGAACTTCTTCCAACCAAAATGCACACTTTGAAAACTTAGCGTACAATTCTTCCTTCCTCAATACTTCTAACACCTTTCTCAAATGTTCACCGTGTTCTTGGTCATTCTTTGAGTAAATAAGTATGTCATCAATGAAAACAATGACAAACTTGTCAAGGTATGGTCCACACACTCGGTTCATAAGGTCCATGAACACAGCTGGTGCATTAGTTAAACCAAACGGCATGACCATAAACTCGTAATGACCGTAACGTGTTCTGAAAGCAGTCTTTGGAATATCATCTTCTTTCACCCGCATTTGATGATACCCGGAACGTAAGTCAATCTTTGAATAAACAGACGAGCCTTGTAATTGATCAAATAAGTCGTCGATTCTCGGTAGTGGGTAGCGGTTCTTGATGGTAAGTTTGTTCAACTCTCGATAGTCGATACACAACCTGAATGTACCATCTTTCTTCTTGACAAACAAAACAGGAGCTCCCCACGGTGATGTGCTTGGTCGAATGAAACCACGCTCTAAAAGTTCTTGTAATTGGCTTTGCAGTTCTTTCATCTCGCTGGGTGCGAGTCTGTAAGGAGCACGAGCTATTGGTGCAGCTCCTGGTACAAGATCTATTTGAAATTCAACGGATCGATGTGGGGGTAATCCCGGTAATTCTTTCGGAAATACATCGGGAAATTCTTTTGCAATGGGAACATCATTGATGCTCTTTTCTTCAGTTTGTACTTTCTCAACGTGTGCTAGAACAGCATAGCAACCTTTTCTTATTAGTTTTTGTGCCTTCAAATTACTAATAAGATGTAGCTTCGTGTTGCCCTTTTCTCCGTACACCATTAAGGGTTTTCCTTTTTCTCGTATAATGCGAATTGCATTTTTGTAACAAACGATCTCCGCTTTCACTTCTTTCAACCAGTCCATACCGATTATCACATCAAAACTCCCTAACTCTACTGGTATCAAATCAATCTTAAATGTTTCGCTAACCAGTTTAATTTCTCGATTCCGACATATATTATCTGCTGAAATTAATTTACCATTTGCTAATTCGAGTAAAAATTTACTATCCAAAGGCGTCAATGGACAACTTAATTTAGCACAAAAATCTCTACTCATATAGCTTCTATCCGCACCCGAATCAAATAAAACGTAAGCAGATTTATTGTCAATAAGAAACGTACCCGTAACAAGCTCCGGGTCTTCCTGTGCCTCTACCGCATTAATATTGAAAACTCTTCCACGGCCTTGTCCATTCGTGTTCTCCTGGTTCGGGCAATTTCTAATAATGTGGCCTGGTTTTCCACATTTATAACAAACTACATTGGCATAACTTGCTCCGACACTACTTGCTCCGCCATTACTCGTTCCGACACCATTTGTTCCTTTCGTTCTATTAACCCCTGGTCCGTAGACCTCACACTTCGCCGCGCTATGACCATTTCTTTTACACTTGTTGCAAAATTTGGTGCAGAACCCCGAGTGATTCTTTTCACACCTTTGGCATAGTTGCTTCTGATTGTTGTTGTTGTTGCGGTTATTATTGTTGTTGGGATGATTGTTGTAGTTGCTGTTGTTGTTGTTGTTGTTGTTGTTGGGCCGTTTGTTGTAGTTGCGATTGATGTTGCGATTGTTGGGATAATTGTTGCGATTATTGTTGTAATTGCTGTTGTTGTTGTATTGGTGATTCTTATCACCGTTTTCCTCCCACTTTCTTTTGACTTGCTTCACATTGGCCTCTTCAGCAGTCTGTTCTTTAATTCTTTCTTCAATCTGGTTCACTAGTTTGTGAGCCATTCTACATGCCTGTTGTATGGAGGCGGGCTCGTGTGAACTTATATCTTCTTGGATTCTTTCCGGTAATCCTTTCACAAACGCGTCGATCTTCTCTTCCTCATCTTCGAATGCTCCCGGACACAATAGGCACAATTCTGTGAATCGTCTTTCGTACGTGGTAATATCAAATCCTTGGGTTCGTAACCCTCTAAGTTCTGTCTTGAGCTTATTGACCTCGGTTCTGGGACGGTACTTCTCGTTCATCAAGTGCTTGAATGCTGACCACGGTAGTGCGTACGCATCATCTTGTCCCACTTGCTCTAGATAGGTATTCCACCATGTTAACGCAGAACCTGTGAAGGTATGCGTAGCGTACTTCACTTTGTCCTCTTCAGTACACTTACTTATGGCAAACACCGATTCAACCTTCTCGGTCCACCGTTTCAATCCGATCGGTCCTTCGGTTCCATCAAATTCCAAAGGTTTGCAGGCAGTGAATTCTTTGTAGGTGCATCCTACACGATTTCCTGTACTGCTAGATCCAAGGTTATTGTTGGTATGTAGCGCAGCCTGTACTGCGGCTATGTTTGAAGCTAGAAAAGTACGGAATTCCTCTTCATTCATATTCACGGTGTGTCGAGTAGTCGGTGCCATTTCCTTCAAAATAGTTAAATGGAACAAGTTAATCATACAGAATATTAAGAGTAGTTAATAGTATCTCGTAGCATAATATGAACTCATTTATAAAAGCTTTTTCTTCATATTAGCGTTTTATAAGTTTAAATTCGGGTAGTACCTACCCGTTAAGTTCATACTTAGTAGCTAATATACAATTCAACTACTACAATTCTATATGAAAAACTGATTATAATAATATTTCGCGTTCAAACTTTTATACAATATTTTACAAACTTACAATACCGCTTATTTTACATAAAGCATGAAATATAGCACACAATAACTTTGATACAAGATAGTTGTGAAGACAATTCTAGCTAGTACACAAGTCGTTCAGCAAAGGCAATAAAGACACGTAATTCATACGTCCAGAAACAAGTCATGCATTCTGGTTTTACTAGGACTACTTCCCATCCTTGGTCTTGTGCAACATAACCGTTATGGCCGTTGATAAGACAGCGTGTTGTAACGTCATCAAAGGGACGAGGGTTACGTAATGTCCAACAGTCCCGTAATAATCTAAAAACCTCATTTCTTACCCCAATTACCGACTCCGTCACTTGTGGAAACGTTTTGTTTAATAGTTGTAGCCCGATGTTCTTGTTCTCACTTTGGTGAGAAGCGAACATTACTAATCCGTAAGCATAACATGCTTCTTTATGTTGCATGTTAGCCGCTTTTTCTAAATCACAAAGTCCAATATTCGGATATATTGAGTCAAAATAATTTCTTAACCCGTTGCGTAAAATAGCATTTGGGTTCCCCGCAATATATGCGTCAAAGTAAACACATCGTAACTTATGGGTTTCCCAATGTGATATCCCCCATCTTTCAAACGAAAGTCTCTTATAAACCAAGACATTCTTGGAACGTTCTTCGAATGTCTTACAAACTGATCTCGCCTTAAATAGTTGTGCCGAAGAATTCTGGCCGACTCTAGACAAGATTTCATCAATCATGTCTCCGGGTAGGTCTCTTAAAATATTGGGTTGTCTATCCATTTTGTGTTTTTAAACTGTAAAATAGACAAGAGTTAGATTCATAAAAAAAAATACTTATTAATACAAGCAATTTTTACATATATCATAAAGCATAAGAACACTATATTCCATATATTACACCACACGAATACAACTATCTTATTCCGACTCGCTCGTTTCTTCTTCTTCGGTTTTGGTTCGTTTTGCCAAGTTTCTAGGGATATATGATGTTCCCCTAATACGAGCCGTCGTTGTCCACATTGGTTTAGAAAAACCTGGTGGTTTAGAGGTTCCCGGGTCATTGTTACAACTTAAGGACTTCGGGGGTTGACGATACATATAAAGTTCATCGGGGTTGGAATTAGATTTCTCTATTTTTATGCCCTTTCCCTTATTATTTTCTTTTGCCTTTTTAAATTCAGTTGGGGTAATTTCTATAACATCATCGGAATTCTCGTCGGAATCCGATTCATCGGAGAATTGGTAATCCTCCCAATATTTTGCTTCCTTGGCGGAAACACCATTGACCATAATTAACTTTGGTCGGTTGGTTGAGGATTTTCTTTTACTTAATCGTTTTATTATTTCCCCCACCGGTTCTATTTCTTCATCCGGTTCCGATTCTTCTTCCGGTTCCGATTCTTCTTCCGGTTCCGACTCTTCTTCCGGTTCCTCTTCGGGAACTTGTGAATCAGTCCACAAATCATTCCAATTTACATTTGACTCTTCATTATTATTAGGTGAGTCAATGGGACTTGTTCTAGAGGTAGACATCTATCACATAATATCAAACACGTTAAGAGATTAATATATCACATAATATTCATATGTTAAAAATATATAGTTTCCAACAAAAATGTTAAGCAATCATTTTTAAAGAAAACACGGTCGAAGTCCAGACTCGCTAATGCATCCTAACAAACTCGATAAGACACACTAATGCAAATTTTCTGGTTCTCTAAGACCAACGCTCTGATACCAACTGAAATGTCCCGTTCTTATTGATTAAAAACGTTCCATATTAATTGATTTCGTTGCGAGGTTTTGACCTCTATATGAGACGTTTTTCAAAGACTGCATTCATTTTTAAACAAACCATAACCTTTATTTCATCAATAAAGGTTTAAAAAGCTTTACGTAGATTATCAAATAATGATAATCTAAAATATCCTGTTTTCACACGACCATTACATAATGGTTTACAATACAAATATGTTACAACAAAATAAGTTTCTTGAATGCAGTTTTTACACAATATCATACAAGCATGGACTCCAAATCTTGTCCTTATTTAAGTATGCGACAGCGGAAGCTCTTAATAATCACCTGAGAATAAACATGCTTAAAACGTCAACAAAAATGTTGGTGAGTTATAGGTTTAACCTATATATATCAAATCGTAACAATAGACCACAAGATTTCATATTTCAATACACATCCCATACATAGAGATAAAAATCATTCATATGGTGAACACCTGGTAACCGACAATAACAAGATGCATATATAAGAATATCCCCATCATTCCGGGACACCCTTCGGATATGATATAAATTTCGAAGTACTAAAGCATCCGGTACTTTGGATGGGGTTTGTTAGGCCCAATAGATCTATCTTTAGGATTCGCGTCAATTAGGGTGTCTGTTCCCTAATTCTTAGATTACCAGACTTAATAAAAAGGGGCATATTCGATTTCGATAATTCAACCATAGAATGTAGTTTCACGTACTTGTGTCTATTTTGTAAATCATTTATAAAACCTGCATGTATTCTCATCCCAAAAATATTAGATTTTAAAAGTGGGACTATAACTCACTTTCACAGATTTTTACTTCGTCGGGAAGTAAGACTTGGCCACTGGTTGATTCACAAACCTATAACAATATATACATATATATCAAAGTATGTTCAAAATATATTTACAACACTTTTAATATATTTTGATGTTTTAAGTTTATTAAGTCAGCTGTCCTCGTTAGTAACCTACAACTAGTTGTCCACAGTTAGATGTACAGAAATAAATCGATAAATATTATCTTGAATCAATCCACGACCCAGTGTATACGTATCTCAGTATTGATCACAACTCAAACTATATATATTTTGGAATCAACCTCAACCCTGTATAGCTAACTCCAACATTCACATATAGAGTGTCTATGGTTGTTCCGAAATATATATAGATGTGTCGACATGATAGGTCGAAACATTGTATACGTGTCTATGGTATCTCAAGATTACATAATATATAATACAAGTTGATTAAGTTATGGTTGGAATAGATTTGTTACCAATTTTCACGTAGCTAAAATGAGAAAAATTATCCAATCTTGTTTTACCCATAACTTATTCATTTTAAATCTGTTTTGAGTGAATCAAATTGCTATGGTTTCATATTGAACTCTATTTTATGAATCTAAACAAAAAAATTATAGGTTTCTAGTCGGAAAAAATAAGTTACAAGTCGTTTTTGTAAAGGTAGTCATTTCAGTCGAAAGAACGACGTCTAGATGACCATTTTAGAAAACATACTTCCACTTTGAGTTTAACCATAATTTTTGGATATAGTTTCATGTTCATAATAAAAATCATTTTCTCAGAATAACAACTTTTAAATCAAAGTTTATCATAGTTTTTTAATTAACTAACCCAAAACAGCCCGCGGTGTTACTACGACGGCGTAAATCCGGTTTTACGGTGTTTTTCGTGTTTCCAGGTTTTAAATCATTAAGTTAGCATATCATATAGATATAGAACATGTGTTTAGTTGATTTTAAAAGTCAAGTTAGAAGGATTAACTTTTGTTTGCGAACAAGTTTAGAATTAACTAAACTATGTTTTAGTGATTACAAGTTTAAACCTTCGAATAAGATAGCTTTATATGTATGAATCGAATGATGTTATGAACATCATTACTACCTTAAGTTCCTTGTATGAACCTACTGGAAAAGAGAAAAATGGATCTAGCTTCAATGGATCCTTGGATGGCTCAAAGTTCTTGAAGCAAAATCATGACACGAAAACAAGTTCAAGTAAGATCATCACTTGAAATAAGATTGTTATAGTTATAGAAATTGAACCAAAGTTTGAATATGATTATTACCTTGTATTAGAATGATAACCTACTGTAAGAAACAAAGATTTCTTGAGGTTGGATGATCACCTTACAAGATTGGAAGTGAGCTAGCAAACTTGAAAGTATTCTTGATTTTATGAAACTAGAACTTTTGGAATTTATGAAGAACACTTAGAACTTGAAGATAGAACTTGAGAGAGTTCAATTAGATGAAGAAAATTGAAGAATGAAAGTGTTTGTAGGTGTTTTTGGTCGTTGGTGTATGGATTAGATATAAAGGATATGTAATTTTGTTTTCATGTAAATAAGTCATGAATGATTACTCATATTTTTGTAATCTTATGAGATATTTCATGCTAGTTGCCAAATGATGGTTCCCACATGTGTTAGGTGACTCACATGGGCTGCTAAGAGCTGATCATTGGAGTGTATATACCAATAGTACATACATCTAAAAGCTGTGTATTGTACGAGTACGAATACGGGTGCATACGAGTAGAATTGTTGATGAAACTGAACGAGAATGTAATTGTAAGCATTTTTGTTAAGTAGAAGTATTTTGATAAGTGTATTGAAGTCTTTCAAAAGTGTATAAATACATATTAAAACACTACATGTATATACATTTTAACTGAGTCGTTAAGTCATCGTTAGTCGTTACATGTAAGTGTTGTTTTGAAACCTTTAGGTTAACGATCTTGTTAAATGTTGTTAACCCAATGTTTATAATATCAAAATAGATTTTAAATTATTATATTATCATGATATTATGATGTACGAATATCTCTTAATATGATATATATACATTAAATGTCGTTACAACGATAAACGTTACATATATGTCTCGTTTCAAAATCATTAAGTTAGTAGTCTTGTTTTTACATATGTAGTTCATTGTTAATATAATTAATGATATGTTTACTTATCATAATATCATGTTAACTATATATATAATCATATATATGTCATCATATAGTTTTTTTTTTTACAAGTTTTAACGTTCGTGAATCACCGGTCAACTTGGGTGGTCAATTGTCTATATGAAACCTATTTCAATTAATCAAGTATTAACAAGTTTGATTGCTTAACATGTTGGAAACATTTAATCATGTAAACATCAATCTCAATTAATATATATAAACATGGAAAAGTTCGGGTCACTACAGTTTTCATAATATCTACTATCCAACTATAAATTGATTTAATAATAATCTTTGATGAACTCAATGACTCGAATGCAACGTTCTTCGAAATATGCTATGAAAGACTCCAAGTAATATCTTTAAAATGAGCAAATGCACAGCGGAAGATTTCTTTAACACCTGAGAATAAACATGCTTTAAAGTGTCAACCAAAAGGTTGGTGAGTTCATTAGTTTATCATAATCATTTATTTCCATCATTTTAATAGACCACAAGAATTTCATTTCCAGTTCTCATAAATATACGTCCCATGCATAGAGACAAAAATAATCATTCATATGGTGAACACCTGGTAACCGACATTAACTAGATACATATAAGAATATCCCCTATCATTCCGGGATCCTCCTTCGGACATGATATAAATTTCGAAGTACTAAAGCATCCGGTACTTTGGATGGGGTTTGTTAGGCCCAATAGATCTATCTTTAGGATAATAATTAAAGACTTGGAGGCACTACTTATATGGGGTCAAAAGTATTATATATACCGACCACAAAAGTCTTCAACACATATTTAATCAGAAACAACTGAATATGAGGCAGCGTAGGTGGATTGAATTATTGAATGATTACGATTTTGAGATTCGTTACCACCCGGGGAAGGCAAATGTGGTAGCCGATGCCTTGAGCAGGAAGGATAGAGAACCCATTCGAGTAAAATCTATGAATATAATGATTCATAATAACATTACTACTCAAATAAAGGAGGCGCAACAAGGAGTTTTAAAAGAGGGAAATTTAAAGGATGAAATACCCAAAGGATCGGAGAAGCATCTTAATATTCGGGAAGACGGAACCCGGTATAGGGCTGAAAGGATTTGGGTACCAAAATTTGGAGATATGAGAGAAATGGTACTTAGAGAAGCTCATAAAACCAGATACTCAATACATCCTGGAACGGGGAAGATGTACAAGGATCTCAAGAAACATTTTTGGTGGCCGGGTATGAAAGCCGATGTTGCTAAATACGTAGGAGAATGTTTGACGTGTTCTAAGGTCAAAGCTGAGCATCAGAAACCATCAGGTCTACTTCAACAACCCGAAATCCCGGAATGGAAATGGGAAAACATTACCATGGATTTCATCACTAAATTGCCAAGGACTGCAAGTGGTTTTGATACTATTTGGGTAATAGTTGATCGTCTCACCAAATCAGCACACTTCCTACCAATAAGAGAAGATGACAAGATGGAGAAGTTAGCACGACTGTATTTGAAGGAAGTCGTCTCCAGACATGGAATACCAATCTCTATTATCTCTGATAGGGATGGCAGATTTATTTCAAGATTCTGGCAGACATTACAGCAAGCATTAGGAACTCGTCTAGACATGAGTACTGCCTATCATCCACAAACTGATGGGCAGAGCGAAAGGACGATACAAACGCTTGAAGACATGCTACGAGCATGTGTTATTGATTTCGGAAACAGTTGGGATCGACATCTACCGTTAGCAGAATTTTCCTACAACAACAGCTACCATTCAAGCATTGAGATGGCGCCGTTTGAAGCACTTTATGGTAGAAAGTGCAGGTCTCCGATTTGTTGGAGTGAGGTGGGGGATAGACAGATTACGGGTCCGGAGATTATACAAGAAACTACCGAGAAGATCATCCAAATTCAACAACGGTTGAAAACCGCCCAAAGTCGACAAAAGAGCTACGCTGACATTAAAAGAAAAGATATAGAATTTGAAATTGGAGAGATGGTCATGCTTAAAGTTTCACCTTGGAAAGGCGTTGTTCGATTTGGTAAACGAGGGAAATTAAATCCAAGGTATATTGGACCATTCAAGATTATTGATCGTGTCGGACCAGTAGCTTACCGACTTGAGTTACCTCAACAACTCGCGGCTGTACATAACACTTTCCACGTCTCGAATTTGAAGAAATGTTTTGCTAAAGAAGATCTCACTATTCCGTTAGATGAAATCCAAATCAACGAAAAACTCCAATTCATCGAAGAACCCGTCGAAATAATGGATCGTGAGGTTAAAAGACTTAAGCAAAACAAGATACCAATTGTTAAGGTTCGATGGAATGCTCGTAGAGGACCCGAGTTCACCTGGGAGCGTGAAGATCAGATGAAGAAGAAATACCCGCATCTATTTCCAGAAGATTCGTCAACACCTTCAACAGCTTAAAATTTCGGGACGAAATTTATTTAACGGGTAGGTACTGTAGTGACCCGAACTTTTCCATGTTTATATATATTAATTGAGATTGATGTTTACATGATTAAATGTTTCCAACATGTTAAGCAATCAAACTTGTTAATACTTGATTAATTGAAATAGGTTTCATATAGACAATTGACCACCCAAGTTGACCGGTGATTCACGAACGTTAAAACTTGTAAAAAAAAAAACTATATGATGACATATATATGATTATATATATAGTTAACATGATATTATGATAAGTAAACATATCATTAATTATATTAACAATGAACTACATATGTAAAAACAAGACTACTAACTTAATGATTTTGAAACTAGACATATATGTAACGTTTATCGTTGTAACGACATTTAATGTATATATATCATATTAAGAGATATTCGTACATCATAATATCATGATAATATAATAATTTAAAATCTATTTTGATATTATAAACATTGGGTTAACAACATTTAACAAGATCGTTAACCTAAAGGTTTCAAAACAACACTTACATGTAACGACTAACGATGACTTAACGACTCAGTTAAAATGTATATACATGTAGTGTTTTAATATGTATTTATACACTTTTGAAAGACTTCAATACACTTATCAAAATACTTCTACTTAACAAAAATGCTTACAATTACATTCTCGTTCAGTTTCATCAACAATTCTACTCGTATGCACCCGTATTCGTACTCGTACAATACACAGCTTTTAGATGTATGTACTATTGGTATATACACTCCAATGATCAGCTCTTAGCAGCCCATGTGAGTCACCTAACACATGTGGGAACCATCATTTGGCAACTAGCATGAAATATCTCATAAGATTACAAAAATATGAGTAATCATTCATGACTTATTTACATGAAAACAAAATTACATATCCTTTATATCTAATCCATACACCAACGACCAAAAACACCTACAAACACTTTCATTCTTCAATTTTCTTCATCTAATTGAACTCTCTCAAGTTCTATCTTCAAGTTCTAAGTGTTCTTCATAAATTCCAAAAGTTCTAGTTTCATAAAATCAAGAATACTTTCAAGTTTGCTAGCTCACTTCCAATCTTGTAAGGTGATCATCCAACCTCAAGAAATCTTTGTTTCTTACAGTAGGTTATCATTCTAATACAAGGTAATAATCATATTCAAACTTTGGTTCAATTTCTATAACTATAACAATCTTATTTCAAGTGATGATCTTACTTGAACTTGTTTTCGTGTCATGATTTTGCTTCAAGAACTTTGAGCCATCCAAGGATCCATTGAAGCTAGATCCATTTTTCTCTTTTCCAGTAGGTTCATACAAGGAACTTAAGGTAGTAATGATGTTCATAACATCATTCGATTCATACATATAAAGCTATCTTATTCGAAGGTTTAAACTTGTAATCACTAGAACATAGTTTAGTTAATTCTAAACTTGTTCGCAAACAAAAGTTAATCCTTCTAACTTGACTTTTAAAATCAACTAAACACATGTTCTATATCTATATGATATGCTAACTTAATGATTTAAAACCTGGAAACACGAAAAACACCGTAAAACCGGATTTACGCCGTCGTAGTAACACCGCGGGCTGTTTTGGGTTAGTTAATTAAAAACTATGATAAACTTTGATTTAAAAGTTGTTATTCTGAGAAAATGATTTTTATTATGAACATGAAACTATATCCAAAAATTATGGTTAAACTCAAAGTGGAAGTATGTTTTCTAAAATGGTCATCTAGACGTCGTTCTTTCGACTGAAATGACTACCTTTACAAAAACGACTTGTAACTTATTTTTTCCGACTAGAAACCTATAATTTTTTTGTTTAGATTCATAAAATAGAGTTCAATATGAAACCATAGCAATTTGATTCACTCAAAACAGATTTAAAATGAATAAGTTATGGGTAAAACAAGATTGGATAATTTTTCTCATTTTAGCTACGTGAAAATTGGTAACAAATCTATTCCAACCATAACTTAATCAACTTGTATTATATATTATGTAATCTTGAGATACCATAGACACGTATACAATGTTTCGACCTATCATGTCGACACATCTATATATATTTCGGAACAACCATAGACACTCTATATGTGAATGTTGGAGTTAGCTATACAGGGTTGAGGTTGATTCCAAAATATATATAGTTTGAGTTGTGATCAATACTGAGATACGTATACACTGGGTCGTGGATTGATTCAAGATAATATTTATCGATTTATTTCTGTACATCTAACTGTGGACAACTAGTTGTAGGTTACTAACGAGGACAGCTGACTTAATAAACTTAAAACATCAAAATATATTAAAAGTGTTGTAAATATATTTTGAACATACTTTGATATATATGTATATATTGTTATAGGTTTGTGAATCAACCAGTGGCCAAGTCTTACTTCCCGACGAAGTAAAAATCTGTGAAAGTGAGTTATAGTCCCACTTTTAAAATCTAATATTTTTGGGATGAGAATACATGCAGGTTTTATAAATGATTTACAAAATAGACACAAGTACGTGAAACTACATTCTATGGTTGAATTATCGAAATCGAATATGCCCCTTTTTATTAAGTCTGGTAATCTAAGAATTAGGGAACAGACACCCTAATTGACGCGAATCCTAAAGATAGATCTATTGGGCCTAACAAACCCCATCCAAAGTACCGGATGCTTTAGTACTTCGAAATTTATATCATATCCGAAGGGTGTCCCGGAATGATGGGGATATTCTTATATATGCATCTTGTTATTGTCGGTTACCAGGTGTTCACCATATGAATGATTTTTATCTCTATGTATGGGATGTGTATTGAAATATGAAATCTTGTGGTCTATTGTTACGATTTGATATATATAGGTTAAACCTATAACTCACCAACATTTTTGTTGACGTTTTAAGCATGTTTATTCTCAGGTGATTATTAAGAGCTTCCGCTGTCGCATACTTAAATAAGGACAAGATTTGGAGTCCATGCTTGTATGATATTGTGTAAAAACTGCATTCAAGAAACTTATTTTGTTGTAACATATTTGTATTGTAAACCATTATGTAATGGTCGTGTGAAAACAGGATATTTTAGATTATCATTATTTGATAATCTACGTAAAGCTTTTTAAACCTTTATTGATGAAATAAAGGTTATGGTTTGTTTAAAAATGAATGCAGTCTTTGAAAAACGTCTCATATAGAGGTCAAAACCTCGCAACGAAATCAATTAATATGGAACGTTTTTAATCAATAAGAACGGGACATTTCAGTTGTAGTGACCCGAACTTTTCCATGTTTATATATATTAATTGAGATTGATGTTTACATGATTAAATGTTTCCAACATGTTAAGCAATCAAACTTGTTAATACTTGATTAATTGAAATAGGTTTCATATAGACAATTGACCACCCAAGTTGACCGGTGATTCACGAACGTTAAAACTTGTAAAAAAAAAAACTATATGATGACATATATATGATTATATATATAGTTAACATGATATTATGATAAGTAAACATATCATTAATTATATTAACAATGAACTACATATGTAAAAACAAGACTACTAACTTAATGATTTTGAAACGAGACATATATGTAACGTTTATCGTTGTAACGACATTTAATGTATATATATCATATTAAGAGATATTCGTACATCATAATATCATGATAATATAATAATTTAAAATCTATTTTGATATTATAAACATTGGGTTAACAACATTTAACAAGATCGTTAACCTAAAGGTTTCAAAACAACACTTACATGTAACGACTAACGATGACTTAACGACTCAGTTAAAATGTATATACATGTAGTGTTTTAATATGTATTTATACACTTTTGAAAGACTTCAATACACTTATCAAAATACTTCTACTTAACAAAAATGCTTACAATTACATTCTCGTTCAGTTTCATCAACAATTCTACTCGTATGCACCCGTATTCGTACTCGTACAATACACAGCTTTTAGATGTATGTACTATTGGTATATACACTCCAATGATCAGCTCTTAGCAGCCCATGTGAGTCACCTAACACATGTGGGAACCATCATTTGGCAACTAGCATGAAATATCTCATAAGATTACAAAAATATGAGTAATCATTCATGACTTATTTACATGAAAACAAAATTACATATCCTTTATATCTAATCCATACACCAACGACCAAAAACACCTACAAACACTTTCATTCTTCAATTTTCTTCATCTAATTGAACTCTCTCAAGTTCTATCTTCAAGTTCTAAGTGTTCTTCATAAATTCCAAAAGTTCTAGTTTCATAAAATCAAGAATACTTTCAAGTTTGCTAGCTCACTTCCAATCTTGTAAGGTGATCATCCAACCTCAAGAAATCTTTGTTTCTTACAGTAGGTTATCATTCTAATACAAGGTAATAATCATATTCAAACTTTGGTTCAATTTCTATAACTATAACAATCTTATTTCAAGTGATGATCTTACTTGAACTTGTTTTCGTGTCATGATTTTGCTTCAAGAACTTTGAGCCATCCAAGGATCCATTGAAGCTAGATCCATTTTTCTCTTTTCCAGTAGGTTCATACAAGGAACTTAAGGTAGTAATGATGTTCATAACATCATTCGATTCATACATATAAAGCTATCTTATTCGAAGGTTTAAACTTGTAATCACTAGAACATAGTTTAGTTAATTCTAAACTTGTTCGCAAACAAAAGTTAATCCTTCTAACTTGACTTTTAAAATCAACTAAACACATGTTCTATATCTATATGATATGCTAACTTAATGATTTAAAACCTGGAAACACGAAAAACACCGTAAAACCGGATTTACGCCGTCGTAGTAACACCGCGGGCTGTTTTGGGTTAGTTAATTAAAAACTATGATAAACTTTGATTTAAAAGTTGTTATTCTGAGAAAATGATTTTTATTATGAACATGAAACTATATCCAAAAATTATGGTTAAACTCAAAGTGGAAGTATGTTTTCTAAAATGGTCATCTAGACGTCGTTCTTTCGACTGAAATGACTACCTTTACAAAAACGACTTGTAACTTATTTTTTCCGACTAGAAACCTATAATTTTTTTGTTTAGATTCATAAAATAGAGTTCAATATGAAACCATAGCAATTTGATTCACTCAAAACAGATTTAAAATGAATAAGTTATGGGTAAAACAAGATTGGATAATTTTTCTCATTTTAGCTACGTGAAAATTGGTAACAAATCTATTTCAACCATAACTTAATCAACTTGTATTATATATTATGTAATCTTGAGATACCATAGACACGTATACAATGTTTCGACCTATCATGTCGACACATCTATATATATTTCGGAACAACCATAGACACTCTATATGTGAATGTTGGAGTTAGCTATACAGGGTTGAGGTTGATTCCAAAATATATATAGTTTGAGTTGTGATCAATACTGAGATACGTATACACTGGGTCGTGGATTGATTCAAGATAATATTTATCGATTTATTTCTGTACATCTAACTGTGGACAACTAGTTGTAGGTTACTAACGAGGACAGCTGACTTAATAAACTTAAAACATCAAAATATATTAAAAGTGTTGTAAATATATTTTGAACATACTTTGATATATATGTATATATTGTTATAGGTTTGTGAATCAACCAGTGGCCAAGTCTTACTTCCCGACGAAGTAAAAATCTGTGAAAGTGAGTTATAGTCCCACTTTTAAAATCTAATATTTTTGGGATGAGAATACATGCAGGTTTTATAAATGATTTACAAAATAGACACAAGTACGTGAAACTACATTCTATGGTTGAATTATCGAAATCGAATATGCCCCTTTTTATTAAGTCTGGTAATCTAAGAATTAGGGAACAGACACCCTAATTGACGTGAATCCTAAAGATAGATCTATTGGGCCTAACAAACCCCATCCAAAGTACCGGATGCTTTAGTACTTCGAAATTTATATCATATCCGAAGGGTGTCCCGGAATGATGGGGATATTCTTATATATGCATCTTGTTATTGTCGGTTACCAGGTGTTCACCATATGAATGATTTTTATCTCTATGTATGGGATGTGTATTGAAATATGAAATCTTGTGGTCTATTGTTACGATTTGATATATATAGGTTAAACCTATAACTCACCAACATTTTTGTTGACGTTTTAAGCATGTTTATTCTCAGGTGATTATTAAGAGCTTCCGCTGTCGCATACTTAAATAAGGACAAGATTTGGAGTCCATGCTTGTATGATATTGTGTAAAAACTGCATTCAAGAAACTTATTTTGTTGTAACATATTTGTATTGTAAACCATTATGTAATGGTCGTGTGAAAACAGGATATTTTAGATTATCATTATTTGATAATCTACGTAAAGCTTTTTAAACCTTTATTGATGAAATAAAGGTTATGGTTTGTTTAAAAATGAATGCAGTCTTTGAAAAACGTCTCATATAGAGGTCAAAACCTCGCAACGAAATCAATTAATATGGAACGTTTTTAATCAATAAGAACGGGACATTTCAGTTGGTATCAGAGCGTTGGTCTTAGAGAACCAGAAAATTTGCATTAGTGTGTCTTATCGAGTTTGTTAGGATGCATTAGCGAGTCTGGACTTCGACCGTGTTTTCTTTAAAAATGATTGCTTAACATTTTTGTTGGAAACTATATATTTTTAACATATGAATATTATGTGATATATTAATCTCTTAACGTGTTTGATATTATGTGATAGATGTCTACCTCTAGAACAAGTCCCATTGACTCACCTAATAATAATGAAGAGTCAAATGTAAATTGGAATGATTTGTGGACTGATTCACAAGTTCCCGAAGAGGAACCGGAAGAAGAGTCGGAACCGGAAGAAGAATCGGAACCGGAAGAAGAATCGGAACCGGATGAAGAAATAGAACCGGTGGGGGAAATAATAAAACGATTAAGTAAAAGAAAATCCTCAACCAACCGACCAAAGTTAATTATGGTCAATGGTGTTTCCGCCAAGGAAGCAAAATATTGGGAGGATTACCAATTCTCCGATGAATCGGATTCCGACGAGAATTCCGATGATGTTATAGAAATTACCCCAACTGAATTTAAAAAGGCAAAAGAAAATAATAAGGGAAAGGGCATAAAAATAGAGAAATCTAATTCCAACCCCGATGAACTTTATATGTATCGTCAACCCCCGAAGTCCTTAAGTTGTAACAATGACCCGGGAACCTCTAAACCACCAGGTTTTTCTAAACCAATGTGGACAACGACGGCTCGTATTAGGGGAACATCATATATCCCTAGAAACTTGGCAAAACAAACCAAAACCGAAGAAGAAGAAACGAGCGAGTCGGAATAAGATAGTTGTATTCGTGTGGTGTAATATATGGAATATAGTGTTCTTATGCTTTATGATATATGTAAAAATTGCTTGTATTAATAAGTATTTTTTTTTATGAATCTAACTCTTGTCTATTTTACAGTTTAAAAACACAAAATGGATAGACAACCCAATATTTTAAGAGACCTACCCGGAGACATGATTGATGAAATCTTGTCTAGAGTCGGCCAGAATTCTTCGGCACAACTATTTAAGGCGAGATCAGTTTGTAAGACATTCGAAGAACGTTCCAAGAATGTCTTGGTTTATAAGAGACTTTCGTTTGAAAGATGGGGGATATCACATTGGGAAACCCATAAGTTACGATGTGTTTACTTTGACGCATATATTGCGGGGAACCCAAATGCTATTTTACGCAACGGGTTAAGAAATTATTTTGACTCAATATATCCGAATATTGGACTTTGTGATTTAGAAAAAGCGGCTAACATGCAACATAAAGAAGCATGTTATGCTTACGGATTAGTAATGTTCGCTTCTCACCAAAGTGAGAACAAGAACATCGGGCTACAACTATTAAACAAAACGTTTCCACAAGTGACGGAGTCGGTAATTGGGGTAAGAAATGAGGTTTTTAGATTATTACGGGACTGTTGGACATTACGTAACCCTCGTCCCTTTGATGACGTTACAACACGCTGTCTTATCAACGGCCATAACGGTTATGTTGCACAAGACCAAGGATGGGAAGTAGTCCTAGTAAAACCAGAATGCATGACTTGTTTCTGGACGTATGAATTACGTGTCTTTATTGCCTTTGCTGAACGACTTGTGTACTAGCTAGAATTGTCTTCACAACTATCTTGTATCAAAGTTATTGTGTGCTATATTTCATGCTTTATGTAAAATAAGCGGTATTGTAAGTTTGTAAAATATTGTATAAAAGTTTGAACGCGAAATATTATTATAATCAGTTTTTCATATAGAATTGTAGTAGTTGAATTGTATATTAGCTACTAAGTATGAACTTAACGGGTAGGTACTACCCGAATTTAAACTTATAAAACGCTAATATGAAGAAAAAGCTTTTATAAATGAGTTCATATTATGCTACGAGATACTATTAACTACTCTTAATATTCTGTATGATTAACTTGTTCCATTTAACTATTTTGAAGGAAATGGCACCGACTACTCGACACACCGTGAATATGAATGAAGAGGAATTCCGTACTTTTCTAGCTTCAAACATAGCCGCAGTACAGGCTGCGCTACATACCAACAATAACCTTGGATCTAGCAGTACAGGAAATCGTGTAGGATGCACCTACAAAGAATTCACTGCCTGCAAACCTTTGGAATTTGATGGAACCGAAGGACCGATCGGATTGAAACGGTGGACCGAGAAGGTTGAATCGGTGTTTGCCATAAGTAAGTGTACTGAAGAGGACAAAGTGAAGTACGCTACGCATACCTTCACAGGTTCTGCGTTAACATGGTGGAATACCTATCTAGAGCAAGTGGGACAAGATGATGCGTACGCACTACCGTGGTCAGCATTCAAGCACTTGATGAACGAGAAGTACCGTCCCAGAACCGAGGTCAATAAGCTCAAGACAGAACTTAGAGGGTTACGAACCCAAGGATTTGATATTACCACGTACGAAAGACGATTCACAGAATTGTGCCTATTGTGTCCGGGAGCATTCGAAGATGAGGAAGAGAAGATCGACGCGTTTGTGAAAGGATTACCGGAAAGAATCCAAGAAGATATAAGTTCACACGAGCCCGCCTCCATACAACAGGCATGTAGAATGGCTCACAAACTAGTGAACCAGATTGAAGAAAGAATTAAAGAACAGACTGCTGAAGAGGCCAATGTGAAGCAAGTCAAAAGAAAGTGGGAGGAAAACGGTGATAAGAATCACCAATACAACAACAACAGCAATTACAACAATAATCGCAACAATTATCCCAACAATCGCAACATCAATCGCAACTACAACAAACGGCCCAACAACAACAACAACAACAACAACAGCAACTACAACAATCATCCCAACAACAATAATAACCGCAACAACAACAACAATCAGAAGCAACTATGCCAAAGGTGTGAAAAGAATCACTCGGGGTTCTGCACCAAATTTTGCAACAAGTGTAAAAGAAATGGTCATAGCGCGGCGAAGTGTGAGGTCTACGGACCAGGGGTTAATAGAACGAAAGGAACAAATGGTGTCGGAACGAGTAATGGCGGAGCAAGTAGTGTCGGAGCAAGTTATGCCAATGTAGTTTGTTATAAATGTGGAAAACCAGGCCACATTATTAGAAATTGCCCGAACCAGGAGAACACGAATGGACAAGGCCGTGGAAGAGTTTTCAATATTAATGCGGTAGAGGCACAGGAAGACCCGGAGCTTGTTACGGGTACGTTTCTTATTGACAATAAATCTGCTTACGTTTTATTTGATTCGGGTGCGGATAGAAGCTATATGAGTAGAGATTTTTGTGCTAAATTAAGTTGTCCATTGACGCCTTTGGATAGTAAATTTTTACTCGAATTAGCAAATGGTAAATTAATTTCAGCAGATAATATATGTCGGAATCGAGAAATTAAACTGGTTAGCGAAACATTTAAGATTGATTTGATACCAGTAGAGTTAGGGAGTTTTGATGTGATAATCGGTATGGACTGGTTGAAAGAAGTGAAAGCGGAGATCGTTTGTTACAAAAATGCAATTCGCATTATACGAGAAAAAGGAAAACCCTTAATGGTGTACGGAGAAAAGGGCAACACGAAGCTACATCTTATTAGTAATTTGAAGGCACAAAAACTAATAAGAAAAGGTTGCTATGCTGTTCTAGCACACGTTGAGAAAGTACAAACTGAAGAAAAGAGCATCAATGATGTTCCCATTGCAAAAGAATTTCCCGATGTATTTCCGAAAGAATTACCGGGATTACCCCCACATCGATCCGTTGAATTTCAAATAGATCTTGTACCAGGAGCTGCACCAATAGCTCGTGCTCCTTACAGACTCGCACCCAGCGAGATGAAAGAACTGCAAAGCCAATTACAAGAACTTTTAGAGCGTGGTTTCATTCGACCAAGCACATCACCGTGGGGAGCTCCTGTTTTGTTTGTCAAGAAGAAAGATGGTACATTCAGGTTGTGTATCGACTATCGAGAGTTGAACAAACTTACCATCAAGAACCGCTACCCACTACCGAGAATCGACGACTTATTTGATCAATTACAAGGCTCGTCTGTTTATTCAAAGATTGACTTACGTTCCGGGTATCATCAAATGCGGGTGAAAGAAGATGATATTCCAAAGACTGCTTTCAGAACACGTTACGGTCATTACGAGTTTATGGTCATGCCGTTTGGTTTAACTAATGCACCAGCTGTGTTCATGGACCTTATGAACCGAGTGTGTGGACCATACCTTGACAAGTTTGTCATTGTTTTCATTGATGACATACTTATTTACTCAAAGAATGACCAAGAACACGGTGAACATTTGAGAAAGGTGTTAGAAGTATTGAGGAAGGAAGAATTGTACGCTAAGTTTTCAAAGTGTGCATTTTGGTTGGAAGAAGTTCAATTCCTCGGTCACATAGTGAACAAAGAAGGTATTAAGGTGGATCCGGCAAAGATAGAAACTGTTGAAAAGTGGGAAACCCCGAAAACTCCGAAACACATACGCCAGTTTTTAGGACTAGCTGGTTACTACAGAAGGTTCATCCAAGACTTTTCCAGAATAGCAAAACCCTTGACTGCATTAACACATAAAGGGAAGAAATTTGAATGGAATGATGAACAAGAGAAAGCGTTTCAGTTATTGAAGAAAAAGCTAACTACGGCACCTATATTGTCATTGCCTGAAGGGAATGATGATTTTGTGATTTATTGTGACGCATCAAAGCAAGGTCTCGGTTGTATATTAATGCAACGAACGAAGGTGATTGCTTATGCGTCTAGACAATTGAAGATTCACGAACAAAATTATACGACGCATGATTTGGAATTAGGCGCGGTTGTTTTTGCATTAAAGACTTGGAGGCACTACTTATATGGGGTCAAAAGTATTATATATACCGACCACAAAAGTCTTCAACACATATTTAATCAGAAACAACTGAATATGAGGCAGCGTAGGTGGATTGAATTATTGAATGATTACGATTTTGAGATTCGTTACCACCCGGGGAAGGCAAATGTGGTAGCCGATGCCTTGAGCAGGAAGGATAGAGAACCCATTCGAGTAAAATCTATGAATATAATGATTCATAATAACATTACTACTCAAATAAAGGAGGCGCAACAAGGAGTTTTAAAAGAGGGAAATTTAAAGGATGAAATACCCAAAGGATCGGAGAAGCATCTTAATATTCGGGAAGACGGAACCCGGTATAGGGCTGAAAGGATTTGGGTACCAAAATTTGGAGATATGAGAGAAATGGTACTTAGAGAAGCTCATAAAACCAGATACTCAATACATCCTGGAACGGGGAAGATGTACAAGGATCTCAAGAAACATTTTTGGTGGCCGGGTATGAAAGCCGATGTTGCTAAATACGTAGGAGAATGTTTGACGTGTTCTAAGGTCAAAGCTGAGCATCAGAAACCATCAGGTCTACTTCAACAACCCGAAATCCCGGAATGGAAATGGGAAAACATTACCATGGATTTCATCACTAAATTGCCAAGGACTGCAAGTGGTTTTGATACTATTTGGGTAATAGTTGATCGTCTCACCAAATCAGCACACTTCCTACCAATAAGAGAAGATGACAAGATGGAGAAGTTAGCACGACTGTATTTGAAGGAAGTCGTCTCCAGACATGGAATACCAATCTCTATTATCTCTGATAGGGATGGCAGATTTATTTCAAGATTCTGGCAGACATTACAGCAAGCATTAGGAACTCGTCTAGACATGAGTACTGCCTATCATCCACAAACTGATGGGCAGAGCGAAAGGACGATACAAACGCTTGAAGACATGCTACGAGCATGTGTTATTGATTTCGGAAACAGTTGGGATCGACATCTACCGTTAGCAGAATTTTCCTACAACAACAGCTACCATTCAAGCATTGAGATGGCGCCGTTTGAAGCACTTTATGGTAGAAAGTGCAGGTCTCCGATTTGTTGGAGTGAGGTGGGGGATAGACAGATTACGGGTCCGGAGATTATACAAGAAACTACCGAGAAGATCATCCAAATTCAACAACGGTTGAAAACCGCCCAAAGTCGACAAAAGAGCTACGCTGACATTAAAAGAAAAGATATAGAATTTGAAATTGGAGAGATGGTCATGCTTAAAGTTTCACCTTGGAAAGGCGTTGTTCGATTTGGTAAACGAGGGAAATTAAATCCAAGGTATATTGGACCATTCAAGATTATTGATCGTGTCGGACCAGTAGCTTACCGACTTGAGTTACCTCAACAACTCGCGGCTGTACATAACACTTTCCACGTCTCGAATTTGAAGAAATGTTTTGCTAAAGAAGATCTCACTATTCCGTTAGATGAAATCCAAATCAACGAAAAACTCCAATTCATCGAAGAACCCGTCGAAATAATGGATCGTGAGGTTAAAAGACTTAAGCAAAACAAGATACCAATTGTTAAGGTTCGATGGAATGCTCGTAGAGGACCCGAGTTCACCTGGGAGCGTGAAGATCAGATGAAGAAGAAATACCCGCATCTATTTCCAGAAGATTCGTCAACACCTTCAACAGCTTAAAATTTCGGGACGAAATTTATTTAACGGGTAGGTACTGTAGTGACCCGAACTTTTCCATGTTTATATATATTAATTGAGATTGATGTTTACATGATTAAATGTTTCCAACATGTTAAGCAATCAAACTTGTTAATACTTGATTAATTGAAATAGGTTTCATATAGACAATTGACCACCCAAGTTGACCGGTGATTCACGAACGTTAAAACTTGTAAAAAAAAAAACTATATGATGACATATATATGATTATATATATAGTTAACATGATATTATGATAAGTAAACATATCATTAATTATATTAACAATGAACTACATATGTAAAAACAAGACTACTAACTTAATGATTTTGAAACGAGACATATATGTAACGTTTA
The DNA here is from genome assembly GCF_046630445.1 of Rutidosis leptorrhynchoides. Taxonomy (NCBI): domain Eukaryota; kingdom Viridiplantae; phylum Streptophyta; class Magnoliopsida; order Asterales; family Asteraceae; genus Rutidosis; species Rutidosis leptorrhynchoides. Next base: position 89,418,642 of record NC_092343.1, on the reverse strand, counting down.
TCGTTGTAACGACATTTAATGTATATATATCATATTAAGAGATATTCGTACATCATAATATCATGATAATATAATAATTTAAAATCTATTTTGATATTATAAACATTGGGTTAACAACATTTAACAAGATCGTTAACCTAAAGGTTTCAAAACAACACTTACATGTAACGACTAACGATGACTTAACGACTCAGTTAAAATGTATATACATGTAGTGTTTTAATATGTATTTATACACTTTTGAAAGACTTCAATACACTTATCAAAATACTTCTACTTAACAAAAATGCTTACAATTACATTCTCGTTCAGTTTCATCAACAATTCTACTCGTATGCACCCGTATTCGTACTCGTACAATACACAGCTTTTAGATGTATGTACTATTGGTATATACACTCCAATGATCAGCTCTTAGCAGCCCATGTGAGTCACCTAACACATGTGGGAACCATCATTTGGCAACTAGCATGAAATATCTCATAAGATTACAAAAATATGAGTAATCATTCATGACTTATTTACATGAAAACAAAATTACATATCCTTTATATCTAATCCATACACCAACGACCAAAAACACCTACAAACACTTTCATTCTTCAATTTTCTTCATCTAATTGAACTCTCTCAAGTTCTATCTTCAAGTTCTAAGTGTTCTTCATAAATTCCAAAAGTTCTAGTTTCATAAAATCAAGAATACTTTCAAGTTTGCTAGCTCACTTCCAATCTTGTAAGGTGATCATCCAACCTCAAGAAATCTTTGTTTCTTACAGTAGGTTATCATTCTAATACAAGGTAATAATCATATTCAAACTTTGGTTCAATTTCTATAACTATAACAATCTTATTTCAAGTGATGATCTTACTTGAACTTGTTTTCGTGTCATGATTTTGCTTCAAGAACTTTGAGCCATCCAAGGATCCATTGAAGCTAGATCCATTTTTCTCTTTTCCAGTAGGTTCATACAAGGAACTTAAGGTAGTAATGATGTTCATAACATCATTCGATTCATACATATAAAGCTATCTTATTCGAAGGTTTAAACTTGTAATCACTAGAACATAGTTTAGTTAATTCTAAACTTGTTCGCAAACAAAAGTTAATCCTTCTAACTTGACTTTTAAAATCAACTAAACACATGTTCTATATCTATATGATATGCTAACTTAATGATTTAAAACCTGGAAACACGAAAAACACCGTAAAACCGGATTTACGCCGTCGTAGTAACACCGCGGGCTGTTTTGGGTTAGTTAATTAAAAACTATGATAAACTTTGATTTAAAAGTTGTTATTCTGAGAAAATGATTTTTATTATGAACATGAAACTATATCCAAAAATTATGGTTAAACTCAAAGTGGAAGTATGTTTTCTAAAATGGTCATCTAGACGTCGTTCTTTCGACTGAAATGACTACCTTTACAAAAACGACTTGTAACTTATTTTTTCCGACTAGAAACCTATAATTTTTTTATTTAGATTCATAAAATAGAGTTCAATATGAAACCATAGCAATTTGATTCACTCAAAACAGATTTAAAATGAATAAGTTATGGGTAAAACAAGATTGGATAATTTTTCTCATTTTAGCTACGTGAAAATTGGTAACAAATCTATTTCAACCATAACTTAATCAACTTGTATTATATATTATGTAATCTTGAGATACCATAGACACGTATACAATGTTTCGACCTATCATGTCGACACATCTATATATATTTCGGAACAACCATAGACACTCTATATGTGAATGTTGGAGTTAGCTATACAGGGTTGAGGTTGATTCCAAAATATATATAGTTTGAGTTGTGATCAATACTGAGATACGTATACACTGGGTCGTGGATTGATTCAAGATAATATTTATCGATTTATTTCTGTACATCTAACTGTGGACAACTAGTTGTAGGTTACTAACGAGGACAGCTGACTTAATAAACTTAAAACATCAAAATATATTAAAAGTGTTGTAAATATATTTTGAACATACTTTGATATATATGTATATATTGTTATAGGTTTGTGAATCAACCAGTGGCCAAGTCTTACTTCCCGACGAAGTAAAAATCTGTGAAAGTGAGTTATAGTCCCACTTTTAAAATCTAATATTTTTGGGATGAGAATACATGCAGGTTTTATAAATGATTTACAAAATAGACACAAGTACGTGAAACTACATTCTATGGTTGAATTATCGAAATCGAATATGCCCCTTTTTATTAAGTCTGGTAATCTAAGAATTAGGGAACAGACACCCTAATTGACGTGAATCCTAAAGATAGATCTATTGATTATAATGTGATGACCCGGAAATTTCCGATCAAATTTAAACTTTAATCTTTATATAAATCCGACACGATAAGCAAAATCTGTAATGTTGAGTCTCGAAAGTTTTGAAACTATATTTCTGTAATCAAATATCCTTTGACCATGCCAAATGATTCACGAACAATTATGTGTAAATAAATATATATGCATATACATGTGTACTCAATAAATTGAGATATATTACTAAAACATTAAACGGAATAGTTAATATGGTTATAAGCTATAAAGGTATTGAATGAATAATATGTTACACAAACATATTTGTTCGATGTAAGTTTATCGATGAGATTAAAAGATAATATCAAATGATTGAATTATCAGATACATTGAACTATGATTATGAGTCTCTGTTATGAGGTCCACTTTGAATTAGGAAACCCTTACTTTTTTAACGATATTCGGAATAAATGGTAAAGTGATTTACAAGTAAGAACAAAGTATCACTTATTGGGAATTAGACAAAAGTTAGTGGAGAATCGAATTTCATAATACTCGATTTATCATATAGAAGGAATAATTGGGATAAGATTTGTTGACTAGATAAACCCATTTGATATGTTATATTAAGATATATTATTTAGAAAGTTAAGAAAATTAAACTAAACATTTACGCATAAAAGAATGAAATCAAAAATTAAGTTTTAAAGCACAAACGTCATAGGATTTTCGATTATGTAAATGAACTTAAATTATATAATTAGTTTTGAAAGGATAACTAGTATGTTATTAGATAAATATTTCAAAAATATGTATAAGATTATAAATTTTAATTTAAATTAGTCATAAAACATTTTGATTTTAAACTAATATTAATAAATAGGCTGTGATAAATAACAAGATTATGAATTATAAAAGGAAATGATCAAAACACTCAAAAGATTAAGTTACACTTTGAGTGGGTTAGTTTTTAATTAATTTAAGTCTAGTTATTAATAAAGGTACGTGTCACAAAATGTTTAATTTAAAATAAAATATTTTGACAAACAACGAGACTTTAATTTATAGAAGGAAATGACCACAACGCTCAATTTTATAAGTTATATTTTTATAAAGGTAATTTATTGTTGAGTAAGTCTAATTTTTGTAAAAGGTACACGTCACGTAACGTAAAAGGCTAGTTTTCTAAACGTACGAAAGTGCGCCCGAAAAACCGAAAGTGGTACATGAGTCGTGAGACCACGACCGTGTCATTTTTGTAAAAATTATATTTTTACCATGAGTGTAAATATAATATAATATTTAATTAATTCTAAAGATTAAATATTAAATAATATATATATAATTATAATATGAATGTGTCGATTGTAAAATGGATCCATGAGGGGTAGGTGAGATTCAATGCTTATAAATTGAGAGAAATTGGTTTTAATGATTCATTTTTTCTCCTCTGCACTACGCATAAATATATATATATATATATATTATTATTATTATTATTATTATTATTAATATAAAGATTATTAATAATAAACTTATTAGTATTAGTATTATTTAGTAGTATTATTATTAGTAGTATTACATAAAATACTACGACGATGTCATGAACGAGTAATTTCAAAACTGGGTTCGAGTAGGATAGGGCTAAGGAAATTATGGGTTATAGCTATGGAGGTGATGGGTATGGTTCATGGATATGCTCATGAGGTCAATTTAGTGTTTATCATCTCCGTTGCGTCTACGTACCTTCCTGCAATATTGAATCTCAATATTGATATGTGAGTACTCATAATTTTATTTTTACATACTAATAGTGTATCCCTGACTAGTGCTCGAGAAATTAGGATTATGCATATTTGTACATTTGATATTGCCCTTAGATAGGTTATGTTGAATCTTAAAGGTTGTTATACTAGGGATGAAATAAGATATAAGATATGCATGTCATTGGAAAGCTAGCGAAAAATTAAGAACTTTTCATTTAGATATCGAATGGATTCGATGAACGGTTAGAAAGTTATGAATTAAACAATTAATTTCGTAATTAAAATTGCTGATAATAATTAGTGAATTAATTTTCTGGGTAATAAAAAGTGGTTATTTGGATTCTACTCGTCGAGTAGATGAATTTTCATATAAAGCACGTCTCGTTTCGTTGAACGGTTGTCAAGTTATGGATAAAAGAAGTTTTGTAAATTTTGATGAAACGTCGATACGGAAACTGAAATTCTCGCTTATCTGCGTTGTTTCAGATTAAAACAAAAATACCACTGAATTCTTTGCTGTAAGGTCTAACAAACCACTCTAGCCAATTGTCAATTCGAGTCTCGACGATTTTTCTAAAAATCGTCAAAGTTGACTGTTGGGTCACATTTTAAAATTCTAAAAAGAGCTGAAACTTTTTTGTTAAAAATGTCAGTTTTGTATCAGTTGTCATGGTCGACCTGATGTGTGTTTACTTTTGCCAAAAATCATGTTATATCTTTGTGGTAACGAGAATTTGAAGGCTTTGACCGTTTGTCAATCCGAGTTTCGAGGAATTTTCTAAAATCTCCAAAGTAGGCTACTCGGTCACTTTTGTAAATTTATTAAAGATGAAAAATTAACTTTGAAACGCCGAAACCGCGTTGGCAACTACGAGTTGTCTAGGTTTAGTTTACTTCTGTAAAATGTATACTTAATCTTTTTGGTAATGTATAACTTTTATCTTTGGCCGTTTATCAATCGGAGTTCCGATAATTTTTCTAAAAATCGTTGAAGGGGCCGTTTAGTCATGTTTGACCGAAAAATCATTTTGTTGTACAAGTTATTGTATTTTTGCATGCGACCTCGTTTTTACTTTAACCTTTGACTTTTGCACATTAGTCTCGAGCATTGGGATTGTGGTACACTATGACTTGGCCTAGTTTATTAGACAAATATTGACAAATACATAAATATATATAATTAATATAGGTTCGTGAATCCAAGGCCAACCTTACACTTGTTCAATGATGTTATATGTATTTTTACTACAAAATACAGTATGGTGAGTTTCATTTGCCTTTTTACCCTTTATATTTTTGGGCTGAGAATACATGCGCAATTTTTATAAATGTTTTACGAAATAGACACAAGTAATCGAAACTACATTATATGGTTGAATTATCGAAATCGAATATGCCCCTTTTTATTAAGTCTGGTAATCTAAGAATTAGGGAACAGACACCCTAATTGACGCGAATCCTAAAGATAGATCTATCGGGCCCAACAAGCCCCATCCAAAGTACCGGATGTTTTAGTACTTCGAAATTTATATCATGTCCGAAGGAGGATCCCGGAATGATAGGGATATTCTTATATATGCATATTGTTAATGTCGGTTACCAGGTGTTCAATCCATATGAATGATATTTTTGTCTCTATGCATGGGACGTATGTTTATGAGAAATGGAAATCTGAAATCTTGTGGTCTATTAAAATGATGGAAACGATTGTTTAAGTTAAACTAATGAACTCACCAACCTTTTGGTTGACACTTGAAAGCATGTTTATTCTCAGGTTTGAAAGAGATCTTCCGCTGTGTATTAGCTCATTTTAAAGATATTACTTGGAGTCATTCATGACATATTTCAAAAGACGTTGCATTCGAGTCGTTGAAGTTCATTAAAGATTATTATTAAGTAAATGACAGATTAGGTCATTTATAGTTTGGATATTATGAAATGGTATGCATACATGTCAACTTTCGATGTAATGAAAGATTGTCTTTTAAAAATGAATGCAATGTTTGTAAAATGTATCATTTAGAGGTCAAGTACCTAGCGATGTAATCATATGTTATTGTATTCGTCCCTATGGATTGGGTCGGGTCGTCTCATGTGGTATCAGAGCGGTGGTCTTAGCGAACCAGGTCTTGCATTAGTGTGTCTAACTGATAGTTGTTTAGATGCATTAGTGAGTCTGGACTTCGACCGTGTCTGCATGTCAAAAGTTTTGCTTATCATTTAGTCGGAAATCATCTACCTACCATCCTTAGGAAATTACCTGATTATCATTCTTTAGTCTATACGCGTTTTCTTGCATTTATTGCATAATAGTGTATAGACGAAATCTTATCCTGGCATATCTGTTACTGTGAACTTTGACTGACATCTTTCAAAGTTTCTTCCGTAATTTATGGGATTCTGATAATATATATACATATGTAAATTATGTATTGAAGAATATCAAATCTAATTCCTATAATCTATTTCATAACAAAATTCTTTCCCTAATCATACAAGATGGATCCCTCAACCAGTTCGAACTCCTCAGATTTCGATAGCTATGTCGATATGGATTTCCATTCGAGCTCCGAAAACAGTGTGACCGGAATAGATCAACCAATCAGCCATCATCTATTCTGGATGAAATGGGGATGGGTTCGTAGCCTCCTCAATTATTGGAGACAAGAAGAAGGTGATCCTTTCCATCCACCAAATTGCCCTATTTGCAATGAACCTGAAGCACTTACCGGCGAACCTGTTCGTGAAACCATTTTCTCTCTCATTTCCAGAGTATCTCGTCACGATTATATCCTACATCAAATCCTAGATTTTATTTATCCGCTCATCCCAACCGACAATCATCCCGGTATACTAGCAGAAGTTAACGAACTTCGTGCTCGTGTGACGGCTTTGGAGCTTATGGTGCAAGGATTACAAACACCATCAGCAGCACCAGCAGCATAATCAGTACCGCCAGTAACATCAACATCGCAAGCCTCAATACCCTAAGCACCAGCAGCATCACCGGCATCAACAACACCACCATCAACAACAGGATCATTACCACCACCAACAATCACATATGCATCACACACCTCAATATCCCAATCTATATATATGATATCAACGTCACACGCACCAAAGATACCAAGGAGTACCAACAACAACAAATGATGAAGTATTGATTCATAACTTCATCGGAGAAACATTCTGTGGTGATTATGTAATCTCTAAAGTTTTAGAGATTATGTATCTCAGCCTTAACCAAAAACTAGATGAGTGGACAGAGATGATAGAGAGAAGAACCGAAACCCTAACAAGACTAGTGCGTAAGGTACAAGCTAGACTTGTTTTACCAACAACATCAGCAGTACCAATAGCCTCACCAACACAGTCAAATGCTGTCAACATAGTGAGAATCGTCAACACCTCCAACCTCACAAGCTTCGCCAGTTCAAGAATCACTGTGGAAATCATTACGAATTAATAACGAGTATATTATATCAACGAGTTATGAAGTATTAACTCAGTTCCTCCAAAGAATTTATATGTATATCCTATATACATATATATATAAAAAAAAAAAAAAAATTTAACCATAATAAATCTTTCTGTACTAAGCTATTATGTATGGAACTTAACTATCCGGTTAATTCATATTACTAATATGCTATGATGTACATTATTCGTTAACAATTTCATCATTGTTAACCACAATCTCTGCTTCAATTCAATGAATTCCGTCTCATAATAAGTCAAGTGTATCATTCAATAACATGTTTGATTTTACACTTTCATCTTCGATGCACTCGAAACTTTCTAGAAAACATCAATCGTACTTTGCGAAGTTCGCAAGAATTCTTCAAGCGTCAACATCCTTCACTGAAGAATATCAATAAGAATAAATATTGAAGTATTGACTACATTAGTGAAATACTCCGCAAAGATTATGAAATCTCTAATGTTTTAGGAAAAAAAAAAAAAAAATAAATTCATTTCTAATTCAATCTGAAAATCAAATGAGCTTAGTATGATTTAAACTCATTGAATCTGTATTACATCTGAAGAAAATATATTCACATATATTTTCATAAGGACTGTAATGAAAATTCTTATTCAAAACATTATTTGTGAATTTTTTTTTAACGGGTAGGTAATACCCGAGAGATGTCTAAATTCACAATTAATATGTTACATTCTTTGAATCTGATTCAGCAATCACCAACTGTATTCACTACTCTCTCAACAATATACATTCTTTCGTAAAAATCAAAATAACTATTCTCATCCAAATTTGATTACATATTCTAATTTTGACAAATCAAAAAAAAAAAAATCCAAGTCAAGATTTAACAGAAGACATCACTCTTAGAATTCCTACATCTATCAAAGTCATACTTTGAATTCAAAACTGTGACAGAACATCACTTTTATTCGTAACACTCAGAAATAGATGAAATTCATTCGGGAATCAGGACGATTTTATCATTTGGATATTGACTATGACAATCTGCATTTAAAACCCTTCGAAATCCTGGAAGACACTTCAAACATTGAACAATCGAGATGATGATCCAACCACACATTATCCGAAGTCTTGTACCTGAAAAGCTCTCGAAACCAAAGTCGTAGTTTAACACGTACCCTCGTCGAATTCTTTAGCATTTATTAGCAAAAACAACACTTCGATTTCTTTTCAAAGTAGCCAATTTTGTCACAGCTCCAGCAAGTCAATTTCGATTTCTCAGTCGGACTAGTCTTATTATAACCCCGATAGATACGTTGCTCTTTCGTCATTATTACTGGGGAACCTTTCATATTCCACCATATTACCACCAGTGTTTAATCATCTGAAACACGATTCTTCTGAACCCACCTCGGATTGATAAACAGAGATTCAGATATTATAGCATTAAATGCAGAGGAAACATAAAAATGGTAGAAGGTTTAAACGGTCAAAATTTTGATGATAAAAGATAGTGAGTTGGTAAAGCTCAGAAAAAGAAAGGATTTGGTACTGAAAAACGGATTGAGCAAAGTATGAGGGAAGCCGTGGACAAATCATAGAGACTGAATCTGCCTTCAAAGGATCTAAATAAATCAGTGCCTGCTGAACTCGTTAGCAAACACCTTACTTCTTATTCTAAACCTTCACAGACAGATATTCTTCTTCATCATCATATCTTAAATGTTATAAGATATCTTCGTATCTTCCATTATACATATTCTCCATATCTTTGGAGATATTTTCACAACTATTCTTATCAAGTATCATTTATCTCTCCGTAATATCTGCAACATAAAAGAAACAGTGTTAGTTTCTAAATTCTGAAAAAATTCGAATATGAATGTTTTTGAAGTAGTGTTGGGAACTGATACATGAGTTAGTATAATATAATGACACTTGATCAACGTCATTATATTACGGTAATTCATGCTAAGTTTCTAATGGATGTGATGATTCACAGGACATACCGTCATCATGTACCATTTACACGACTCTTACATTCTATCAAATCTCTAAATATATCAAGAAAATATTTCTTGATGATTTGGTCTTTTTTTTAGGGTATTCTGGTAATTTAACAAATCAGGATTTACCATTACCCTATCCTTCTTAGAACAATTACTGTGTTCATTCTGAAATCCATACCTACGAATTCTGGACCATTACAAGAGCTATTTAATCGCAAGAAGAAGAAACGAAAGGACAAAGCTCCGAAACAGAAATTGGAGTATAGATCGCAACAAATAGAAGGGAGCATTAACTATGGATGACAATGATTATAGAAGACAGAAGCAGGGACATCGAAGTATAAGGGAAGGTATAAAACCCAACAATCACCCGTAAATTATAAACCGTAGATGTCAATGCAAATAGCAATATAAAGACACGGGAGGACTAGAAAAACTATAAACCCAAGAGTATAGTAGAAGTAAATAGATTCTTCCGGTGGAAGATTAAAAAGAAGAATGATAGATATGAAAGTTAAGAGGATATCAAGGATCAGGATGGGATGGAGCATATTAATGAATACTTTAAAGTATGAATTGAGGAAGAAATAATAGAAGGTGTGAGTTGTAAGGAAACGAAGGGGGTGGATTTATAGACAGAGCAATCAAAGTAGATTATCGCGTATAACCAAAGAGGATCCTAATCTCCTTAATTACCGACGAATCAAATCTTATTATGGAGATCTTCTTCTAAATTCCTTAAATTTCGGAAATCAATCTTGACTACGCCACCTGTTAGGTCAAACCTGCATTTATTCATTTTCACTCTTAGGTGATAGCTTCATTCGTGCTCTTCACAAAAACAAATCGTTTTATCTATATCACTCAATTATGATAAAACTCTATTATCGATTCATATTCGTCATGAAAACATTTTATTAGTTAGCCATGACGACCTCGATCAAATTTCGGGACGAAATTTCTTTTAACGGGTAGGTAATGTGATGACCCGGAAATTTCCGATCAAATTTAAACTTTAATCTTTATATATATCCGACACGATAAGCAAAATCTGTAATGTTGAGTCTCGAAAGTTTTGAAACTATATTTCTGTAATCAAATATCCTTTGACCATGCCAAATGATTCACGAACAATTATGTGTAAATAAATATATATGCATATACATGTGTACTCAATAAATTGAGATATATTACTAAAACATTAAACGGAATAGTTAATATGGTTATAAGCTATAAAGGTATTGAATGAATAATATGTTACACAAACATATTTGTTCGATGTAAGTTTATCGATGAGATTAAAAGATAATATCAAATGATTGAATTATCAGATACATTGAACTATGATTATGAGTCTCTGTTATGAGGTCCACTTTGAATTAGGAAACCCTTACTTTTTTAACGATATTCGGAATAAATGGTAAAGTGATTTACAAGTAAGAACAAAGTATCACTTATTGGGAATTAGACAAAAGTTAGTGGAGAATCGAATTTCATAATACTCGATTTATCATATAGAAGGAATAATTGGGATAAGATTCGTTGACTAGATAAACCCATTTGATATGTTATATTAAGATATATTATTTAGAAAGTTAAGAAAATTAAACTAAACATTTACGCATAAAAGAATGAAATCAAAAATTAAGTTTTAAAGCACAAACGTCATAGGATTTTCGATTATGTAAATGAACTTAAATTATATAATTAGTTTTGAAAGGATAACTAGTATGTTATTAGATAAATATTTCAAAAATATGTATAAGATTATAAATTTTAATTTAAATTAGTCATAAAACATTTTGATTTTAAACTAATATTAATAAATAGGCTGTGATAAATAACAAGATTATGAATTATAAAAGGAAATGATCAAAACACTCAAAAGATTAAGTTACACTTTGAGTGGGTTAGTTTTTAATTAATTTAAGTCTAGTTATTAATAAAGGTACGTGTCACAAAATGTTTAATTTAAAATAAAATATTTTGACAAACAACGAGACTTTAATTTATAGAAGGAAATGACCACAACGCTCAATTTTATAAGTTATATTTTTATAAAGGTAATTTATTGTTGAGTAAGTCTAATTTTTGTAAAAGGTACACGTCACGTAACGTAAAAGGCTAGTTTTCTAAACGTACGAAAGTGCGCCCGAAAAACCGAAAGTGGTACATGAGTCGTGAGACCACGACCGTGTCATTTTTGTAAAAATTATATTTTTACCATGAGTGTAAATATAATATAATATTTAATTAATTCTAAAGATTAAATATTAAATAATATATATATAATTATAATATGAATGTGTCGATTGTAAAATGGATCCATGAGGGGTAGGTGAGATTCAATGCTTATAAATTGAGAGAAATTGGTTTTAATGATTCATTTTTTCTCCTCTGCACTACGCATAAATATATATATATATATATATTATTATTATTATTATTATTATTATTAATATAAAGATTATTAATAATAAACTTATTAGTATTAGTATTATTTAGTAGTATTATTATTAGTAGTATTACATAAAATACTACGACGATGTCATGAACGAGTAATTTCAAAACTGGGTTCGAGTAGGATAGGGCTAAGGAAATTATGGGTTATAGCTATGGAGGTGATGGGTATGGTTCATGGATATGCTCATGAGGTCAATTTAGTGTTTATCATCTCCGTTGCGTCTACGTACCTTCCTGCAATATTGAATCTCAATATTGATATGTGAGTACTCATAATTTTATTTTTACATACTAATAGTGTATCCCTGACTAGTGCTCGAGAAATTAGGATTATGCATATTTGTACATTTGATATTGCCCTTAGATAGGTTATGTTGAATCTTAAAGGTTGTTATACTAGGGATGAAATAAGATATAAGATATGCATGTCATTGGAAAGCTAGCGAAAAATTAAGAACTTTTCATTTAGATATCGAATGGATTCGATGAACGGTTAGAAAGTTATGAATTAAACAATTAATTTCGTAATTAAAATTGCTGATAATAATTAGTGAATTAATTTTCTGGGTAATAAAAAGTGGTTATTTGGATTCTACTCGTCGAGTAGATGAATTTTCATATAAAGCACGTCTCGTTTCGTTGAACGGTTGTCAAGTTATGGATAAAAGAAGTTTTGTAAATTTTGATGAAACGTCGATACGGAAACTGAAATTCTCGCTTATCTGCGTTGTTTCAGATTAAAACAAAAATACCACTGAATTCTTTGCTGTAAGGTCTAACAAACCACTCTAGCCAATTGTCAATTCGAGTCTCGACGATTTTTCTAAAAATCGTCAAAGTTGACTGTTGGGTCACATTTTAAAATTCTAAAAAGAGCTGAAACTTTTTTGTTAAAAATGTCAGTTTTGTATCAGTTGTCATGGTCGACCTGATGTGTGTTTACTTTTGCCAAAAATCATGTTATATCTTTGTGGTAACGAGAATTTGAAGGCTTTGACCGTTTGTCAATCCGAGTTTCGAGGAATTTTCTAAAATCTCCAAAGTAGGCTACTCGGTCACTTTTGTAAATTTATTAAAGATGAAAAATTAACTTTGAAACGCCGAAACCGCGTTGGCAACTACGAGTTGTCTAGGTTTAGTTTACTTCTGTAAAATGTATACTTAATCTTTTTGGTAATGTATAACTTTTATCTTTGGCCGTTTATCAATCGGAGTTCCGATAATTTTTCTAAAAATCGTTGAAGGGGCCGTTTAGTCATGTTTGACCGAAAAATCATTTTGTTGTACAAGTTATTGTATTTTTGCATGCGACCTCGTTTTTACTTTAACCTTTGACTTTTGCACATTAGTCTCGAGCATTGGGATTGTGGTACACTATGACTTGGCCTAGTTTATTAGACAAATATTGACAAATACATAAATATATATAATTAATATAGGTTCGTGAATCCAAGGCCAACCTTACACTTGTTCAATGATGTTATATGTATTTTTACTACAAAATACAGTATGGTGAGTTTCATTTGCCTTTTTACCCTTTATATTTTTGGGCTGAGAATACATGCGCAATTTTTATAAATGTTTTACGAAATAGACACAAGTAATCGAAACTACATTATATGGTTGAATTATCGAAATCGAATATGCCCCTTTTTATTAAGTCTGGTAATCTAAGAATTAGGGAACAGACACCCTAATTGACGCGAATCCTAAAGATAGATCTATCGGGCCCAACAAGCCCCATCCAAAGTACCGGATGTTTTAGTACTTCGAAATTTATATCATGTCCGAAGGAGGATCCCGGAATGATGGGGATATTCTTATATATGCATATTGTTAATGTCGGTTACCAGGTGTTCAATCCATATGAATGATATTTTTGTCTCTATGCATGGGACGTATGTTTATGAGAAATGGAAATCTGAAATCTTGTGGTCTATTAAAATGATGGAAACGATTGTTTAAGTTAAACTAATGAACTCACCAACCTTTTGGTTGACACTTGAAAGCATGTTTATTCTCAGGTTTGAAAGAGATCTTCCGCTGTGTATTAGCTCATTTTAAAGATATTACTTGGAGTCATTCATGACATATTTCAAAAGACGTTGCATTCGAGTCGTTGAAGTTCATTAAAGATTATTATTAAGTAAATGACAGATTAGGTCATTTATAGTTTGGATATTATGAAATGGTATGCATACATGTCAACTTTCGATGTAATGAAAGATTGTCTTTTAAAAATGAATGCAATGTTTGTAAAATGTATCATTTAGAGGTCAAGTACCTAGCGATGTAATCATATGTTATTGTATTCGTCCCTATGGATTGGGTCGGGTCGTCTCATGTGGTATCAGAGCGGTGGTCTTAGCGAACCAGGTCTTGCATTAGTGTGTCTAACTGATAGTTGTTTAGATGCATTAGTGAGTCTGGACTTCGACCGTGTCTGCATGTCAAAAGTTTTGCTTATCATTTAGTCGGAAATCATCTACCTACCATCCTTAGGAAATTACCTGATTATCATTCTTTAGTCTATACGCGTTTTCTTGCATTTATTGCATAATAGTGTATAGACGAAATCTTATCCTGGCATATCTGTTACTGTGAACTTTGACTGACATCTTTCAAAGTTTCTTCCGTAATTTATGGGATTTTGATAATATATATACATATGTAAATTATGTATTGAAGAATATCAAATCTAATTCCTATAATCTATTTCATAACAAAATTCTTTCCCTAATCATACAAGATGGATCCCTCAACCAGTTCGAACTCCTCAGATTTCGATAGCTATGTCGATATGGATTTCCATTCGAGCTCCGAAAACAGTGTGACCGGAATAGATCAACCAATCAGCCATCATCTATTCTGGATGAAATGGGGATGGGTTCGTAGCCTCCTCAATTATTGGAGACAAGAAGAAGGTGATCCTTTCCATCCACCAAATTGCCCTATTTGCAATGAACCTGAAGCACTTACCGGCGAACCTGTTCGTGAAACCATTTTCTCTCTCATTTCCAGAGTATCTCGTCACGATTATATCCTACATCAAATCCTAGATTTTATTTATCCGCTCATCCCAACCGACAATCATCCCGGTATACTAGCAGAAGTTAACTAACTTCGTGCTCGTGTGACGGCTTTGGAGCTTATGGTGCAAGGATTACAAACACCATCAGCAGCACCAGCAGCATAATCAGTACCGCCAGTAACATCAACATCGCAAGCCTCAATACCCTAAGCACCAGCAGCATCACCGGCATCAACAACACCACCATCAACAACAGGATCATTACCACCACCAACAATCACATATGCATCACACACCTCAATATCCCAATCTATATATATGATATCAACGTCACACGCACCAAAGATACCAAGGAGTACCAACAACAACAAATGATGAAGTATTGATTCATAACTTCATCGGAGAAACATTCTGTGGTGATTATGTAATCTCTAAAGTTTTAGAGATTATGTATCTCAGCCTTAACCAAAAACTAGATGAGTGGACAGAGATGATAGAGAGAAGAACCGAAACCCTAACAAGACTAGTGCGTAAGGTACAAGCTAGACTTGTTTTACCAACAACATCAGCAGTACCAATAGCCTCACCAACACAGTCAAATGCTGTCAACATAGTGAGAATCGTCAACACCTCCAACCTCACAAGCTTCGCCAGTTCAAGAATCACTGTGGAAATCATTACGAATTAATAACGAGTATATTATATCAACGAGTTATGAAGTATTAACTCAGTTCCTCCAAAGAATTTATATGTATATCCTATATATATATATATATAAAAAAAAAAAAAAAATTTAACCATAATAAATCTTTCTGTACTAAGCTATTATGTATGGAACTTAACTATCCGGTTAATTCATATTACTAATATGCTATGATGTACATTATTCGTTAACAATTTCATCATTGTTAACCACAATCTCTGCTTCAATTCAATGAATTCCGTCTCATAATAAGTCAAGTGTATCATTCAATAACATGTTTGATTTTACACTTTCATCTTCGATGCACTCGAAACTTTCTAGAAAACATCAATCGTACTTTGCGAAGTTCGCAAGAATTCTTCAAGCGTCAACATCCTTCACTGAAGAATATCAATAAGAATAAATATTGAAGTATTGACTACATTAGTGAAATACTCCGCAAAGATTATGAAATCTCTAATGTTTTAGGAAAAAAAAAAAAAAAAAATAAATTCATTTCTAATTCAATCTGAAAATCAAATGAGCTTAGTATGATTTAAACTCATTGAATCTGTATTACATCTGAAGAAAATATATTCACATATATTTTCATAAGGACTGTAATGAAAATTCTTATTCAAAACATTATTTGTGAATTTTTTTTTAACGGGTAGGTAATACCCGAGAGATGTCTAAATTCACAATTAATATGTTACATTCTTTGAATCTGATTCAGCAATCACCAACTGTATTCACTACTCTCTCAACAATATACATTCTTTCGTAAAAATCAAAATAACTATTCTCATCCAAATTTGATTACATATTCTAATTTTGACAAATCAAAAAAAAAAAAAATCCAAGTCAAGATTTAACAGAAGACATCACTCTTAGAATTCCTACATCTATCAAAGTCATACTTTGAATTCAAAACTGTGACAGAACATCACTTTTATTCGTAACACTCAGAAATAGATGAAATTCATTCAGGAATCAGGACGATTTTATCATTTGGATATTGACTATGACAATCTGCATTTAAAACCCTTCGAAATCCTGGAAGACACTTCAAACATTGAACAATCGAGATGATGATCCAACCACACATTATCCGAAGTCTTGTACCTGAAAAGCTCTCGAAACCAAAGTCGTAGTTTAACACGTACCCTCGTCGAATTCTTTAGCATTTATTAGCAAAAACAACACTTCGATTTCTTTTCAAAGTAGCCAATTTTGTCACAGCTCCAGCAAGTCAATTTCGATTTCTCAGTCGGACTAGTCTTATTATAACCCCGATAGATACGTTGCTCTTTCGTCATTATTACTGGGGAACCTTTCATATTCCACCATATTACCACCAGCGTTTAATCATCTGAAACACGATTCTTCTGAACCCACCTCGGATTGATAAACAGAGATTCAGATATTATAGCATTAAATGCAGAGGAAACATAAAAATGGTAGAAGGTTTAAACGGTCAAAATTTTGATGATAAAAGATAGTGAGTTGGTAAAGCTCAGAAAAAGAAAGGATTTGGTACTGAAAAACGGATTGAGCAAAGTATGAGGGAAGCCGTGGACAAATCATAGAGACTGAATCTGCCTTCAAAGGATCTAAATAAATCAGTGCCTGCTGAACTCGTTAGCAAACACCTTACTTCTTATTCTAAACCTTCACAGACAGATATTCTTCTTCATCATCATATCTTAAATGTTATAAGATATCTTCGTATCTTCCATTATACATATTCTCCATATCTTTGGAGATATTTTCACAACTATTCTTATCAAGTATCATTTATCTCTCCGTAATATCTGCAACATAAAAGAAACAGTGTTAGTTTCTAAATTCTGAAAAAATTCGAATATGAATGTTTTTGAAGTAGTGTTGGGAACTGATACATGAGTTAGTATAATATAATGACACTTGATCAACGTCATTATATTACGGTAATTCATGCTAAGTTTCTAATGGATGTGATGATTCACAGGACATACCGTCATCATGTACCATTTACACGACTCTTACATTCTATCAAATCTCTAAATATATCAAGAAAATATTTCTTGATGATTTGGTCTTTTTTTTAGGGTATTCTGGTAATTTAACAAATCAGGATTTACCATTACCCTATCCTTCTTAGAACAATTACTGTGTTCATTCTGAAATCCATACCTACGAATTCTGGACCATTACAAGAGCTATTTAATCGCAAGAAGAAGAAACGAAAGGACAAAGCTCCGAAACAGAAATTGGAGTATAGATCGCAACAAATAGAAGGGAGCATTAACTATGGATGACAATGATTATAGAAGACAGAAGCAGGGACATCGAAGTATAAGGGAAGGTATAAAACCCAACAATCACCCGTAAATTATAAACCGTAGATGTCAATGCAAATAGCAATATAAAGACACGGGAGGACTAGAAAAACTATAAACCCAAGAGTATAGTAGAAGTAAATAGATTCTTCCGGTGGAAGATTAAAAAGAAGAATGATAGATATGAAAGTTAAGAGGATATCAAGGATCAGGATGGGATGGAGCATATTAATGAATACTTTAAAGTATGAATTGAGGAAGAAATAATAGAAGGTGTGAGTTGTAAGGAAACGAAGGGGGTGGATTTATAGACAGAGCAATCAAAGTAGATTATCGCGTATAACCAAAGAGGATCCTAATCTCCTTAATTACCGACGAATCAAATCTTATTATGGAGATCTTCTTCTAAATTCCTTAAATTTCGGAAATCAATCTTGACTACGCCACCTGTTAGGTCAAACCTGCATTTATTCATTTTCACTCTTAGGTGATAGCTTCATTCGTGCTCTTCACAAAAACAAATCGTTTTATCTATATCACTCAATTATGATAAAACTCTATTATCGATTCATATTTGTCATGAAAACATTTTATTAGTTAGCCATGACGACCTCGATCAAATTTCGGGACGAAATTTCTTTTAACGGGTAGGTAATGTGATGACCCGGAAATTTCCGATCAAATTTAAACTTTAATCTTTATATATATCCGACACGATAAGCAAAATCTGTAATGTTGAGTCTCGAAAGTTTTGAAACTATATTTCTGTAATCAAATATCCTTTGACCATGCCAAATGATTCACGAACAATTATGTGTAAATAAATATATATGCATATACATGTGTACTCAATAAATTGAGATATATTACTAAAACATTAAACGGAATAGTTAATATGGTTATAAGCTATAAAGGTATTGAATGAATAATATGTTACACAAACATATTTGTTCGATGTAAGTTTATCGATGAGATTAAAAGATAATATCAAATGATTGAATTATCAGATACATTGAACTATGATTATGAGTCTCTGTTATGAGGTCCACTTTGAATTAGGAAACCCTTACTTTTTTAACGATATTCGGAATAAATGGTAAAGTGATTTACAAGTAAGAACAAAGTATCACTTATTGGGAATTAGACAAAAGTTAGTGGAGAATCGAATTTCATAATACTCGATTTATCATATAGAAGGAATAATTGGGATAAGATTCGTTGACTAGATAAACCCATTTGATATGTTATATTAAGATATATTATTTAGAAAGTTAAGAAAATTAAACTAAACATTTACGCATAAAAGAATGAAATCAAAAATTAAGTTTTAAAGCACAAACGTCATAGGATTTTCGATTATGTAAATGAACTTAAATTATATAATTAGTTTTGAAAGGATAACTAGTATGTTATTAGATAAATATTTCAAAAATATGTATGAGATTATAAATTTTAATTTAAATTAGTCATAAAACATTTTGATTTTAAACTAATATTAATAAATAGGCTGTGATAAATAACAAGATTATGAATTATAAAAGAAAATGATCAAAACACTCAAAAGATTAAGTTACACTTTGAGTGGGTTAGTTTTTAATTAATTTAAGTCTAGTTATTAATAAAGGTACGTGTCACAAAATGTTTAATTTAAAATAAAATATTTTGACAAACAACGAGACTTTAATTTATAGAAGGAAATGACCACAACGCTCAATTTTATAAGTTATATTTTTATAAAGGTAATTTATTGTTGAGTAAGTCTAATTTTTGTAAAAGGTACACGTCACGTAACGTAAAAGGCTAGTTTTCTAAACGTACGAAAGTGCGCCCGAAAAACCGAAAGTGGTACATGAGTCGTGAGACCACGACCGTGTCATTTTTGTAAAAATTATATTTTTACCATGAGTGTAAATATAATATAATATTTAATTAATTCTAAAGATTAAATATTAAATAATATATATATAATTATAATATGAATGTGTCGATTGTAAAATGGATCCATGAGGGGTAGGTGAGATTCAATGCTTATAAATTGAGAGAAATTGGTTTTAATGATTCATTTTTTCTCCTCTGCACTACGCATAAATATATATATATATATATTATTATTATTATTATTATTATTATTATTATTAATATAAAGATTATTAATAATAAACTTATTAGTATTAGTATTATTTAGTAGTATTATTATTAGTAGTATTACATAAAATACTACGACGATGTCATGAACGAGTAATTTCAAAACTGGGTTCGAGTAGGATAGGGCTAAGGAAATTATGGGTTATAGCTATGGAGGTGATGGGTATGGTTCATGGATATGCTCATGAGGTCAATTTAGTGTTTATCATCTCCGTTGCGTCTACGTACCTTCCTGCAATATTGAATCTCAATATTGATATGTGAGTACTCATAATTTTATTTTTACATACTAATAGTGTATCCCTGACTAGTGCTCGAGAAATTAGGATTATGCATATTTGTACATTTGATATTGCCCTTAGATAGGTTATGTTGAATCTTAAAGGTTGTTATACTAGGGATGAAATAAGATATAAGATATGCATGTCATTGGAAAGCTAGCGAAAAATTAAGAACTTTTCATTTAGATATCGAATGGATTCGATGAACGGTTAGAAAGTTATGAATTAAACAATTAATTTCGTAATTAAAATTGCTGATAATAATTAGTGAATTAATTTTCTGGGTAATAAAAAGTGGTTATTTGGATTCTACTCGTCGAGTAGATGAATTTTCATATAAAGCACGTCTCGTTTCGTTGAACGGTTGTCAAGTTATGGATAAAAGAAGTTTTGTAAATTTTGATGAAACGTCGATACGGAAACTGAAATTCTCGCTTATCTGCGTTGTTTCAGATTAAAACAAAAATACCACTGAATTCTTTGCTGTAAGGTCTAACAAACCACTCTAGCCAATTGTCAATTCGAGTCTCGACGATTTTTCTAAAAATCGTCAAAGTTGACTGTTGGGTCACATTTTAAAATTCTAAAAAGAGCTGAAACTTTTTTGTTAAAAATGTCAGTTTTGTATCAGTTGTCATGGTCGACCTGATGTGTGTTTACTTTTGCCAAAAATCATGTTATATCTTTGTGGTAACGAGAATTTGAAGGCTTTGACCGTTTGTCAATCCGAGTTTCGAGGAATTTTCTAAAATCTCCAAAGTAGGCTACTCGGTCACTTTTGTAAATTTATTAAAGATGAAAAATTAACTTTGAAACGCCGAAACCGCGTTGGCAACTACGAGTTGTCTAGGTTTAGTTTACTTCTGTAA
Source organism: Rutidosis leptorrhynchoides (assembly GCF_046630445.1). Lineage (NCBI taxonomy): Eukaryota > Viridiplantae > Streptophyta > Magnoliopsida > Asterales > Asteraceae > Rutidosis > Rutidosis leptorrhynchoides. Next base: position 89,397,354 of record NC_092343.1, on the reverse strand, counting down.
AATGTATACTTAATCTTTTTGGTAATGTATAACTTTTATCTTTGGCCGTTTATCAATCGGAGTTCCGATAATTTTTCTAAAAATCGTTGAAGGGGCCGTTTAGTCATGTTTGACCGAAAAATCATTTTGTTGTACAAGTTATTGTATTTTTGCATGCGACCTCGTTTTTACTTTAACCTTTGACTTTTGCACATTAGTCTCGAGCATTGGGATTGTGGTACACTATGACTTGGCCTAGTTTATTAGACAAATATTGACAAATACATAAATATATATAATTAATATAGGTTCGTGAATCCAAGGCCAACCTTACACTTGTTCAATGATGTTATATGTATTTTTACTACAAAATACAGTATGGTGAGTTTCATTTGCCTTTTTACCCTTTATATTTTTGGGCTGAGAATACATGCGCAATTTTTATAAATGTTTTACGAAATAGACACAAGTAATCGAAACTACATTATATGGTTGAATTATCGAAATCGAATATGCCCCTTTTTATTAAGTCTGGTAATCTAAGAATTAGGGAACAGACACCCTAATTGACGCGAATCCTAAAGATAGATCTATCGGGCCCAACAAGCCCCATCCAAAGTACCGGATGTTTTAGTACTTCGAAATTTATATCATGTCCGAAGGAGGATCCCGGAATGATGGGGATATTCTTATATATGCATATTGTTAATGTCGGTTACCAGGTGTTCAATCCATATGAATGATATTTTTGTCTCTATGCATGGGACGTATGTTTATGAGAAATGGAAATCTGAAATCTTGTGGTCTATTAAAATGATGGAAACGATTGTTTAAGTTAAACTAATGAACTCACCAACCTTTTGGTTGACACTTGAAAGCATGTTTATTCTCAGGTTTGAAAGAGATCTTCCGCTGTGTATTAGCTCATTTTAAAGATATTACTTGGAGTCATTCATGACATATTTCAAAAGACGTTGCATTCGAGTCGTTGAAGTTCATTAAAGATTATTATTAAGTAAATGACAGATTAGGTCATTTATAGTTTGGATATTATGAAATGGTATGCATACATGTCAACTTTCGATGTAATGAAAGATTGTCTTTTAAAAATGAATGCAATGTTTGTAAAATGTATCATTTAGAGGTCAAGTACCTAGCGATGTAATCATATGTTATTGTATTCGTCCCTATGGATTGGGTCGGGTCGTCTCACTCACCACTTAAGGTTGAGAAAGAATCACCAATGTTTCTTGAAAGAATTCAAGGTGATATATGTGGACCAATTCATCCACCATGTGGACCATTTAGATATTTCATGGTTCTAATAGACGCATCTAGCAGATGGTCTCATGTTTGTCTGTTATCAAGCCGTAATGTGGCATTTGCAAAATTTCTTGCCCAAATTATTAAATTGAGAGCTCATTTTCCTGATTACACCATTAAAAGGGTGAGACTTGATAATGCTGGTGAATTTACATCTCAAGCATTTAATGACTATTGCATGTCTATAGGAATTGTTGTTGAACATTCTGTTGCTCATGTGCATACACAAAATGGTTTAGCCGAGTCATTGATTAAACGTTTACAGTTAATCCCTAGACCATTGATAATGAGAACAAAACTCCATGTATCTATATGGGGTCATGCAATTTTACATGCTGCTGCATTGATTCGCATCAGACCAAGTGCAAGTCATAAATATTCCCCCCTACAACTTGCTTTTGGTCAAGAGCCAAATATTTCCCATCTTAGAACATTTGGTTGTGCAGTGTATGTTCCAATTGCGGCACCACAACGTACAAAAATGGGTCCTCAAAGGAGGTTGGGAATATATGTTGGATATGAAACATCTTCAATATTAAGGTATATTGAACCTATGACAGGTGACGTTTTTACAGCACGTTTTGCTGATTATCATTTTAATGAAACATTGTTCCCTAGATTAGGGAGAGAAATGAAAAATAAAGAAAATGATATTTCATGGTGTGAACCTCAATTAAAGTGTCTTGATCCTCGCACAAAAGAATGCGTGACAGAAGTTTAAAAGATAATGCATATACAAGAACTTGCAAATCAATTGCCTGATGCATTTACAGATACAAAAACGGTGACAAAATCATATATACCAGCAGTAAATACTCCAGCTCGAATTAAAATTCCAAAAGCTGGAAATAACGTCACTCATGAATCTTTGCCACGTCAGAAACGTGAAAGACCAATTGGTTCAAAGGATAAAAATCCTCGAAAAAGAAAATCAGCTGATAATGAAGTAAAAGAAAGTGTTCAAGAAGAACCACAAATCAGTACTCCTACTGCAGAGGAGATTGATGATGTCAATACAGAAATTGCAATCAATTATGCATATTCAAAAATATTATGGAACCGAAATGAAATGAAAAATCTTGATGAGAAATTTTTATTTAATGTTGCATATGACATCATGAATAATGATGATGATCCAGAACCAACATCTATGGTTGAATGTCAAAATAGACATGATTGGGCTCAATGGAAAGAAGCAATACGAGCTGAATTAGAATCACTCAATAAAAGAAAAGTTTTCAGATCCATCATTCTCACTCCTAAAGATGTGAAACCTGTAGGATACAGATGGATTTTTGTCCGAAAAAGAAATGAGAAAAATGAAGTTACAAGGTATAAAGCTAGACTTGTAGCTCAAGGTTTTTCTCAAAGACCGGGAATTGATTATGAAGAAACTTATTCCCCTGTTATGGATGCAATTACTTTTAGGTACTTAATCAGCCTGGCAGTTTCTAAAAATTTAGAAATGCATCTCATGGATGTTGTGACTGCTTACCTATATGGATCACTTGATAGTGATATATATGAAGATACCTGAAGGATTTAAGGTACCAGAAGCATCAAATGCAAAACCCAAAGAAATGTATTCGATTAAATTACAAAGATCTTTATATGGGTTAAAACAATCGGGACGTATGTGGTATAACCGATTAAGTGATTACTTGATAAGCAAAGGGTATACAAATAACCTTACTTGCCCTTATGTTTTCATTAAGAAAACAACATCCGGATATGTGATCATAGCTGTTTATGTTGATGATCTTAACATCATAGGTACAAATAAAGAGATCTATGAAGCCATTCAACTTCTAAAGAAAGAATTTGAAATGAAAGATCTCGGAAAAATCAAGTATTGCCTTGGTTTACAAATTGAGCATATGCCTAATGGTTTACTTGTACATCAAACAACATATACTGAAAAGATTTTGAAACATTTCAATATGGACAAGGCAAAACCATTAAGTACTCCTATGGTTGTTAGATCACTCAATGTTGAAACTGATCCATTTCGTCCATGTGAAGATCATGAAGATATTCTTGGACCAGAAGTACCATATCTTAGTGCAATTGGAGCTCTTATGTATCTTACAAATTGTACAAGACCTGACATTTCTTTTGCAGTTAATTTGTTGGCAAGGTTCAGCTCTGCTCCTACCAAAAGACACTGGAATGGGATCAAACACATATTTCGATACCTTCGAGGAACTACTGATTTAGGATTATTTTATTTTAACGAATCAAAACAAGATTTGGTTGGTTATGCTGATGCAGGTTATTTATCTGATCCACATAAAGCTAAATCTCAAACTGGATATGTATTCCTAAATGGAGGTACTGCAATATCATGGCGTTCTAAAAAACAAACACTTGTTGCTACATCATCAAATCATGCCGAAGTGATTGCATTACATGAAGCTACTCGGGAATGTTTTTGGTTGAGATCAATGACACAAATCATTACTGATTCTTGTGGACTAGAACGCGATAAAAGTCCAACAATTATCTATGAAGATAATGCAGCTTGCATAGCACAGATGAAAGAAGGGTATATCAAAAGTGACCGAACCAAACACATACCTCCTAGATTCTTCTCATACACTCAAAATCTCATTAAGGACAACGAGATTGAAATGAGATATGTTCAATCCAGCAAAAACTCTGCTGATCTTTTCACGAAAGCACTTCCAACTGCTATTTTCAGAACACACGTTCATAACATTGGCATGAGACATGTTCAAAAGATGTAACAACCGAAGCGATGTCTACTTGAGGGGGAGTCAACTCCATGCTGCACTCTTTTTCCCTTAGCTAAAGTTTTTCCCACTGGGTTTTCTTTAGCAAGGTTTTTAACGAGGCAGTAACTTACAGTTGATCTTCAACAAACAAAATTGCTATTCAAGGGGGAGTGTTATAATATATAAATATATATATATAAATGGATAGTCAATTATTGATACACAAAAGTAATATTATTGTATTACCTAAACTTGTGATATTTTTGCTATAAATAGCCATGAATGCAAGCATTAAACTTGCACCATTTCTCACACTTACAAAGTGTTTCTTTCTTTCTCTCTATTATCATCTTTGTTCTTACACTTCATTATTAGTATTCTTAATCAAGAATCAAATCACTAAAGGTAGTTATAAGCCTACTGAATTATAACATCAAGAATCAAACCACTAAAGGTAGTTATAAGTCTACTGAATTATAACAATATATATATATATATATATATATATATATATATATATATATATATATATATATATATATATATATATATATATATATATATATATATATATATATATATATATATATATATATATATATGAGTTCATTAGCTTAGTTTGATAAGATATAACGTTATCATTATCACTTAATAACGGCTTAGTTGTCAACAAACAACTTATGAAGCCATATTCCAAATGATGATTGGCATCTTTGGTCACATATCTGATTGAGTCAAATTGGAGATGATCAATCAATTTGTTTTGGAAAAAGAAAGCATTATACTACTTTGCAATGTGATAATGTGATTTACGTATCAAAATTGATGATGAATAAAGCAATATACTATTTTTTATTGCTAATATATAAAAGACCTAAGATGTGATAAGTGATGAGTGATAAGGACAAGCGTTGATTACCTATTTATCTGCCTATCAAAAACACCTGTTCTGTTTAATTTCTCTTCTCTAATCGTTTTATTGCACTGAACATGTGTGATTGTTTTGTTTGATTGCCAACTTGTGACCATGTTTATATTTATTTATATTTATTTATGCTACTACTCCGTATTATTTAGTGTAAATTTTTATAAGCATTAAGCAGATAAAAATTTTCATGTTTAGACTATTTTAAAAAGACGACTATTTTTACATAGCTACATGTTAATTAATCAGACTATCGTATTAGATTTATCAATATCAATATGACCATTTTTAACTTTTTCTCTAACCACCCAAAATAAATTGCTATTGAAATTTGAATTTGAAATCGCTGGTGACTATTAAAACTCTACCCACTATATTATCTTGTAAGCAGAAATCTATCTATCTATCTATCTATCTATTACATTATATAAAGTGAGTGCTATTATGCTGACGTGTCAACTCCTCCTTTATTCTTGCCACGTGTCATTCTATCGTTCTTTCCATCTATTTAATTGATTTTCTCAAATAAAGAAAGTATTCATATTCTAAATTAAATACAATTACTTTAAATATCAAATAAAATAAAATAAAATAATATTAATATAAAAATGGAAGTAACAGTAACAATAGAACGTCACATTTGACGTTAACAAAAATATAAAATAAAATAATAATTTAAATTAAATAAATAAATAAAATAATATAAATATAAAAATTCATATTGTTTAATCATATTCTAAGTACAATACAATTACTTAAATATTAAATCATCTATTAGCAAGTATACACATAAAAAGTGGTAAACAAGATCTGCACTCTAATACATAAGATTATATTTGAGCATAAATTATACTCCACAACACAAATGTGTGTGTGAAATGTATGGGAAATAATGAATAAACTTAATAAATTTAAAGTATATCAACTTTTTGACATTTGCGATACGAATTTTAACGGACGGGCTAATAAACGTATCACTCTATGTTCAAGAAACTTTGCGACATTGAATGAGAACAACTGATTGTTGTATTGTAATTGTATTCAATACTAACGTTTACGATACTAATATTTTCAATACCTCATACTCATGTTATCATATATTATATAAAGTGTGTGCAATACTAACGATATCGTATACAATGCTTTTGATACTAATACTTTTGATACAAATGTTGTCGGTGATAAATGATTTTTTATTATAATTTTATTTTACATTTGGTAAGTATTGATACTAACGTAATTGTATACTAATTTAGACAAGTGTCGTGCAACGTACGGGCTCATAAAACTAGTTGTTACATATTACATAGTGTAAAAACAATTATAAAACTCATAATCCAACCTTTGAATAATGAATTTTGTGTAATAAAAATTATACATTCTTTGAATTTTGACTCAAATTTAACTAGACGAGTCCTTCTGATACTATCGTCTAAAACTAGCCACTATAAAGAAAATGGTTTATACCGATGACCACTGGCTACGTGACGTCCGCAATGATATTACCGACAACATGTTGTCAGAAATTAATCATCAGAAAAGGTTTGGAAAACTTATTATCAATGCCCTTTTTATTATTAATAGGACACGTGAGAACACTTAGACTTTCACAGTTAAAAGTACGGACTATACCGACGACAGTTATTTGAAAATTATATTCTATTTTATAATAATCATTAGTATTAATATAAAAATTTATTTAATATATCGACAATACGTGACTTGAGAGCATTCGTGTAGGTTTCTATTAGAGTAGCTCGGAAGAAAAAATGAAAATGAATTAGGTCAAGTGGGGATAGGTGTTGGATTGTTCTGATCATGGTGGTCTAGGTGTCAGGAGCCTCTGGGCATTTATATATGCCCTACTTTATTAATGGTTAGTGGCGATTGACAATGCTTCCTCATTCTAAATGGACGGTAGTGATACATTTCATTCAGGGGCCAACCTCGATTTAAGTGGTAGTTATCGAGGTGCGCTAAGTGGTTGGCCATCCATTGTTAATTTTTTCATTGCCTTTAGTAATAAAGGTTTGATCCCTAATAATGTGTTGAAATTGAAGGTGGGTAGTGGTTGTTATATACATTTCTGAAAGGACAATTGGATGGGTGACGTGAATCTATAAGATAAGTTCAGTAGTTTGTTTTATCTTGACTCTAATGCATATTATCTTCTAGCTGATCGTCATTGGCAATAGTGTTGGAATCGAATCCCTCTTGGTCCTCGAAACTGTAATCTTCATGAGAATATGATTTCAGTTCTTGGCTCCATATCGTTAGCATCTACAACATATTTTGGGCGTGGAGTTTATCGGATAATAAAGATTGTCATGTAAGTAGAACTCGGGCCTATATTGATAATGTAGTGCTTCCTAGTTTGGCTTTTAAAATTGAATGGTCAAGATTATTTCTGTAGCGACCCGACAAAATCGTCATTGACGGCGCCGTCTACTTAGGTCCCGTTACGTGGTCATAAGTCTTTAAAACAACTTTTGACCAAAATATGTCGCATTCATTTCAAATGTAAGGATGTTTCAAAGTTTACAAAGTAGTACAACGACTAAACATGTTACAACATTTTAAGTACAATTGAAACCTATGCGACACAATTTAAGTAAGGTCAAAAGACGCTCCTTGTATGCATGTATACTCGACATCCAAGCAAGTATCAAAATAAAGTGCGGAAGCATGTACAATCTAGCGTTCAAGGACCTGAGAAAACATATAGAAAACTGTCAACGAAAAACGTTGGTGAAATCATAGGTGTATTAGTAAACGTTGTTTTTGAACCACAAGATTTCGTATTTCCATAACGTTGATTATCTAAATCGTTTACATTCCAAAGTTGTTATTCATTTATGGAGCACCCAATTATCAAGACTTAACTGTTCACGTACCCCGTTATCATAGTGTTAGAACCTACACTATATACTCGAAAATATATTTCATCCGCTAACGGTAGCGAACCGTCTGAATGAGGGCTTGTCAAGCCCGTATGGATCCACACAACATATGTTCACATTTACACCCTGCAAGTGTAACTAATGATAATTGAATTGAGGCCTTTTTGTTCTAACTCGCACGTGGAATGTTTGTTTTCGTACTTGTGTTCAAAGCATAAAAGTATGATACGTATATGTTTCTCATCCCATAGTTTAAAGAGTAAAAGTTGTTGAAAAGGTGGGACTATGATCTCACCTTGATTGCACGAATGTAATTGTACTTCACAAGTAAACGTGGGCAAGAACGTATGTTAGTGTCGACCTAAACAATAGGTTGTATCAATATCGGTAAAGCATGAAGTCGGTCAAAGTGTTCAATTAGTCCTTTGGCTCGTTACGACTCGTTTAATATAGCATGTGAGTCAATTTGTCAAGTTTCATGCAAGATATAAGTATAAACGCAAGTTAGAACGATTGCATAAGTGTTTGGTTAAGTTTGACTAAAAGTCAAGCTTGGTCAAAGTCAAAGTCAACGGGGTCGGGTCTGGTTTCTGACCATTACACATAAAAACGTAGTCATATATAAGCATGTTGGCAAAATTTCATGTTAAACGGAGTTGAGAATAAGCAAGAACGAAAGTGAAAAAAAATCAAAAATTGAGTTTGGTCAGGGGTTTTCTCGCTATAGCAAGATTTTGTGCACACCAGGGCTCGCTATAGCGAGGCCCCTGGTTTCAGGTGCTGTTGTTGAATTTTCAAGTGCACGAACCAAGCTTCTTTCAAACACAACTAATGAACCGTAAACATTCAAAACACGTATTTTATATCGTTGGAAAGGTAATTTAACGAGGAATACAACTAAACACATTTCATCAAACAAAAACATCATTTTCAAAAACCGAATTCTCGTCGAATGATCATTTAAAGCTCATTATCAAAGTTTCAAGTTCATAAAATGCATAAGATGATTCGGGAACTTAATACACACATATAATACCCCGTTTCGTAGGTAATTACGTATACAATAATACTAAACACTTACAAACAACATTGCAAGGCTTTTAATGCAATAAAAATCACATTAAAGGCTATCAAACCCTAACTAACAATCATAAAATCCTTAATCATGTTAATGAGGCTTTTCCAAGTCAACTTACATATCAAATTGAAGCTAGTAATGCTAGTAACACATTTAATACATGCACTTTTAACATCTAACAACATTTGATCAACCAAATCTTAAGATTAATCAAGCCACTTTTCAAGTTTAAGCCAGTTACATCAAAATGACAAGAACAAGCATATAAATCACATAATCATGCTAGACTTGAGCCATAGACACTAATTAACACACTTTTAAGTTTTAAAGATCAAGATCAAGAAATTTAGTGTTTTTAGAAAGTTACCCAAACGAGATGAAGTTGGTATGGATTCGAATAGGAAGATGCAAGGATTCCAAGTATGTAATTTGTTTTGAAGAACGCTTACTAGATCGAATTTAGATGATGAATTTGTGTTTGAGGGTTTGAGAGCATAAAGTGGAAGTATTAGGAGAAAGAGGAGGTGATGAATGAATGGAGGAGAAAGGGTTTGACTAGTTGACCTAGTCAAATCTTTAGTCTCTTGGCAATTCTAGTCCCTCGAGTTTAGAAGCGGGTGCGTGAATTATCTAAACGAAATATTTTAAAAATGCAAATTAACGGGTGATGTTATAATTAAATAACGGACTTTAAATTAAGTAAACGGAAAAAGGCGGGTCATTACATTACCTACTCCTTAAAAGAAATTTCGTCCCGAAATTTAAGTAGATGTAGTGGTCGTTGGTTCTTCCTCGGGATCTTGCGTTGCTAACTCTACTAATAAATGAGGATACTTTCTTTGCAATTGATCTTGTCTTTCCCAAGTAAACCCGGGTCCCCTTTTGGCATTCCAACGAACTTTGACAATCGGAATTTTGCTTTGCTTTAGCGTTTTAACGGAGTGGTCCACAATTTCAACCGGTTCTTCCACAAAATGAAGTTTGTCATCAATAGTAAGCTCCTCGAGAGGGATGACGAGTTCGGGTTCGTAAAAACACTTCTTCAAATTTGACACATGGAATGTAGGATGAATGGAGCTCAATTGAGTCGGGAGATCTAAACGGTAAGCAACGGTTCCAACACGCTCCAAGATTTCAAAAGGACCAATATATCGTGGATTTAGTTTTCCACGTTTCCTGAAACGGATTACACCTTTCCAAGGCGTGACTTTTAACATAACACGATCACCCACTTGGAACTCGAGGTCCTTATGTCTAATGTCGGTATAGCTCTTTTGACGACTACAGACCGTCCTTAGCCTATCTCGGATTTGAACGATCTTTTCGGTGGTTTTATGAATTAGTTCGGGTCCGATGATTTGCTTGTCACCTACTTCGGCCCAAAAAAGAGGAGAACGACATTTTCGGCCATATAACGCTTCGAAAGGTGCGGCGTTGATACTCGCGTGATAACTATTGTTGTAAGAGAATTCGGCGAGAGGCAAATGCTTTTCCCAAGCTTTTCCGAAATCGATAATGCAAGCTCGTAACATGTTGATAATGCTAAAAACGAACATATATTTCATAGCATTATCCCTCAAGAAAGACAAGCTTTTAGTTGCAATTGTTCTATTTACAAGTGATATTCGTTTAAATAATAAAAGGTGAAGACAAAAGACAGATTCGACGAATTGAAGACGCAAACGACCAAAAAGCTCAAAAGTACAAAATACAATCAAAGAGGTTCCAATTATTGATGAGAAACGTCTCAAAATTACAAGAGTACAAGATTCGAAACATAAAATACAAGATATTAAATTGTACGCAAGGACGTTCGAAAATCCGGAACCGGGACCAGAGTCAACTCTCAACGCTCGACGCAACGAACTAAAAATTACAAGTCAACTATGCACATAAATATAATATAATATTTAAATAATTTTTATAATTATTTATATATTATATTTATTTAATTAAAACGTCGACAAACAAGAAAACAAGGAACTTTGAGCTGTCACCGACGGCCATGCGATCGCATGGCCTGGAGGAAGAAATCCCATGCGATCGCATGGCTAACTTTTCCAGCCCACATGCCTATAAAAATCGCGTTTTTGGTGAACATCAAACACATCTTTTTCCTTCTTCTTACTCAACGTATAATATATATATATATATATATATATATATATATATATATATATATATATATATATATATATATATATATATATATATATATTATAATTTTAATTTTAATTTTAATTTTAATTCTAATAATAAGGGTATGTTAGCGAATGTTGTAAGGGTGTAAGTCGAAATTCTGTCCGTGTAACGCTACGCTATTTTTAATCATTGTAAGTTATGTTCAACCTTTTTAAAATAATGTCTCGTAGCTAAGTTATTATTATGCTTATTTAAAACGAAGTAATCATGATGTTGGGCTAAATATTTAAATTTGGGTAATTGGGCTTTGTACCATAATTGGGGTTTGGACAAAAGAACGACACTTGTGGAAATTAGACTATGGGCTATTAATGGGCTTTATATTTGTTTAACTAAATGATAGTTTATTAATTTTAATATAAAGATTACAATTGGACATACCTATAAATAACCATATATACTCAATCGGACACGATGGGCGGGATATTTATATGTACGAATAATCGTTCATTTAACTGGACACGGGAATGGATTAATAGTCTATAGAATTATTAAAACAGGGGTGAAATTATGTACAAGGACACTTGGCATAATTGGTAACAAAGTATTAAAACCTTGGGTTACACGCAGTCAATATCCTGGTGTAATTATTAAACAAAGTATTAAGACCTTGTTACAGTTTAAGTCCCCAATTAGTTGGGATATTTGACTTCGGGTATAAGGATAATTTGACGAGGATACTCGCACTTTATATTTATGACTGATGGACTGTTATGGACAAAAACCAGACGGACAAATTGAATAATCCAGGACAAAGAACAATTAACCCATGGGCATAAAACTAAAATCAACGCGTCAAACATCATGATTACGGAAGTTTAAATAAGCATAATTCCTTTATTTTCATATTTAATTGCACTTCTAATTATCACATTTTTATTTATTGTCATTGTATTTAATTGCACTTTTAATTATCGCACTTTTTAATTATCGTAATTTTATTTTATCGCACTTTTATTTATCGCAATTTCATTATCGTTATTTATTTTTCGCTTTAATTTAAGTCTTTTATTTATTTAATATTTTACATTATGTTTTAACTGCGACTAAAGTTTTAAAATCGACAAACCGGTCATTAAACGGTAAAAACCCCCTTTTATAATAATAATATTACTTATATATATTTTGTATTTTTATAAATTAAAACTAATATAGCGTTAAGCATTGTTTAAAAGATTCTCTGTGGAACGAACCGGACTTACTAAAAACTACACTACTGTACGATTAGGTACACTGCCTATAAGTGTTGTAGCAAGGTTTAGGTATATCCATTCTATAAATAAATAAATATCTTGTGTAAAATTGTATCGTATTTAATAGTATTTCCTAGTAAAAATATACACTATTTCCTAGTACGCCTCGCACACATCAAGTATTTTTGGCGCCGCTGCCAGGGAACTTAAACACCGAAAGCGCAACGCTAATGATATAAAAAAAAATAATAATATAATTTTGTAAAAGTTTTTATTAAGTCCTTCGTATAAAAATATAAGTTTTTTTTTAAATATAAAAATATAAAAATATAAAAAGAGTTTGTTAAAAAATATATAAAGTTAAAAAAAAAGTATTTTTACTTTTGAGTTTGAAAATAAGTATTTTATTGTTTTATAAAAATATTTAGTTATATTTATATTTTATATATATCTGATAAAACAGAAAAACATAAAAAAAATAAAAAGAAAAAAACTGAACCTGTGCAAAAACGAACCCCTTTTCAGCCTAAATTTGACCCTCCGCGACTCGCGGAGCTTTTGAACTGGACCTAACCGCACTCGCGGAGGTCAATCTGACAGGTCAACCTAGAACTGCAATTAATACGAAATTAGGGTTTAATTAATTTAATTATTTAGTTTTTAGGGTTTTATTTAATTAATTAGTTTAGTTATTTATTTAATTTGTATTATTAAGTTATAATTAGTTTAATTAATTTATAAAATTAATAGTTTTATTAAATAAATAATATAAAAATAATATTTTTATAAAAATTGTACTTTTTACAACTTTAAGTATATTTTTATATTTTGTACTTTTTTTTATTCGTTTTAGCGTAATATTTGTATTTTTCGCTCGTATTTAGTTTTAAATCATAGTATTTGCCGTAGTTATTTTATTTCTAGATTTTTAAGATTTGCCGTAAAATCCCTTAAGTGCTTTTTCTTAGACTAAGATTTAGGTGCTTTAGAATTTTACGACGCTACAAATTTTAGTTTCTTTTTAAGTTTCGACGCGCTACTTTCTTATCTTTTATTCACCGACATTTTTCGACGCCTATTATTTTTCAATCTTTTATTTTTCGACGTTTTTCGACGCGCTCTTTTTCTTTCTTATTTCTCGACATTCTAGTTTTAGGACTTAGATTTTATTTTCTACTTCTTCTCTAAATTTCTTTAATTTACGAAAATTTATTTTAAGCGGTTAAATTGATAGACATCAAAATTTTCTGGTTCGTAGTAATAGTTGGATTTGTACGTGGACCGGGTTATTGGATGTGACAACCCGGAAATTTCCAACCAAATTTAAACTTTATCTTTATATTATTCCGATACGATAAGCAAAGTTTGTTAAGTTAAATCTCAAGAATTTTAAATTGTGTTCATACATTCATTATAACCTCGACCAAATTCCGACGATTCACGAACCGTTATATATAAATAAATATGTATATATATGTACATATATATATTATAACTTGAGAATATTAATAAAGTATTAAACGTATAATACTTTACATGAACGTATTTGTTTCAATATGTTTATCGATGGAATTAGAAGATAATATCAAATGATTGATTTATCAGATACATTATGATATGATTACGGGTCTATGTTATGAGATTCACTGTGATTTAAGAAATCTATTCTTTTTGACAACATTCGGAAAATGGTAAAGTGATTTATAAGTAAGAACGTGAAGTGTAAATAACTTAGATGTTGGATATCGACAAGTTATGTAACTCGACATTTTTCATTAAGATGATTTCATACGTTTATTTAACCTTTGAACTTTATCCCATGCTTCACCAACAAACTGTAATTTAAAAACTTGAAACCTATTATGAATATATATGATTCTACTTTTCTAAAACATTTTATGATATAACGATTTCCATTATTTTAACCTTTAAACAAAATGATTCTTAAAAATATATTTGGTTTTGGAAAACAAAATTATTATATTTATTTGATTTAGTTTCAAACGTACAAAAACGTTTTCAGTTTAAAAAGAACTTTATTATTAAAACGTATATAACTTTTATAAATATCTAGAACCACTTTTGACAACTCATTACTTAACCAGTATGATAAAGATAACGATATTTATATTTTATTTTATTAAATATATATAACGATTTAAATTAATATTATATATATTTATACGCGTATTATGCGTACATAGTTTTATACTTTTACTATACTTAAACTTTACCTTTACTTTATTTTTACTTTACTTTAACTTTAATAATTCACTTTAATAATTCATACTTTAATAATTCACTTTAATAATTCATACTTTAATAATTCACTTTAATAATTCATACTTTAATAATTCACTTTAATAATTCATACTTTAATAATTCATACTTTAATAATTCACTTTAATAATTCAAAAATCTATTATAAATAGAATTCAATAGGTTTCATTATTTCATAAGAAACTTGAAAATATTTTTCTCTAAACTCTCTCAATCGATTTACATATATATATTTACTCCGTATTATTTCAAGATATTATTAGTATACATAAAATATTACGTCAGAGTGCTGTCCGAGTGATTTTGAAATTGTTTTTCGAGTGGGATTGGATTAAGGAAATTATGGGTTATAGCTATGGAGGTGATTGGGTATGGTTCATGGGTATGCTCGTGAGATCAAGATAGTGTTTATCATCTCCGTTGCGTCTACGTACCTTTCCTGCAATATTGAATCTCAATATTGATACGTGAGTACTCATAATTTAACTTTTACATACTAATAGTGTATCCCTGACTAGTGCTCGAGTATATAGGATTATGCATGTTTGTACTTTTGATATTGCCTTTAGTTAGGTTATGTTGAATCCTGAATTAGTTATATATGCGACTGAGATAAGGTATAAGATATGCATGTCGTTGGAAAGCTAGCGAAAAATTAAGAACTTTTCATTTAGATATCGAATGATTTCGATGAACGGATTTGAAGTTATAGTCCATCGAATTTTTGTATTATTATTAAAAATGATCATTATTAACGTCGTTATTATCGTCGTTCTAGTTTTATCTTATTATTATTATTATTATTATCTTTATCAATAAAAGGATTTATCATTAAAAATTGTTATTTTTTATTATTATTACTATCGTTATTATCGTTAAAGTTATAATTAGTATTATTATTATTATCCAATTATTATTATTATTATTATTATTATTATTATTATTGGTATTATTATTATTATTATTATTATCATTATTAATATATATATCATTATTTAAAAATGGTTATTGTTATTATTATTACTATATTATCATTAAGATAATTATTAGTATTATCGTTAATAATGTTATAGTAACTATCATTATTAATATTAGTGTAATTAAAACAAGTATTTGTAACACCTAATTATTTTGATTACTATTATTATCATTATTACGAACACGATATAAAAGACGATTAAAAGCTATTAAACGAAATGATTAGGAAATAATGGGTAAGAGTATCATGATGAAATTAAAATATTATAAGATATTGATTTAGATAAAATTATCGTTCTTATTATTTTTATCATTACTATTATTATTAAAATTATCGTTAGTATTAAAACTATCATTTTAATAAAAATTATCATTTTAATAGAAATGTCATTGTTACTATAAAATATCATTATTATTATTATTATTTTAAATAGAATTATTATTTTAAAGATAATATTAAAAATTATCGTAAATATTAAAGTTATCATAATTAGAATTATCGTTTTATCATAATGTCATCTTAGTAATTATAAATATTGATATTTTTATAATAATAATTATTATTACAAAATAATACAACTTTTACTTACTATCATTATAGATATTAATTTATCAAATAAATATTTGATACAAACATATTTTACTACGTGTAATAACTTACTTTAATAATATCTATCATATTATCTTTATAATATTAAATGAACCCTATAAATTTTATTACTTAATGTACATAAAAGTATATTTTATTATATAAATATAATATAAAATTTTATTTATTAATAAATAAATTATATTATTTACTCTAATAAATCTTTTAAAAATATTTAAAAATATAAAACGACGATATTTAAACTATATATTAATCATGTATAGATTTTTGGAAATTATTTTGAGTCAAATTTACTTTTGTTGACTTTTGCATATTAGTCTCGAGCATTAGGATTGTGGTACACTATGACTTGACCTAATTTGTTAGACAAATATTGACCAACACATAAATATATATAATTAATTTAGGTTCGTGAATCCGAGGCCAACCTTGCACTTGTTCAATGACGTTATATGTATTTTTACTACGAAATACAGTATGGTGAGTTTCATTTGCCTTTTTACCCTTTATATTTTTGGGACTGAGAATACATGCGCTTTTATAAATGTTTGACGAAATAGACACAACTAATTGAAACTACATTCTATGGTTGAATTATCGAAATCGAATATGCCCCTTTTTATTAAAGTCTTGTAATCTAAGAATTTGGGAACAGACACCCTAATTGACGCGAATCCTAAAGATAGATCTATTGGGCCTAACAAACCCCATCCAAAGTACCGGATGCTTTAGTACTTCGAAATTTATATCATGTCCGAAGGAGGATCCTGGAATGATAGGGGATATTCTTATATGCATATTGTTAATGTCGGTTACCAGGTGTTCACCATATGAATGATTATTTTTGTCTCTATGCATGGGACGTATATTTATGAGAACTGGAAATGAAATTCTTGTGGTCTATTAAAATGATGGAAATAAATGATTATGATAAACTAATGAACTCACCAACCTTTTGGTTGACACTTTAAAGCATGTTTATTCTCAGGTGTTAAAGAAATCTTCCGCTGTGCATTTGCTCATTTTAAAGATATTACTTGGAGTCTTTCATAGCATATTTTGAAGAACGTTGCATTCGAGTCATTGAGTTCATCAAAGATTATTATTAAATCAATTTATAGTTGGATAGTGGATATTATGAAATGGTATGTATGCCTGTCAATTTTTGATGTAAAGAAAGATTGTCTTTTAAAAACGAATGCAATGTTTGTAAAATGTATCATATAGAGGTCAAATACCTCGCAATGTAATCAACTATTGTGAATCGTTTATAATGTATATGAACGGGTCCTTTCAGTTGGTATCAGAGCGGTGGTCTTAGCGAACCAGGTCTGCATTAGTGTGTCTAACTGATAAGTCGTTAGGATGCATTAGTGAGTCTGGACTTCGACCGTGTCTGCATGTCAAAAGTTTTGCTTATCATTTCTAGTCGGAAATCATCTGCTTATCATCCATAGGAAATTACCTGCTTATCATTATTAATCTAGACACATCTTGCTACATTAATTGCATGAGTAGTGTATAGACAAAATTCATATCTTAGCGTATCTGCTAAATCATATCTTATAGTATCTGTTACTTTAAACTTTGCCTGACATATCCCGCAAATTCCTCCGTAATCTATGAAATCTTTTGATCTCTATATATAGATATCCTATGTAAATAGAATACCACCCGATAGCCGAAAAATGATTTTATATCGAAAATCCTTTATCCAATCGTACGAAATGGAATTTGTCATCAGTTCAAGTCACTCGGATTCCGAAATGGAATCTCACTCAAGCTCCGAATGCAGTGTGACCGGAATGGATCAACCAATCAGTCATCACCTATTCTGGATGAATTGGGGATGGATTCGTAGCCTCCTCAATCATTGGAAACAAGAAGAAGGCGATCCTTTCCATCTACCACATTGCCCTCTTGGCGAAGAACCTGAAGCACTTACCGGCGAACCTGTTAGAGACACCATTTTCTCTCTCATTTCCAGGGTATCTCGTCACGATTATATACTACATCAAATTCTAGATTTTATTTATCCGCTCGTTCCGACCGACAATCATCCTGGAATAATAGAAGAAGTCAACGAGCTTCGCGCTCGGGTAGTGGCTTTGGAGAATATGGTGCAGAGATTACAAACACCAGCAGCAGCACCAGCAGCATAACCAGTACCACCATCATCAACGCCAACAGTACCATTACCACCTCCAACCACAACCGCGTTGTAAACCTCAACTTCACAATCTGTCCCACGAGCATCAATGTCATACGCACCATAGATACCAAGGAGTACCAACAACAATAACTGATGAAGTATTAATTCATAACTTCATTGGAGAAACATTCCGCGGCGATTATATAATCTCTTAAGTCTTAGAGATTATCTAATCTAACCCTAACCATAAATCAGTTAAGCGAACCAAAATGATAGAAGGAAGAGTAGAAACCCTGACAAAAATGGTGTGTGATTAACAAGTTAAACTTGTTTTACCAACAGCATCAACAGTACCGTCAACGTCACCAGCATCGTCAGTACAGTCAACATCAGAATCAACAACACCTATAACATCACAAACTCTGTCAGTTCAAGAATCACTGTAGACATCATTACGAATCAATAACGTGTATATTGTATCAACAAGTTATGAAGAATTAACTCATTCCCTTTGAAGAAATTATATATATATTTTATATATATATATATATATTTTGAAATAAAAAAAAATGAATCTTTCCGTGCTAAGCTATTGTGTGTGAATCTTAACTACTCGGTTAATTCATATTACAAATATGCAATAATGTATGTCCCTCGCCCGCAACTTAACCATCGTTAACTACAATCTCTGTCTCAATTCAACAAGTTCCAATTCCTAATAAATCAAGTATATATTTTATTTTACACTTCATCATTGATGTAACCGAAACTTTTCATATAACATCATTCGTACTTTGCGAAGTTCACAAGAATTTAACGAAAACCAACATCACATCTCAACAAATAACGAAGTATTGATTCATAATTTCAATATTATTGAAGAAATACTTATGTAACCTCTAAAGCCTTCAAGGAATTATTCAATTCTAGTTCCAACCGTAAATCGAATGAGTTTAATTTAGTATTAACTCATTAAAATCTATGTTACATCTGAGGAGAATATATACATATATATTTTCATAAAGACTGTAATAAAATTCTTATGTACAAAATATTAATTGTGAAAAAATTTTTAACGGGTAGGTAATACCCGAGAGATATATATAAATTCACAATTAATATGTTACATTCTTCGAATCAGATTAAGCAAATTATCAATTATACTTCCTACTTTCACAATAATATACATTCTTTCATAGAAATCAAAAGAACCATACTCATTCAAACCCAATTACATATTCTGATTTTAAAATCTCAGAATTCAATTCGAGATATAACCGGTACCATCACTTTTTAGATTCCTACATATTTCAAAGCTATACTTTGACTTCAAAAGTGTGTTAGAACATCAAATGTATACAAACAATTACAATCTGTGTTCAAACCCTTCGAAAATCTCTGAAGACACTTCAAATAATGAGCAATCGAGATGATGATCCAACCACATATTACCCACAGTTATGTACTTAAAAAGCTCTCGAAACCAAAGTCATAATTCAACACATATCTGTGTCAGATCTTTTGGCATTTATTAGCAAAAAAAAATAACCTTGCAATTCCTTTGCAAAGTAGCAAATTATATCACAGCTCCAGCAAGACAACTTTGATTTTTTCATTCGGAGTAGCCTTATCATAATTTTGATATATGTGATTACCCTTTTGTTACCGGAGAACCTTTCATATTCCACTACATTAGCAATAAACTTACCAACAACTTCACTGATCTTGGGCATTCCGAAGAATCTTTATATTTATCGAAACCTCATCATTTACTCATCTGCCTCTTGTAATGAGAATTGCCATACGAATCATTGGGAATTAGTAAACAGTATTTTGAAATCTCACAGCATGTTGACGCCAACAGTTATACATAACGTCTATTTCCAAGGCTTACATACTTCGAATGTGAAGTTTCTGAAAAACACTCTGAACCGCGAACTAGTTCTCGAAATGCTGATGAAGCAACAAAAACTATAAACGACCTTAGCAGTAAAAAGTTTGATGATAAAGATTAGTGTATTAACAAAGCTCAGAAATAGAGAAGTTTTGGAACTAGAAAACGGATTGAGCAAAGTATGAAGGAGGCTGTGGACAAATCACAAAGACTGAACCTGCCTTCAAAGAATCCAAATGATTCAGTGTCTGCTGAAGTCATTAACGAATACCTTGCTCCTGACACTAAACCCTTACAGACAATATTCTTCATCATCCTCTGATATTAGAAATTCTAAGATATCATTGTATCTTTCATTATAAATATCCTCCATATTTCTGAAGATATTTCCATAACTATTCTTATCTGGAATCATTTATCTCTTTGCGCTATCTGTATTACATCAAAAAGAAAACTATTTAGTTCCTATACTCTGTAAACCTTTGAGTTTAAAATATGAATGTTTTTGAAGTAGTATTGGAAACTGAAGCATGAGTTAGTATAATATAATGACACTTGATCAACGTGATTATATTACAGTAATTCATGCTGAGTTTTTAAATGGAACGTGATGATTCACAGATCATAACATCATCATGTGCCATGTTATACGACTCTTGTATTCTATTTAACCTCTAAAATATCAAGAAAATATTTCTTGATGATTCGGCCTTTTCCAAGGTATTCTAGTAATTTGACAAGTCAAGATCGTGCCATCACAATTTTCTTCCTAGAACATTAACAATGTTCATTCCGAAATTCATATCTGTGAATTCTGGACCATTACAAGCGGTGCTTAATCGCAAGAAGAAGAAACGAAAGGACAAAACTCCAAAATAGAAATTGGGGTATAAATTGCAGCAAATAAAAGAGAGCATTAACTGTGGATGACAATGATTATAGAAGATAGAAACAGAGACTTTGAAATATAAGGGAAGATATAAAGCCCAACGACAAACCAAAAATTATAAACCATATATATCGATGCATATAGCAATATAAAGACACGGGAGAACTAGAAACACTATAAACCCAAGAGTATAGTAGAAGTAAATAGATTCTTCCGGCGGTAGATGAAAAAGAAGAATGACCGATATGAAAGTTATAAGTATATCGAGAATCAGAACTGGATGGAGCATATTGATGAATACTTTAAAATATGAGTTGAGGGGGAAAGAATAGAAGGTGATGAAACATGACTAGGAACTTAGAAATCAACAGATTTAACTCACACAATGACGGAATAAGTGAATCAAACCCTCTAGTGAATAGGTTAAGCTTTTTGGGATTAATTTAGTCATACCACAACTAAATCAAGTGTGATTAGATCAACACCTAGAGCTATTATTCACCACCTGGGTGATTTGGGTTGAGAGAGAATCGGAGGAGCTCACCTGATCTGAGTGTGTGTAACAAATGAGATTCTTAACCTAAAATGAAGAACATAAGACTTTATATACCCCTGCTGTTGACTCACCCGTACGATTCATCCATCACACATACGAGTTGGCTTCATCAGCCGTACGGGTGATCACTCACTCGTGTCTTCTCATTTAGGTTGTAATTGTGACTTAGCTCAGTATCAACCGTGCGTATGAGCCTATCAGCCGTACGAGTGAGGCTTCACTCGGACGTCTGACTAAGTCTAACATAGTCAAACATCCAAATCTCGTTCCTGCAGTTGCTGTAACCACATACAAACACGGATAGGATAATAACGAACAATCATGGTGGCCTGTAAACTGTTGTACCTGCAATGGACGTGGGTAGATGTCTAGGGACTTGCATAAAATGCATCAACAGAAGGTGTGAGTTGTAAGAAAAAGAAGGAGGTAAATTTATAAGAAAATCTCCAACGGAACAATTAAAATGGACGATCGCATTTAAAGCGGATCCTAATTCCTTTTGTTACAGTAGAATCAAATCTTATTACAAAGATTTTCTTCAAATCCCTTGAAATCTGGAAATAAATCATATCTATTTCAAATGATAAGATGAATCTACACTTACTCATTTCACTCTTCTATGTTAGCTTCATTCGTACTCTTCATATAAATGGATTGTTTATCCAAATTATTCGCTGATGATAAAACTCTAATTTTCAGCCTGTATGCATCATGAAAACATACTTATTATCATTCACGACCTTTCCACTCAAATTTCGGGACGAAATTTCTTTAACGGGTAGGTACTGTGACAACCCGGAAATTTCCAACCAAATTTAAACTTTATCTTTATATTATTCCGATACGATAAGCAAAGTTTGTTAAGTTAAATCTCAAGAATTTTAAATTGTGTTCATACATTCATTATAACCTCGACCAAATTCCGACGATTCACGAACCGTTATATATAAATAAATATGTATATATATGTACATATATATATTATAACTTGAGAATATTAATAAAGTATTAAACGTATAATACTTTACATGAACGTATTTGTTTCAATATGTTTATCGATGGAATTAGAAGATAATATCAAATGATTGATTTATCAGATACATTATGATATGATTACGGGTCTATGTTATGAGATTCACTGTGATTTAAGAAATCTATTCTTTTTGACAACATTCGGAAAATGGTAAAGTGATTTATAAGTAAGAACGTGAAGTGTAAATAACTTAGATGTTGGATATCGACAAGTTATGTAACTCGACATTTTTCATTAAGATGATTTCATACGTTTATTTAACCTTTGAACTTTATCCCATGCTTCACCAACAAACTGTAATTTAAAAACTTGAAACCTATTATGAATATATATGATTCTACTTTTCTAAAACATTTTATGATATAACGATTTCCATTATTTTAACCTTTAAACAAAATGATTCTTAAAAATATATTTGGTTTTGGAAAACAAAATTATTATATTTATTTGATTTAGTTTCAAACGTACAAAAACGTTTTCAGTTTAAAAAGAACTTTATTATTAAAACGTATATAACTTTTATAAATATCTAGAACCACTTTTGACAACTCATTACTTAACCCGTATGATAAAGATAACGATATTTATATTTTATTTTATTAAATATATATAACGATTTAAATTAATATTATATATATTTATACGCGTATTATGCGTACATAGTTTTATACTTTTACTATACTTAAACTTTACCTTTACTTTATTTTTACTTTACTTTAACTTTAATAATTCACTTTAATAATTCATACTTTAATAATTCACTTTAATAATTCATACTTTAATAATTCACTTTAATAATTCATACTTTAATAATTCACTTTAATAATTCATACTTTAATAATTCATACTTTAATAATTCACTTTAATAATTCAAAAATCTATTATAAATAGAATTCAATAGGTTTCATTATTTCATAAGAAACTTGAAAATATTTTTCTCTAAACTCTCTCAATCGATTTACATATATATATTTACTCCGTATTATTTCAAGATATTATTAGTATACATAAAATATTACGTCAGAGTGCTGTCCGAGTGATTTCGAAATTGTTTTTCGAGTGGGATTGGATTAAGGAAATTATGGGTTATAGCTATGGAGGTGATTGGGTATGGTTCATGGGTATGCTCGTGAGATCAAGATAGTGTTTATCATCTCCGTTGCGTCTACGTACCTTTCCTGCAATATTGAATCTCAATATTGATACGTGAGTACTCATAATTTAACTTTTACATACTAATAGTGTATCCCTGACTAGTGCTCGAGTATATAGGATTATGCATGTTTGTACTTTTGATATTGCCTTTAGTTAGGTTATGTTGAATCCTGAATTAGTTATATATGCGACTGAGATAAGGTATAAGATATGCATGTCGTTGGAAAGCTAGCGAAAAATTAAGAACTTTTCATTTAGATATCGAATGATTTCGATGAACGGATTTGAAGTTATAGTCCATCGAATTTTTGTATTATTATTAAAAATGATCATTATTAACGTCGTTATTATCGTCGTTCTAGTTTTATCTTATTATTATTATTATTATTATCTTTATCAATAAAAGGATTTATCATTAAAAATTGTTATTTTTTATTATTATTACTATCGTTATTATCGTTAAAGTTATAATTAGTATTATTATTATTATCCAATTATTATTATTATTATTATTATTATTATTGGTATTATTATTATTATTATTATTATCATTATTAATATATATATCATTATTTAAAAATGGTTATTGTTATTATTATTACTATATTATCATTAAGATAATTATTAGTATTATCGTTAATAATGTTATAGTAACTATCATTATTAATATTAGTGTAATTAAAACAAGTATTTGTAACACCTAATTATTTTGATTACTATTATTATCATTATTACGAACACGATATAAAAGACGATTAAAAGCTATTAAACGAAATGATTAGGAAATAATGGGTAAGAGTATCATGATGAAATTAAAATATTATAAGATATTGATTTAGATAAAATTATCGTTCTTATTATTTTTATCATTACTATTATTATTAAAATTATCGTTAGTATTAAAACTATCATTTTAATAAAAATTATCATTTTAATAGAAATGTCATTGTTACTATAAAATATCATTATTATTATTATTATTTTAAATAGAATTATTATTTTAAAGATAATATTAAAAATTATCGTAAATATTAAAGTTATCATAATTAGAATTATCGTTTTATCATAATGTCATCTTAGTAATTATAAATATTGATATTTTTATAATAATAATTATTATTACAAAATAATACAACTTTTACTTACTATCATTATAGATATTAATTTATCAAATAAATATTTGATACAAACATATTTTACTACGTGTAATAACTTACTTTAATAATATCTATCATATTATCTTTATAATATTAAATGAACCCTATAAATTTTATTACTTAATGTACATAAAAGTATATTTTATTATATAAATATAATATAAAATTTTATTTATTAATAAATAAATTATATTATTTACTCTAATAAATCTTTTAAAAATATTTAAAAATATAAAACGACGATATTTAAACTATATATTAATCATGTATAGATTTTTGGAAATTATTTTGAGTCAAATTTACTTTTGTTGACTTTTGCATATTAGTCTCGAGCATTAGGATTGTGGTACACTATGACTTGACCTAATTTGTTAGACAAATATTGACCAACACATAAATATATATAATTAATTTAGGTTCGTGAATCCGAGGCCAACCTTGCACTTGTTCAATGACGTTATATGTATTTTTACTACGAAATACAGTATGGTGAGTTTCATTTGCCTTTTTACCCTTTATATTTTTGGGACTGAGAATACATGCGCTTTTATAAATGTTTGACGAAATAGACACAACTAATTGAAACTACATTCTATGGTTGAATTATCGAAATCGAATATGCCCCTTTTTATTAAAGTCTTGTAATCTAAGAATTTGGGAACAGACACCCTAATTGACGCGAATCCTAAAGATAGATCTATTGGGCCTAACAAACCCCATCCAAAGTACCGGATGCTTTAGTACTTCGAAATTTATATCATGTCCGAAGGAGGATCCCGGAATGATAGGGGATATTCTTATATGCATATTGTTAATGTCGGTTACCAGGTGTTCACCATATGAATGATTATTTTTGTCTCTATGCATGGGACGTATATTTATGAGAACTGGAAATGAAATTCTTGTGGTCTATTAAAATGATGGAAATAAATGATTATGATAAACTAATGAACTCACCAACCTTTTGGTTGACACTTTAAAGCATGTTTATTCTCAGGTGTTAAAGAAATCTTCCGCTGTGCATTTGCTCATTTTAAAGATATTACTTGGAGTCTTTCATAGCATATTTTGAAGAACGTTGCATTCGAGTCATTGAGTTCATCAAAGATTATTATTAAATCAATTTATAGTTGGATAGTGGATATTATGAAATGGTATGTATGCCTGTCAATTTTTGATGTAAAGAAAGATTGTCTTTTAAAAACGAATGCAATGTTTGTAAAATGTATCATATAGAGGTCAAATACCTCGCAATGTAATCAACTATTGTGAATCGTTTATAATGTATATGAACGGGTCCTTTCATTGGAGCCAAACAGTACTCAATTATATTGAGACCAAACGAATCCTGCCCCTCTGCTGCATCTTTTGACTATTCGAAACGTGGGCAAAATCAGAAAAGTCTATTAATTTGATAACTTATATAATTTTTCTTCCTTTTTAAAAACTAATAGGATATTCAGTGAATGCACCGAGCAAAACGTTCACCACCTTTTGTACGTTCACCACCTGTAACTCGATCAAGACATCTAACAAATATTGTCGCCGTTGATTTTTCTTTAGAATCGTCATCCAGTCGACCAAGTACTCCAATTCAAATTTCCGATAATCCATTTTTTGAACCCGACCTCACAATTGAGAATCCGGAGAATATTCAGGGACAATTCATAGATCCTGAACCATTAATCTTTCCTCCGGAACCACCAATCATTCAAACAGAGATTGTTGAGGAACGAACTATTAAATCAGAATCCTCTAGTGATTCAGATTCAACAAATTCAATCATGGAAAATCTGGAACCTTTAAGTATGGAAGACCGAATGCGAGCTAAACGCACTGGCCAAGGTCACGCAAATACTCAACCTGACATTAATGCGCCAGATTATGAAATCAAAGGACAAATTCTACACATGGTAACTAATCAATGCCAATTTAGTGGTGCACCGAAAGAAGATCCAAATGAACATCTTCGTACCTTTAATAGGATCTGTACACTATTTAAAATCCGAGAAGTGGAGGATGAACAGATATATCTCATGTTATTTCCCTGGACTTTAAAGGGAGAAGCCAAAGATTGGTTAGAATCGTTACCTAAAGGGGCGATTGATACATGGGACGTTTTAGTTGAAAAATTTCTTAAACAATTCTTTCCGGCATCTAAAGCCGTAAGACTTCAAGGAGAAATTGTTACGCTCACACAGAAGCCAAATAAAACTCTATATGAGGCATGGACAAGATTTGGTAAGTTATTAAGAGGATGTCCGCAACATGGTTTAGACACTTGTCAAATAGTACAAATATTCTACCAAGGATGCGACATCACTACAAGGAAAGACATAGACATAGCAGCTGGTGGTTCCATTATGAAGAAAACAGAAACTGATACTTACAAGATTATTGATAACACTGCTTCCCACTCACATGAGTGGCACCAAGAAAAAGATATCGTTAGATCATCTAAAGCAGCTAGAGCCGATTCTAGCCATGACTTAGATTCCATTTCCATAAAGATAGATGCTGTCGAGAGACGAATGGAAAAGATGACTAAGGATATACACTCAATACGAATTAGTTGTGAGCAGTGTGGAGGACCACATTTGACAAAAGATTGTCTCAGTATTGAACTAACAATGGAACAAAGAGAGAATGTTTCATATCTAAACCAAAGGCCTGGAAATAATTATCAGAATAATTATCAACCGCCAAGACTAATTTACAATCAAAATCAGAATTATAATCGAAATGTTCCATACAACAACCAACAAGGTCCTAGTAATCAACAAGTATCCAATAATACTTACAAACAGCAAAGACCTAATTTTCAAAACAAACCACCACAAACCGATGATAAAAAGTCGAATTTAGAAGATATGATGACAAAGCTAGTTGAATCTCAAACTCAATTTTTCACATCTCAGAAACAAACCAATGAACAAAATGCTCAAGCATTTAGAAATCAACAAGCTTCTATTCAAAATCTGGAACAAAAAGTAAGTAACCTAGCAAGGTTAATAGGTGAAAGAAAATCGGGAAGTTTACCAAGTGATACAAATGCTAACCCCTGGAATGAAACAGCTAAAGCCATTACCACAAGAAGTGGTATTACACTTAAACCACCTGAAATACCTGTAATTTCTGATGAAACTATTCCTACTCCACAAGAACCATAACCTGAACAAGATAAGGAAAAAGAACCGGTAGTTGAAAAGGTTAATGAAGATAATACAGTTAAGGCTAAACCTTATGTTAAACCATACCAGCCACCACTTCCTTACCCGAGTAAAATGAGAAAGGAGAGACTTGAAGCCGAGCAATCCAAATTCTTGGATATGTTTAAACAGATAAATGTAAATCTTCCTTTCATTGATGTGATTTCAGGAATGCCTACATATGCTAAATTTCTGAAAGATCTGATCACAAATAGAAAGAAAATGGAAGAACTCTCGGCTGTTACTATGAATGCAAATTGTTCTGCAGTGCTGTTGAATAAGATACCAGAAAAACTATCTAATCCAGGAAGTTTCAC
Source organism: Rutidosis leptorrhynchoides (assembly GCF_046630445.1). Classification (NCBI taxonomy): domain Eukaryota; kingdom Viridiplantae; phylum Streptophyta; class Magnoliopsida; order Asterales; family Asteraceae; genus Rutidosis; species Rutidosis leptorrhynchoides. The sequence continues at coordinate 89,368,789 of NC_092343.1, read as the reverse complement.
AATTCCATATTTTTTGGGTAGTCTTAGTTCAATAGAAGCATTGGCAGACTTAGGTGCTAGTATAAATTTAATGCCGTATTCACTATACGCTAAACTAGACAACAAGAATAAGCATACAACTAGCCGATAGATCAGTAAAATATCCTAGAGGGATAATGGAGAACATGCTAGTTAAAGTTGGTACTTTAGTATTTCCAGTAGATTTTGTTATCCTGGACATGGAAGAAGATTCTCGAGTAACTCTCATATTAGGAAGATCATTCTTAAACACGGCTAAAGCAATAATAGACGTGTTCGGTAAGAAACTGACCCTAAGTATAGAGGACGAGAGTATTACCTTTTCAGTTGATAGAGCAATGCAACAACCGTAATCTGCAGATGATACATGCTATTATATTCAAACTATAGATTCACATGCAGAATTGTTAGAAGAATTTCCAGAATTACAAGGAACAGGAGAATGTTCTTTAGGAGAAGGTACTGAACCAATTGATGAAACTGAAATGTTAGCTACACTTATGGCTAATGGATATAAACCAACAACAGAAGAAATTCAAATGCTAAAAGAAGAAGACAGATATCGATATAAATCATCGATAGAAGAACCTCCGACATTAGAGTTAAAGCCACTTCCAAACCATTTGGAATACGCTTATTTACATGGTGAATCTGAATTACCTGTAATAATATCGTCTTCTCTTACTGAAAATGAAAAATCTCAACTCATTTCTGTGTTGAAAGCTCATAAACCAGCTATTGCATGGAAGATTCATGATATTAAAGGAATAAGTCCTTCGTATTGCACACATAAAATCCTTATGGAAGAAGGTCATAAAACGTATGTGCAACGCCAACGAAGACTAAATCCTAATATGCAAGATGTTGTTAAAAAAGAAATTATTAAACTGCTTGATGCAGGTTTAATTTATCCAATCTCTGATAGTCCATGGGTAAGCCCAGTTCAATGCGTGCCTAAGAAAGGTGGCATGACTGTTATTACAAATGAGAAAAATGAGCTTATTCCTACTAGGACTGTAACAGGATGGCGTATTTGTATTGATTATAGAAAATTAAATGACGCCACCAGAAAAGATCACTTTCCCTTACCTTTTATTGATCAAATGTTGGAAAGATTAGCCGAAAATAGTTACTATTGTTTTCTTGATGGTTTTTCCGGATATTTTCAAATTCCAATAGCACCCGAGGATCAAGAGAAAACCATATTCACGTGCCCTTATGATACTTTTGCTTACAAACGCATGCCATTTGGATTTTGCAACGCCCCTGCAACCTTTCAAAGGTGCATGATGACAATTTTTCACGACATGATAGAAGAATGCATGGAAGTTTTCATGGATGACTTTTCAGTCTTCGGTGATACTTTTGAATCATGTCTAGTTAATCTTGAACGAATGCTTATTAGATGTGAACAATCAAATCTAGTTCTTAATTAGGAGAAATGCCATTTCATGGTTAAAGAAGGCATCGTTCTTGGACATAAAATTTCAAAGGAAGGAATTGAAGTGGATGGAGCTAAAGTAGATGTAATTGCTAAACTTCCACATCCCACCAATGTTAGAGGAGTTAGGAGTTTTCTAGGGCATGCCGATTTTTACCGACGTTTTATAAAAGATTTTTCTAAAATTGCCACTCCTATGAATAAACTCCTAGAAAAAGATGCTCCATTCATCTTTTCAGATGAATGCATCAAATCTTTTAATATACTTAAAGATAAACTCACTAATGCGCCGATCATGATAACACCAAATTGGAATTTACCGTTTGAACTTATGTGCGATGCAAGTGATTTTGCAATGGGAGCCGTTTTAGGACAAAGGATTGAAAAATGATTTCAACCTATATATTATGCTAGTAAGACGTTACAAGGAGCACAAACAAATTACATAACTACTGAAAAAGAACTCCTTGCTATTGTCTTTACTTTTGACAAATTTCGATCATATCTCGTTCTAGCTAAAACAGTGGTCTATACTGACCATTCTGCTCTTAGATACCTATTTTCGAAACAAGATGCCAAACCACGATTAATCTGTTGGATCTTACTCTTACAAGAGTTTGATATTGAAATCCGAGATAAAAGAGGAGCAGAAAATCTCGCCGCTGATCATCTTTCTCATCTTGAAAATCCCGAATTAGAAGTTCTAAATGAATCAGCCATACAAGACAACTTTTCTGATGAATATCTATTGAAGATAGATCATAATGAAATTCCATGGTTTGCAGACTATGCAAACTACTTAGTATGTGGATTCCTTGAAAAAGGATTATCGTACCAAAAACGAAAGAAATTCTTTAGTGATATAAAACACTATTTTTGGGAAGATCCACATTTGTTTAAAAGTTGTCCCGATGGAATAATACGCCGATGTGTATTCGGAGATGAAGCTAGTCAAATCTTAAACCATTGTCACACAGGACCAACAGGAGGGCATTATGGGCCTCAGCTCACAGCAAGAAAAGTTTATGATGCTGGATTCTATTGGCCTACAATTTTCAAAGACGCACACCTTCTTTGCAAATCCTGTGATGCATGTCAAAGGGCCGAAAAAATAAGTCAACGTGATGAAATGCCACAAAATGTCATTCAAGTATGTGAAGTATTTGACATTTGGGGTATTGACTTTATGGGTCCATTTCCAAAATCTCATAATAATCTATATATTCTCGTTGCCATTGATTTTGTATCTAAATAGGCGGAAGCACAAGCTCTCCCAACTAACGATGCACGAGTTGTTGTCAACTTTTTAAAACGTCTTTTTGCTAGGTTTGGAACACCGAAAGCTTTAATAAGTGATCGGGGAACTCATTTCTGTAATAATCAACTTGAGAAAGTTCTTAAAAGATATGGAGTAACTCATAAAATCTCCACTGCTTATCATCCACAAACAAGTGGACAAGTTGAAAATACCAACCGAGCTTTAAAACGTATTCTAGAGAAACCTGTGATGACCCGGGAATTTCCGACCAAATTTAAACGTGATCTTAATGTAATTTCGACACGATAAGCAGAATCTGTAATGTGAGTCTCAAAACCTTTGAACTGTTGATATGGAAAACATTTGACCTTTGACTATTACCTGACGATTCATGAACCTATAATTGAAAATATAAATGTATATATATAAATAACTATACATGTAAATAATTATATACAATAAATTAAATATAATATTGAACTACTATGTGATTTAGTTATTATGGAAAATAACTTCAAATAAGAAAAACTTGTTAATTTGAATATATAAAGTATATTGAAGATAAATAATTTCGAACATTAATTGTCAACGACAACAAGATATTAAAATTTATAATGTTATACTTTGAGTTTAATTGTTCCAATATATTTAATTAACATATTTATCTACGTAATAAATATGATATTTAAAAACATAATTACACATATAGTAGTGAGAATAGATATGTGACATCTATACATAATTAGTATATGAATTATTTGAATTTTAATATGTAGTGATAGATGTATATATATATATATATATATATATATATATATATATATATATATATATATATATATATATATATATATATATGATTGAGATACAAAATTATTGATTGTATGAGTACAATTATTAGAAATGATATATATGTAATTAGATATATTATATAATTATTAAATAACTAATCATATGTAATATCAATATAATTAAATGGAATAACGAGTTAAAAGATAATCATTGTAATAACACTAATATTATTACTGCTTTCATTATTGGTACTATTTATATCAATATTGGTATTGTTATTATTAAAATAGTATAAATACTAATATAAGAATAATTAAAAATTATAATTTAGTTGAAAGGTAAATATTATTAATAATACCATTTATTATCATTCATCAACCTTATATATATTATTACCATTATTAAACTTAGTTTTTTTTATTTAAAAATTAACATTTTTTTATTATTATATCAATTAATATTATTAATTGTATATTGTTATCATTATTATTATTATGATGATAGTTATAAATAAGTATATTGTTATTATTATTATGGTTATTATTATATTTGTTTTAACAACTAATATATGTATTAACATGAGTACATAAATACTATGATTAAAATTGTTATCGGTAACCTTATTATTAACATTATTATCATTATAGTTATTAGTAAAAATAGTAGTATTATTATTATTGTTAATAAAATCACTATTTTCATAGTTATTATTATTATTAGTATACATTACTATTAAAAGTATTACTTTGATAAAAATAATCATTTTATAACTATGATTATTATTATATTAGGATGAAACAATTTTTATTTATTTATTAATAACAACACTATTTTATCAAAACAACTATTAGTTATATAACTCTATATTTACTACGTATAACATAACTATATTATTATTTTTGTAATAAATATTATTAAATGTAATTAATTAGATTATAAATGAAGAACATAGTTAAAATAACAATTAATTCACTAATAATAATATATATGTTCGATTATAATTATATATTTATTAATGAATACACAAATGGTATAGGTTCGTGAATCCGAGGCCAACCCTGCATGGTTCAATTTTGTCATATGTATTTTTACTACAAAATACATTAGGTGAGTTTCATTTGCTCCCTTTTACTCATTATATTTTTGGGACTGAGAATACATGCGCTGTTTTTATAACTGCTTTATTAAATGCTTTTGAAATATATTTTGAACTGCGAATACATGCAAATGCTTTATTAACTGTTTTACAATATTTATATGCGTGAGTTTCATTTACCTTTTTACCCTTTATATTTTTGGGCTGAGAATACATGCGCTGTTTTTATAACTGTTTTACGAAATAGACACAAGTACGTGAAACTACATTCTATGGTTGAATTATCGAAATCGAATATGCCCCTTTTTATTAAGTCTGGTAATCTAAGAATTAGGGAACAGACACCCTAATTGACGCGAACTCTAAAGATAGATCTATCGGGCCTAACAAACCCCATCCAAAGTACCGGATGCTTTAGTACTTCGAAATTTATATCATGTCCGAAGGAGGATCCCAGAATGATGAGGATATTCTTATATGTATATTGTGAATGTCGGTTACCAGGTGTTCAATCCATATGAATGATATTTTTGTCTCTATTCATGGGACGTATATTTATGAGAAATGAAAATTTTGTTTTCTATTAAAATGATGAAAATGATTATTTATGTTAAACTAATGAACTCATCAACCTTTTGGTTGACACTTTAAAGCATGTTTATTCTCAGGTATGCAAGAAATCTTCCGCGGTGCATTTGCTCATCTTAGAGATATTAATTGGAGTCATTCATGACATATTTCAAAAGACGTTGCATTCGAGTCGTTGAGTTCATCAAGATTATTATTAAGTCAATTATAGTAAGATGTATTACGAAATGGTATGCATGTTGTCAATTTTCGATGTAATGAAAGATTGTCTTTTCAAAAACGAATGCAACGTTTGTAAAATGTATCATATAGAGGTCAAGAACCTCGCGATGTAATCAACTATTATGAATCGTTTATAATCGATATGGACTTCGTCCGGATGGATTAGGACGGGTCCCTTCAGTTGGTATCAGAGCGGTGGTCTTAGCGAACCAAGTCTGCACTAGTGTGTCTAGCTGATAAGTCGTTAGGATGCATTAGTGAGTCTGGACTCTGACCGTGTCTGCATGTCAAAAGTTTTGCTTATCATTTCGTGTCAAAAATTTCCTGCTTATCATTCTTAGGGAATCACTTGCTTATCATTCTTAGTCTAGACACGTTTTACTGCATTGACTGCATGAATAGTGTAAAGACAAAAATTCATATCTTAGCGTATCTGCTACTTTATATCTTAACGTATCTGTTACTGTAACCTTGCCTGACAACTTTCGTAGATTCCTCCGTAACTTATGGGATTTTAGTATTATATATGCATATGTAAATTATGTATTGCAGGGTACTAATCTACATCCTATAATCTATTTCTTATCGAAAATCCTCCATCTGATCGTACGAGATGAATCCTGCAACCAGTTCGAGTCCCTCAGATTCCGATAGCTATTCCGATAGTTATTCCGACAGCTATTCCGACATAAATGTTCACCTAAGCTCCGAAAACAGCGTCATCGGCATGAATCAACCAATCAGCCATTATCAATTCATCTGATGGGTTTGTAGTCGATTTAATTAATGGAAACGCGCAGAAGGCAATCCCTTCCACCAACCGAATTCACCTCTTGACAATGAACCTGAAGCGTTTACCGGCGAACCTGTTCGAGACACCATTTTCAGTCTCATTTCCAGGGTAACTCGACAAGATTATATTCTATCCACAATTCTGAACCTTATTCATCCGCTCGTTCCGACCGACAATCATCCTGGAGTAATAAGTCAACGAACTTCGCGGTCGAAAAAAAATCAATTCGGAGAATATGGTGCAAAATGTACCAGCTTCAGCAATATCACCGGCACCAACAGTACCATCAGTAACAGCACCAGTACCATCAACAATCCATGTCTCAACATCTCATTCTGTACCTCGAGTATAATCATCGTTCTACGTATCGTTCTACATCAATTATCTTCGTTCTTCTTGGCAATTATGTAATCTCTAAAGTTTTAGAGATTATGCACTCTAATTCTAGCCGTAAATCTGATGAGTTTAATATCACATTGACTCATTAAATCCATGATTACATATGAAGAAAATATATATGCATATATATATTCTTTCATAAAGATTGTAATTTAAATTTTTTTCGTACAAACTGTTAATGGTGAAAATATTTTAACGGGTAGGTAATACTCGAAGAATATTTAGATTTCATATTAATAAGTACACTGTACATTCTTCAAATCTGATTCAACAAGTCATGTACTATCCTACTTACATATACAGTTATACGAATCTGTTCACCACAGAATAACCATTGTCATTCAATTTCATATTTGGATTTTGACTTATCAGAACCCAACAAGTGGCATAATGAAGAAAACATTGGACAAAATAAAAATTGTTAGAAACAAACAAATTAACTATGATGAAAAATTTTGTTAAGAATCCACGCTAACTGTTTCTAGCTAACTGTTCCTAGCTAACTGATTACATTTTTATTTATCGCAGTTTAATTATCACAATTTATATTCTCGCAATTTTATTTATCGTCATTTAATTTCTGTTATTTACTTTACGCACTTTATTTTTGTCATTTAATTTCTGTATTTATTTTACGCCCTTTAATTATCGGAACACGTATACAAGGTTTTGACATATCATATCGACGCATCTATATATATTATTTAGAATCACCATAGACACTCTATATGCAGTAATGATTGAGTTCTCTATACAGGGTTGAGGTTGATTCCACAATACTATATATAGTTTGAGTTGTGATCGAGTCTGAGACGTATACGAGTCACGACACGTATTAATTAATTCGAATATTATATATTAAACTATATATGAATTTTTGGACTGTCAACTATGAAATATCGACTGTAGACTAATAACATTGGACAATTAAAAATGAATTAAAATATTGATTATAACATATGAAACTAAATAATTCTTCAAGTTGCCACTTGATTTTATCTTAAACCTCATTTGTATCTTGACGATTACAATCTGCGTTCAAACTTTTATAATTCTTGAAAACACCTCAATCGATAGGATGAATCAACCGCACTTCATCTACGGAAGGAAAGATTTATGTATATAGTATTGCATCTGAGCAACTCTCGACAACTGAGTAAAAGTTTAACACGTAGCCGCGTCAGATCCTTTGACATTTATTAGCAAAAATAACTTTGCGATCTCTTTTCAAAGTAGCAAATTTTGTCACAGCTTCAGCAAATTAACTACGACTTTTCGTTCGAAACAACCTTATTATCACTTTGATTTATATGTATGTTCTTTTATTGTTACCGGGGAACCTTTTATATTCCACCATATTACCGTAAGCGTTTAATCATCTAAAAACACAATTCTCTTAAAAATCACCTCGGATCAATAACCAATGATTCAGATATAGTAGCAGTAAATGTAGAGGAATCAGCAATCAATATTTCAAATCTCGTAGCAATTCTACATCAATAGTTATATGTATACATATAACAATTATCTCCTAGAATTACGATCTTCAATTCTGAAATTTTGAAAAGGCACCCAGTTTACGAATCAATACTCTGAATGTTGAAAAAGCTGAATGAAGCAGCAAAAACTGTAGGCAACCGTAAACGACCTTAATCATCGGAAGTTTGATGATAAAGAATAGTATGTTGGAAAAGCTCAGAAAAGTTGGAACTGGAAAACGGATTGAGCTAACCACGAAGGAGACCAAGGACAAATACAAGGACCATACCATATATTCAAAGAATCCAGATGATTCTGGATCCGATGAAACCTTCAAAGAATATCTTGCTCCGAAGTCATGTTAAAATCTTGCGGAAAATCTTTCTCCATCAACCATCGAACTTAGAAATTCCAAAATATCATCATCAATATCTTCGATATTTATGAGGATATTTTCATAAATATTCTCGTCCGAAATTATATACCTCTTCGTGCTTCCTGTGTATCATTATATTGGAAACATTCAATAGAAAATTTAGTACCGAAAAGCAGATTATGCGAAACTATGAAGAAATCTGTGGATAAATCACAAAGAATAAGTTTGACTTCAAAGAATCCAAATGATTCTGTTTCAGATGAAATCTTTAACGAATACCTTGCTTCTGAATCTAAACCCTTACGGATAAATCTTCTTCATCATCCATCAATATTAGAAATTCCAAGATACCATCGTATCTTTCATTATAAATATCCTCCATATTTCTGAAGATATTTTCATAACTAGTCTTATCCGAAATCATTAATCTATTTGTGCTATCAATGTTACATCATATAGAAACTGTTAGTTTCTATATTCTGTAAACTTTCAAGCTTAAGATATGAATGTTATTGAAGTAATGTTGGAAACTGATGCATGAGTTAGTATAATATAATGACACTTGATTAACGTGATTATATTACAGTAAGTCATGCTGAGTTTCTAATGGAATGTGATGATTCACAGATCATAACGTCATCATGTGCCATGTTACATAACTCTTTCATTCAAATTAACTTCTGAACATATCAAGAAAATATATTCTTGATAGTTCTATTCTCAGTGATTCTGGTAATTCGACAAATCAAATCGTGCCATTACGATTTCCTTCTTAGAACATTAACAATGTTCATTCTGAAGTTTATATCTGCGAATTCTGAACCATTACAAGCGGTGTTTAATTGCAAGAAGAAGAAACGAATGGACAAAGCTCTAAAATATAAGAGGAAATATAAAGCCCAATAACAACACGGAGGTTACAAACCGTGGATATGAATACGAATAACAATATAAAGACATGGAATAATTAAGAATAGTATTACCCCAAGGTAATAGTAGAAGTAAACAGATTCTTCTGATGGAAGATTGAAAAGAAGGATGACAGAAATGATAATTAGAAAAATATCAAGGATTAGAAATGGATTAAGCATTTTCACAATCTTTTGGATGTATGAACTAAGAAAGAAAGCATAGGAATGGTGAGAATAATGGAATGAAAGAACGTAATTTATAGTGGAAATATCAGACAGAGTATTCGAGACAGATTACCGTATTTAATTATAGAGATCTTAATCTCCTTATTCACCGAAGAATCAAATCTTTTAGATTTCGAAGATTTTCTTTAAATCTGATAAGGCTAAAAAGGAACATATATTTCATAGCATTATCCCCCAAGAAAGACAAGATTTTAGTTGCAATTGTTCCATTTTCAAGTGATATTCGTTTATATTACATAAGTGCCAAGACAAAAGGCAGATTCGACAAATTGAAGACAAAAAGGTCCAAAAAGCTCAAAAGTACAAGATACAATTAAAAAGGTTCAAATTATTGATGAAGAACGTCTAAAAATGACAAGAGTACAAGTTACAAAACGTAAAGTACACGATATAAAATAGTACGCAAGGACGTTCGAAAATCCAGAACCGGGACATGAGTCAACTCTCAACGCTCGACTCAACGGTGTAAAAATTACGAGTCAACTATGCACAAGAATAAAATATAATATTTAAATAATTCATAATAAGAATAATATTAAATAATAAAAAGTTGTTAATTTAGCATAGTTCAGGGGTCGTAAATGAAAATTCAATTTCATATTTTGCCTATAAAAGGCAATGATTATCGATCAATTTAAAAGCATCCCTTTTTCTATCCTAAAAATCTATTATCAATATCAATATCTAAAAATCTCTATCATAATGTTAATGTAATAAGATATAACAATAATCTTAATTTTAATTTTAAATTATGATAATAATAAGATTTATGATAGAGATCGTTTGAGTGTGTAAGTCGAAATTCTGTCCGTGTAACGCTACGCTATTTGTAATCATTGTAAGTTATGTTCAACCTTTTTATATTAATGTCTCGTAGCTAAGTTATTATTATGCTTATTTAAAACGAAGTAATCATGATGTTGGGCTAATTACTAAAATTGGGTAATTGGACTTTGTACCATAATTAAGGTTTGAGCAAAAGACCGACACTTGTGGAAATTGGACTATTGACTATTAATAGATGGGGGGTATTGTCTAATTGAGTGACAACTCATTGGAGTCTGTCGAACCTATCTTCAAATTAATTATCCTAATAATTAATAATGATTATGGTTGTCCTATTTAGTGACGTTCATATGGAATCTATTATAATCATTTAATTAATTATTCGGGTTGGGTAATTGATTATTCAAACTGATCAAGTGGGTAAATTAATATTCATATCTAATCAAAACAGGGGTAGATTACATACAGTGATAACTGGTGTAATTGTTGACAGAAGTGATAACTGCGTCACAGTTTAAATCCTTAATTAGTTGGAATATTTGACTTCGGGTATAAGGGTAATTTAACGAGGACACTCGCACTTTATATTTATGACCGATGGACTATTATGGATAAAAACCAGATAGGTATCAAATAAACCATGACAAAGGACAATTAACCCGAGTAACAATTAATTAAAATCAAAACGTCAAACATCATGATTACGGAAGTTTAAATAAGCATAATCCTTTTATTTCATATTCTATCGCAATTTTATTTATTGTTATTTTATTTATCGTCATTTATTTATTTTACGCACTTTAATTATTGTCATTTATCTTTACGCTTAAAAATATAAAATCGACAAACCGGTCATTAAACGGTAAAAACCCCCCTTTTATAATAATATTACTACTTATATATATATATATTTATATAAATATAGTTTTATAAAAATATAGTACGTAATCACTAGCTCCCTGTGGAACGAACCGGACTTACTAAAAACTACACTACTCTACGATTAGGTACACTGCCTATAGTGTTGTAGCAAGGTTTAGGTATATCCCATCCGTAAATTAATAAAACTTGTGTCATATTTTGTAGTATTTTCTAGTAAAAATAATACTATTTCGTACCCTCACGCTACATCATCAAGTTTTTGGCGCCGCTGCCGGGGAGCGCTAAAACGCTATATTTTTAATTATAATAATATTGAAATAAAATATAATAATATAATAATATTGAAATAGAATATAATAATATTTTAGAATCAAAATTTGATACGTAAAGTTTTAAAAAGTCGTATTTATTAAATACTTCAGGGGTATATTATGTAACTTTTAATTAATAATTTCTATCATATCGCTTTCATGTGAATAGTAAATTAATTAATTTCTTTTCATTTACTATTCATGAATAGTAAATGAATTAAAAAAAAAGTTTTGAAAAAAAATTAATAATTATAAAAAAATTATTAATTTGTAAAAAAAATCATTTTTAAAAAAAAAAAAAAAACCTAAAAAAAAAAACGTAAAAAAAAAAATTATTAAAAAAAAATATATTTTTTTAAGATTTTGTCTATAAAAAAAAATGTTTTTTTTAGTTTTATTACCTTTAGATTTTTAGACTATAGTCGCAACTTTTAGTATTAAGTTTAGTTTTGCCATAGTTATTTTTACTTCTAGAATTTTTAGGCTTTGCCGTAAAATCCCTTAAGTGCTTATTCCTTAGACTAAGTTTTAGGTGCTTTAGAATTTTACGACGCCGTATTTCGCACTACTTTCTTATTTTTATTTTTCGACGCCTATTTTTCGACCTTTTTATTTTTCAACATTTTTCGACGCGCAATCTATTTCTTCCTTATTTCTCGATACTCTAGTTTTTAGGACTTAGAATTTTCTATACTTCTTATCTAAATCTTAAAACGGAAAGAAAAATTATTTAAGCGGTTAAATTAATAGACGTTGACATTTTTCTGGTTCGTAGTAATAGTTGGATTTGTTAGTGGCTAGTTGTGGGCTTCCGATTTAAAGGGTCCTGGCTACCTGCTACATCTTTTGGCTATTCGAAACGTGGGCAAAATCAGAAAAGTCTATTAATTGGACAACTTATATAAGTTTTTCTTATTTTTATAACTAATAGGATATTCTGTGAATGCACCGAGCAAAACGTTCACCACCTTTCATACGTTCACCACCTGTAACTCGATCAAGACATCTAGCAAATATTGTCGCCGTTGATTTTTATTTAGAATCGTCATCTAGTCGAACAAGAACTCCAACTCAAATTTCCGATAATCCATCTTTTGAACCCGACTTCACAATTAAGAACCCGGAGCATATTCAAGGACAATTCCAAGATCTTGAACCACTAATTATTCCTCCTGAGCCACAAACCATTAAATCAGAATCCTCTAGTGATTCGTATTCAACAAATTCAATTATGGAAGTAACGGAACCTCTAAGTATGGAAGATCGAATGAGTGCCACACGCACGGGCCAAGGTCACGCCATTATTAAGCCAGAAGTTAATGCGCCAGATTATGAAATCAAAGGACAAATTCTACACATGGTAACTAACCAATGCCAATTCAGTGGTGCACCGAATGAAGATCCTAACGAACACCTTCGTACGTTTAAAAGAATTTGTACACTATTCAAAATCCGAGAAGTGGAAGATGAGCAGATCTATCTCATGTTGTTTCCCTGGACTTTAAAGGGAGAAGCCAAAGATTGGTTAGAATCGTTACCTGAAGGGGCGATTGACACATGGGATGTTTTAGTTGAAAAATTTCTTAAACAATTCTTTCCGGCATCTAAAGCCGTGAGACTTCAAGGAGAAATTGTTACGTTCGCGCAAAAGCCAAATGAAACATTATATGAGGCGTGGACAAGATTCGGAAGGATGTTGAGAGGATGTCCTCAACACGGTTTAGACACTTACCAAATAGTACAAATATTCTACCAAGGTGTCAACGTTGCTACACGAAAAGACATCGACATAACAGCTGGTGGTTCCATTATGAAGAAAACCGCAACTGAAGCTTACAAAATTATTGATAACACAGCCTCCCACTCGCATGAGTGGCACCAAGAAAAAGATATTTTTCGTTCATCTAAAGTGGCTAGATCCGATTCTAGCCATGACTTTGATTCCGTTTCAGCAAAAATAGATGCTTTCGAAAGACGAATAGAAAAGATGAATAAAGATATTCACACAATACGAATCAGTTGTGAGCTATGCGGTGGACCACACTTATTGAAAGATTGTTACATTGAACCAACATTGGAACAACGAGAGAATGTTTCCTATATGAACCAAAGGCCTGGAAATAATTATCAAAATAATTATCAACCGCCAAAGGTAAACTTCAATCGAAATCAAAACATTCTTTACAATCCAAAAGGACCCGAAAATAACTGGTATAACCAACAAGGTCCGAATAACCAACCAACTCAAAACAACACTTTCAATCAACAAAGACCTGGCTTATATAAACCACAACAACAAACCGAAGAGAAAAAGTCAAATATGGAAGACGTGGTATTCAAGCTAGTTGAATCTCAAACACAATTTATTAAAACTCAAACCCAAACGAACGAGAGATTTGATCAGTCATTAAGAACTCAACAAGCTTCCATTTTGAATCTAGAAAAACACGTAGGTACTCTTGCTAGCATGATGAGTGAGAGGGAACAAGGAAAGCTACCGAGTAATACTGAAGTAAATCCTCGGAATGAGAATGTTAATATGGTTTCAACGAATTCTGAAAAACCAGCACCAGAAGATGGGAAGGTTTTAGATGAGAGTAACAATGAAGAAGTTACACCACCACCACCCGAGTATGTAAAGCCAGTGGTGGCACCATACAAACCACCCATCCCGTTTCCAAGAAAAGGAGTTGAGTATGAGCAAGTGATAGGTAATAAAGATTGTGATACCTCTGGAAAGAAGAAGAAGAAAAAGAATAAGAAAGTGCAAGAAACAAAAGCCGTAAATATAAACCCGGTGAAGACAGTTCCACCAAAACCTCCACCTAGGGTAGGTGATCCGGGTGAATTTATTGTTCCTTGTCTACTTAGTGATTGTGTCATGTATGATGCACTAGCAGATTTAGGTGCAAGTGTAAGTGTTATGCCTCTTTCCTTATATAAGAGATTAGGTGTATGTAAGTTAAGTCCAACGGATATGAGTGTTCGACTCTTTGATCAAACCATTAAGCACCCAGTTGGAATTGCTGACAACCTACCCGTTCAAGTAGGCAATTTAACCTTTCTAGTCGAATTATTGTCATTGACATAGAAGAGGACCCAAACATTCCTCTAATTTTAGGTCGGCCATTCTTAGCGTCCACCAAGGCGTTATTTGATGTAGGAAATGGAAGAATGACACTTAAAAGTGGTGACAAATCGATCACCTTTATGATTCGAAAGTCTAAATCTCCACCAGCCAAAACCGTTGAACCAGTAAAAACAATTGGTAAGAACCATGTGCTTTTACCAACTCCAACGGTAATACTTAGCAATAATGAAACGCCTAAGTGTGGGGAAAATGAAGTAACACCTAATGATGACATGATAACAAAGAACCCCGTTGTTGATATGAAATTAAATGATCCCGTTATTAATAGTTCAATGAAGAAACTTATTAAACGGATTCGCGATGCTAGAACCAAGGGGAACTTTAAGTTATGTAACCGGTTAGTATCCAATCTATCACCTAAAGAAAAGGAGAAACTAGTTGAAATTGTGGATATTACACAGGAATCCGACCAATGGCTTAAAGAAAAAGTCACGGATATGCAAGTTGATTATGGACCAAGAGAAATTAACGATGAAGTTAATCACAATTTTGACACCACGGCTACCTAAGTGTGGGGAGATTCAAATGTTCTAAAAAGAAAATGCTATCTAGAGTTAGTTGTTCTGTTCTCGTTTAGTTCCGAGAATGGAACCCGATTGGTCTTTTCCGCTAGCAGACACTAAAGAACTAGTTTTCTCCCTCCATTCTGAATTTTTGTTTTGTAGGTTTTTTTATGAAATTAATATGCATTTTAATTTAAGTTTTTAAAAACAAAATTTACTTTAATTCATTAAGTTTAAAAAATGATTTCTAAAATTCGTCGTGAGTTAAAGACTAGGTCGTTGAGCCGAAATTGCTTTACCCGAGGGCGGGGCGACAAATTTTGTTATCATTTAATTTTATTGATCTAAAGTATGCAAAAAAAAAAATATATTATATTAATTTTTGAACGTAGGGGTTATATACCAAACTTCAAAAATATGTATATATGTTTGTATTTTATGTTATGTACACAACAGGGTAAAACAGCGCACTTTCAAAGACTGTCATTAAGTTCAACAAAAAGCTACTAATTTTGATGACAAGGCGCAAAATATCAAATGTGATGTAAAATAATATGCTTACAAACTGGGTATTTTTAATCACTTTTCTACACTAATCACCCTCATGAATTTATAATTATAGTCTGATTTCATGCAAATGAGGGCATTGCATGATCTCAAGTGTGGGGAAGGGTTATAAATTCTCTCGGGTTTACACTTAGTTTATTTGCCAAATTTTGTGAAAATTTGAAAAATTTTCAATTAAATGAACTCAAAATCATGTTTATACATATTTATGAACGATGAAAACTAGGTGATAATACCGAAATTATCGTTACCTCGAAAAGGACATAAATTGAGAAACACCCTAAAACGCTTGAATTCATTTAAAATGAAATAGAAGAAAATAAAAAGGCAAAGAAAGAAACTAAGTGTGGGAAGAATGTACCAAGTTATTCAATTTAAAACATATATCACATATTTTTGTACAAGATTATTGCAGGTACTTTTGCTTTGGACGATACTAATCAGTTTTACCCGGTTTACTGTAATACATTTGAAAGAAAGATGGATCTACACGATGAATCAATTCCATCATTAAAAGGAAGTAAAGTCTTCCAAAAAAGACACGCGCTTCTTGATTTAGGTCATGAAGTTGTCGTCCAGACCAGCTGTAGGTTGACGAAAAATCTAGAAAAGTCATCACTAAAATCAGCAGGAAATCCACGGACCTCAGCATCAAACAGGGTCGCCAAGTGGTCAGATTTATCCTAACCATGAGAAGGATTTATCTCGTACAATGGGGAGGCACCGTGCAAATTAGCTTGATAAGACTAATGAATCAGATCCCCAGAAAAGGATAATCTCCTTAAAGATTAAAAATCAGCTTTTAAGACTGATAATACTCAATCCTAGAGATTGACCTTAAAGATTGAGAATTCAAACTCATGGAATTCGATGATATCTAAACTCGAGCATGAACGAGAAAATATTTTAATCAAAAATACAAACCGATTTGTTTTCTGAAAAACCATTTTCAATGCGTTCATTACCATTGAACGTAAAATCCTAAGAAATTCACCTGGAATTCATTAGGTCACCTGAACCAAATCGGGTGTCAACCGTAAGAACGGTGGTTGCATAGCATGGTCGGAGACAAGACCTTGTGCCAGACCGAAAAATTATAGGATGATCTTTACTATTGCTCCTACCAAGGATAGTTCTAGCATCCGACACGTTAATAAGACCATAATCATCTGCATGTCACGGGACATTGCCTTAACAGTTTCTTGTTCATCGCTTTCCTTTACAACCGGACGGTAGTTTACCGAAAGGTAATATACGGAACAAGTAAACTGGATGTGTGCTTTCCGATACCGGGATAGCAGTGGATTACACGAACCTAAAAGTTTTAGCCAAAATATTGATCCACAAATATATTTTGCAACACCGATGATGGATCAAATCAGAAAACTTATCTAGGGTAAAAGCTAGAATGAATTTTCAAAAGATCAAATGTTTTCATAAAGATCCAATTTCCTTAATGGATCTAAATTTTTATAGTCATGTGGGACTGTAAACCATATCGTTACTACCATTGTTTATACCGCCATATCAAAATCACTGATGTACAAAGTGTGAAGAATAAAGAAGTGATTCTAGTATTTCAAGACTATATTGCTTGAGGACAAGCAACGCTCAAGTGTGGGGATATTGATAAGGCTAAAAAGGAACATATATTTCATAGCATTATCCCCTAAGAAAGACAAGATTTTAGTTGCAATTGTTCCATTTTCAAGTGATATTCGTTTATATTACATAAGTGCGAAGACAAAAGGCAGATTCGACAAATTGAAGACAAAAAGGTCCAAAAAGCTCAAAAGTACAAGATACAATTAAAAAGGTTCAAATTATTGATGAAGAACTTCTAAAAATGACAAGAGTACAAGTTACAAAACGCAAAGTACACGATATAAAATAGTACGCAAGGACGTTCGAAAATCCGGAACCGGGACATGAGTCAACTCTCAACGCTCGACGCAACGGTGTAAAAATTACGAGTCAACTATGCACAAGAATAAAATATAATATTTAAATAATTCATAATAAGAATAATATTAAATAATAAAAAGTTGTTAATTTAGCATAGTTCAGGGGTCGTAAATGAAAATTTAATTTCATATTTTGCCTATAAAAGGCGATGATTATCGATCAATTTAAAAGCATCCCTTTTTCTATCCTAAAAATCTATTATCAATATCAATATCTAAAAATCTCTATCATAATGTTAATGTAATAAGATATAACAATAATCTTAATTTTAATTTTAAATTATGATAATAATAAGATTTATGATAGAGATCGTTTGAGTGTGTAAGTCAAAATTCTGTCCGTGTAACGCTACGCTATTTTTAATCATTGTAAGTTATGTTCAACCTTTTTATATTAATGTCTCGTAGCTAAGTTATTATTATGCTTATTTAAAACGAAGTAATCATGATGTTGGGCTAATTACTAAAATTGGGTAATTGGGCTTTGTACCATAATTAAGGTTTGGGCAAAAGACCGACACTTGTGGAAATTGGACTATTGACTATTAATAGATGGGGGGTATTGTCTAATTGAGTGACAACTCATTGGAGTCTGTCGAACCTATCTTCAAATTAATTATCCTAATAATTAATAATGATTATGGTTGTCCTATTTAGTGACGTTCATATGGAATCTATTATAATCATTTAATTAATTATTCGGGTTGGGTAATTGATTATTCAAACTGATCAAGTGGGTAAATTAATATTCATATCTAATCAAAACAGGGGTAGATTACATACAGTGATAACTGGTGTAATTGTTGACAGAAGTGATAACTGCGTCACAGTTTAAATCCTTAATTAGTTGGAATATTTGACTTCGGGTATAAGGGTAATTTGACGAGGACACTCGCACTTTATATTTATGACCGATGGACTATTATGGATAAAAACCAGATAGGTATCAAATAAACCATGACAAAGGACAATTAACCCGAGTAACAATTAATTAAAATCAAAACGTCAAACATCATGATTACGGAAGTTTAAATAAGCATAATCCTTTTATTTCATATTCTATCGCAATTTTATTTATTGTTATTTTATTTATCGTCATTTATTTATTTTACGCACTTTAATTATTGTCATTTATCTTTACGCTTAAAAATATAAAATCGACAAACCGGTCATTAAACGGTAAAAACCCCCCTTTTATAATAATATTACTACTTATATATATATATATATTTATATAAATATAGTTTTATAAAAATATAGTACGTAATCACTAGCTCCCTGTGGAACGAACCGGACTTACTAAAAACTACACTACTCTACGATTAGGTACACTGCCTATAGTGTTGTAGCAAAGTTTAGGTATATCCCATCCGTAAATTAATAAAACTTGTGTCATATTTTGTAGTATTTCCTAGTAAAAATAATACTATTTCGTACCCTCACGCTACATCATCAAAATCCTTTGAATTTCGGAATTCAACCAAGGCAACGTCAGAAGTTAAAACGAAACTTCATTTATTCATTTCACTCTTTTGTGATAGCTTCACTCGTACGCTTCGAGTAATCGAATCGTTTTATCCAAATTATTCAATAATGATAAAACTCTATTTATCAGCTCATATTCGTCAGGAAAACATATTTATTGTTAGCCATGACCACCTCACTCAAATTTCGGGACGAAATTTCTTTAACGGGTAGGTACTGTGATGACCCAGGAATTTCCGACCAAATTTAAACTTGATCTTAATGTAATTTCGACACGATAAGCAGAATCTGTAATGTGAGTCTCAAAACCTTTGAACTGTTGATATGGAAAACATTTGACCTTTGACTATTACCTGACGATTCACGAACCTATAATTGAAAATATAAATGTATATATATAAATAACTATACATGTAAATAATTATATACAATAAATTAAATATAATAATGAACTACTATGTGATTTAGTTATTATGGAAAATAACTTCAAATAAGAAAAACTTGTTAATTAGAATATATAAAGTATATTGAAGATAAATAATTTCGAACATTAATTGTCAACGACAACAAGATATTAAAATTTATAATGTTATACTTTGAGTTTAATTGTTCCAATATATTTAATTAACATATTTATCTACGTAATAAATATGATATTTAAAAACATAATTACACATATAGTAGTAGTGAGAATAGATATGTGACATCTATACATAATTAGTATATGAATTATTTGAATTTTAATATGTAGTGATAGATGTATATATATATATATATATATATATATATATATATATATATATATATATATATATATATATATATATATATGATTGAGATACAAAATTATTGATTGTATGAGTACAATTATTAGAAATGATATATATGTAATTAGATATATTATATAATTATTAAATAAATAATCATATGTAATATCAATATAATTAAATGGAATAACGAGTTAAAAGATAATCCTTGTAATAACACTAATATTATTACTGCTTTCATTATTGGTACTATTTATATCAATATTGGTATTGTTATTATTAAAATAGTATAAATACTAATATATGAATAATTAAAAATTATAATTTAGTTGTAAGGTAAATATTATTAATAATACCATTTATTATCATTCATCAACCTTATATATATTATTACCATTATTAAACTTAGTTTTTTTTATTTATTTAAAAATTAACATTTTTTTATTATTATATCAATTAATATTATTAATTGTATATTGTTATCATTATTATTATTATGATGATAGTTATAAATAAGTATATTGTTATTATTATCATGGTTATTATTATATTTGTTTTAACAACTAATATATGTATTAACATGAGTACATAAATACTATGATTAAAATTGTTATCGGTAACCTTATTATTAACATTATTATCATTATAGTTATTAGTAAAAATAGTAGTATTATTATTATTGTTAATAAAATCACTATTTTCATAGTTATTATTATTATTATTAGTATACATTACTATTAAAAGTATTAGTTTGATAAAAATAATCATTTTATAACTATGATTATTATTATATTAGGAGGAAACAATTTTTTTTATTTATTAATAACAACACTATTTTATCAAAACAACTATTAGTTATATAACTCTATATTTACTACGTATAACATAACTATATTATTATTTTTGTAATAAATATTATTAAATGTAATTAATTAGATTATAAATGAAGAACATAGTTAAAATAACAATTAATTCACTAATAATAATATATATGTTCGATTATAATTATATATTTATTAATGAATACACAAATGGTATAGGTTCGTGAATCCGAGGCCAACCCTGCATGGTTCAATTTTGTCATATGTATTTTTACTACAAAATACATTAGGTGAGTTTCATTTGCTCCCTTTTACTCATTATATTTTTGGACTGATAATACATGCGCTGTTTTTATAACTGCTTTATTAAATGCTTTTGAAATATATTTTAAACTGCGAATACATGCAAATGCTTTATTAACTGTTTTACAATATTTATATGCGTGAGTTTCATTTACCTTTTTACCCTTTATATTTTTGGGCTGAGAATACATGCGCTGTTTTTATAACTGTTTTACGAAATAGACACAAGTACGTGAAACTACATTCTATGGTTGAATTATCGAAATCGAATATGCCCCTTTTTATTAAGTCTGGTAATCTAATAATTAGGGAACAGACACCCTAATTGACGCGAACTCTAAAGATAGATCTATCGGGCCCAACAAGCCCCACCCAAAGTACCGGATGCTTTAGTACTTCGAAATTTATATCATGTCCGAAGGAGGATCCCGGAATGATGGGGATATTCTTATATGTATATTGTGAATGTCGGTTACCAGGTGTTCAATCCATATGAATGATATTTTTGTCTCTATGCATGGGACGTATATTTATGAGAAATGAAAATCTTGTGGTCTATTAAAATGATGAAAATGATTATTTATGTTAAACTAATGAACTCACCAACCTTTTGGTTGACACTTTAAAGCATGTTTATTCTCAGGTATGCAAGAAATCTTCCACTGTGCATTTGCTCATCTTAGAGATATTAATTGGAGTCATTCATGACATATTTCAAAAGACGTTGCATTCGAGTCGTTGAGTTCATCAAGATTATTATTAAGTCAATTATAGTAAGATATATTACGAAATGGTATGCATGTTGTCAATTTTCGATGTAATGAAATATTGTCTTTTCAAAAACGAATGCAACGTTTGTAAAATGTATCATATAGAGGTCAAGAACCTCGCGATGTAATCAACTGTTGTGAATCGTTTATAATCGATATGGACTTCGTCTGGATGGATTAGGACGGGTTCCTTCAAAACCGTAGGATCAAATCCGAAGGAATGGTCCATAAAATTGGAGGATGCACTCTGGGCTTTTAGAACAGCCTACAAAACTTCAATTGGAACCACACCTTTTAAACTCGTTTACGAAAAAGCATGTCATCTTCCAGTAGAAATTGAACACAAAGCATTCTAGGCTTTGAAGACATGTAATCTTGATTTACATGAAGCTGGACGTCTACGGTTAAGTCAATTAAACGAATTAGATGAATTGAGACATGAAGCATACGAAAATTCGTTGATCTATAAAGAAAGAACGAAGAAATGGCATGATAAAAGAATCAGAAGTTCAAAAGAATTTAAAGAAGGAGACAGAGTTCTTCTTTTCAATTCACGATTCAAGCTATTTCCTGGAAAATTAAAATCAAGATGGTCTGGACCATTCATAGTCAAAAGAGTTTTTCCGTACGGAACAGTAGAATTAATAAATTCAAATGAGATTGAATTTAAGGTTAATGGTCACAGAGTTAAACATTACATAGATAGTCCGATGGAAGTTGACAACGAAGTTAATCACAATTTCGACACCACAGCTAACTAAGTGTGGGGAGAATCAAGTCTTTAAAGGATAATATGTATTTCTGTTAGAGTTAGATTTTCTGTTTTCGTGTAGTTCTCGAAAATGGAACCCGAATGGTCTTTCCCTAGCAGACCCTAAAGAACTAGTCTTCTCCCCCCATTCTGAATTTTTATTTTTTTTAGGTTTTACGAGATGAAGACTTCCCGTGAATTAAACCATGGTCTAATGCTACACGCTTTGATCACTAAACGTAATAATGACACACTTCCAAGTGAAATAGTATCATTAATCAGAGGTAAATTGGACGGACTAAGAAAAGAATCCAGATGCGAAAATAATAAGTTACAATTTGGTAAAGGAAAATCAAAATCCGCAGCGAAAAGAAGAGCACGACACCTTGAAAGATGTCACAAATGCGGAAAATGGTCACACGAAGGTAAATGTTCAAATAATCAAACCTATTCAAACACTGAATTTGTTACGCTATGCAGAGATGGACCGTTCATATGTTTAGAAGAAAAAATGTTGAATGCTCGAGGTTACGCCTATGTAGCCATGGAAAACCAATTAGTTCGACTATCTTATGAGTGGGCTAGAGCATATCATTATGAAATCTTTCTCACAGGTAAGTATGTACAGTTTTCATTTTTATTTTTATTTTAAACCTTTTGATAATAAACGCTAATTTGTTCACTATAAAGTATTAAATAGGTATTCGATAAAATTAGGTCTTGCGACCGAAATTATTGATATCATACAAAAATTTATTACCTCACTGCGAAATTTACCGTTTATTCTTAAGGTATAAATATCTTTAATCAATCAACCAAAATATTTCAAAAATTCGTCATTAGTTAAACTAGGTTATAAAACCTAAATTACTTTATCGAAAAGAGGGGCGTATATTTTTGATAATATTTGATTGATTAAAGTGGGATAAAAGACCAAAAGATTTTTAATTTTATTTTTACTTTGTTTTTAAAATTAATATTAAAATAATATTGTAAACTTGTTTAAATCAATATATTTAAAATTGTAAATATTTGAAAATTTAATATTTTTAATATAAGTTTGTATGTATAAAAACAAAAATATAATTTAAGTTTGGTGTGAATTTATAATATGAATTTTTAATTTTATGCATTTTAAATTTAAGTTTGGTGTGAATTTAAAAACAAAAATTTACTTTATTTCGTAAGTTAAAAATATGATTTTTAAAATTCGTCGTAAGTTGAAGACTAGATCTTTGAACCGAAATTGCTTTACCCGAGGGAGGGACGAGAACTTTTATTATCATTATTTTTAATCTTATTGAATTAAAGTATGCCAAAAAAATTAAAAAACCCAAAAATCTTTGCTTTTAAAACTGCGCATAAAAGTGACAAATTTTAAAATTTTTGTCGAGGGACGGACTAGGACATCGTTCCGAAAACCCTCATCCTAAAAAGAAACAAATTTTTAAAATTTTATTAATTATATGATTTATAAAGTATAAGGTTTTTACATTAAAAAAAAAAACTGAAAACACTGTAGCCGGCACCTCATGCGATCGCATGGGGTTTACACTTCAACCTCATGCGATCGCATGAGGCTGAAAAATAGGCCAGATAGAAAAGAACCAGCGAGTCTGCTTCTACACCACAACACACACACATACCCGAAAATACTCCCAAATATTCACCAAATTTCACCAAAATTCATCAAATTTTTCGCTATAATCATTAAATTGTTCAGGAGTTTATCAAGAAAGGTAAAAATTATACCCCTAAACTCTATAAATTCCTAGTTTTTGTGATAATTACAAATATTTTACCTAATGCAATTTTATTGATTTCTAGTGTAATTAGTGATAAATTGTTAGTATTTTATGCATGTATAACCTAGATTGATGCTATTTAACATGATTTGAAGCCAAAAACTTCAAAATTTTTAGAAATCTAGGGTTTGTGTTCTTGAGCAATTTGGGGCTTTTTGATATAAACAGGTTATGGTCGATTTTTGTCATGAATTATTGCTTAATTGAGTAGTGTAACATGTTTAGGTAGTTAAATGATCCAAACATTGATCCTAAACATGATTTTTAAAGATTAAAGTGGACTTTTTAGGCGAAAATTCATGAACTTGATTAATTTGATATATTTGCCATTCGAGACTTGTTTAATTATTAGTAATGACTATTTTGACATGTTATTTGAGTTAAATGCTTATGAACTTTGTCTACATTTTCATATGTGCTCATTTGAAAAAGTATAGAATTGTAAAAAAATGTGAAAATGTGTATAAGTTTAATTTTGATTTAACATGTTATTGTGATTGTTTTAAGTTGTTATTTTGCTAACACTAATGCATATTTGGATGCACAAATTTTGTGTTTAATGTGTTTTGCAGAAAGCTGATACTGGAGGTTCAGGATCATCATCATCTAGACGACCTGCTCCAGCTCCAGAATCAGAACCAGAAATGCAATACGAGCCAGAACCTGAACAAGTACCACAACAGGAACCACAACAACATCTTGATCAGCACGTACCCTACTATGATCCGCTACAGTTACCTAATGAATTCACAGTGTTTCCCCCGCATCCGCCTGTAGAATACCCAACAATTCCGGAACACACATTGCATCCTAATTTGAGATTCGATAGACGATGGAGAGATTACCCATCATATCAAAGTAATAAGTTCAAATTAGTAACAAAAGAGGTAGAGGTGCCGAGGGTAATTGATTGGAATCCTTTGGAAACGGTCCATCTAGCTGACCGTGTTAGACAGCATTTGATTCAAAGGTATGACAGTTCTTCTTTTACAGATTGGGAACGTCTTTTCACCATTCGTAGACCTGTATATAAGGAATGGTGTGTTGAGCTGATGAGTACTATAGCGTTAAATGTAGATGTAGATAGGTTAGATGATAGAAGTTTTCTTAGATTTATCCTTGGCGGTAGGATGTACAGAATGTCCATGATGGACATGGCCAGGGCATTACAGATTTACACTCCTAGTGAATTGCTACTACCCGATTGTATGAGTTTGATTTATCGTGGTGAAAGGGTAGATAGGAACTTTGACATGAACATCGTTTGGAGGCGTATGTCAAACTATAATGTTTTTATACTGGGAGGAAAATACTCCTACTTACATATTAACAAAGCCGAGCTTCGTGTAATTCATATATTTTTGGCTAACTCGATTACACAGAGAGGTCACAATAAGGAAAAAATGACCTTACATGATTTATTTTACCTAAAGTGTATTCGAGACCCGAGAAGCTTTGTTAATATCCCTTACTGTGTTGGTTTTTATTTATCTAAAATGGTAGAAGGAATGCAGGACAGGAGTATAATAGGAGGAGGTATTTTTGTTACTCTCATTGGAGAGTATTTAGGTGTTGATAGGAACCAAGGGGGTCCATTACAGATTTGTAGAGAACAGGATGAGACCATAGGATTGCGGCTTTATGTGGGTGCTAAGGTATTGAAGAATAGACGCAACCAGGCATTGCCCTATGAAGGTAATCATCCTCAGGTAGAGAGAGGGTCAGACGAGAAAATGGAGGAAGCGGAAGACATTAGGGATGTCTTTCGAGATGCTATTCTTGACGTCCACGTTCGTATAGATGAGGAAGCAATGACGAGTGCGGTCAGACATAGTATGTACGAGCAGTGGAACTCCGAGCGAGTATACGAGGATTATAGGCGACGCCAACACGATAGCTGGGTAGTTCATCAGCACCAAATCATGAGCCAGCTATCATATCAGGTAAATAATTACGTGCCTACTCGACCTGCTCATTTTCCGCCACACAACCCCGACATCCGACCACCCTTTAACCGGTATGACTATAACCAAGCCTATCAGATCACCTATAACCAACAATGGAACCCACCTGACGAGATGAAATGGAACCCCTATCCAGACTGATTTGGTTCCATTAGTTATTTTTATGATTTTTATGTTTTTATCTTTTTACTTATTCATGTTTAAACTTATGTTATTGGATATATTTATGTAATTTTTATCATTTTTATTAATATTGTGTACTAATATTTCACATTTAGGATTTGAAAGTGGGATTTTAAGTCCCATTTCAAATTGCCATGCATGTTTATATTTGTATTGTATGTATATTGTCGATTGTACAAAACAGGGTAAAACAGCGCATTTTCAAAGACTGGCATTAAGTTCAGCAAAAGCTAGTACTTTTGACGACAAGATGAAAAATAAATGTGATGTAACAACAAGAAGGAATGAACAAATGATGTGCACCATTTATCATTCAGCAAACAAACGTCAATGTGTTTGGAAACTTTGGTAAAATTAATCATTTTTCTACGCTAATCACCCTCAATAATTTAAATTATTACTGATTTCTTGCAAATGAGGGCATTGCAAGATCTTAAGTGTGGGAAGGGGTTAAATTCTTTCGGATTTTAAAAATTTTTTGATTTAAACACTTGGTTACCATTAAAAATACTAGTAACGCAGTAGTTGTATTAGAATCTAGTGCTCTCTGATAATAAAGAACAGCCCTAGTCTTATATACTGACTACCCAATTCTAGTAAAAATTTTCAAAATTTTCAATTAAATGAACTCAAAATCATGTTTATACATATTTATGAACGATAAAACTAGGTGTTAACACCGAAATTATTGTTACCTCGGAAAGGACATAAATTGAGAAACAAACCAAAATGTTAGAATTCATTTAAAATGGAATAGAGGACAATAAAAAGGCAAATAAAAGAAAATAAAAGCCAAGTGTGGAAAATTTTACCAAGTTATTTAAAACATAAGTCACATATTTTTGTAACAAATAACTGAAGATACTTTTGTTTTTGACGATTTTAATCAGTTTTACCCGATTTACTGTAATATATTTGAAAGAAAGATGGATCTACACGATGAATCAATTCCATCATTAAAAGGAAGTAAAGTCTTCCGAAAAAGAAACGCGCTTCTTGATTTAGGTCATGAAGTTGTCGTCCAGACCAGCTGTAGGTTGACGAAAAACCTAGAAAAGTCATCTCTAAAATCAGCAGGAAATCCACGGACCTCAGCATAAAATAGGGTCGCCAAGTGGTCAGACTTATCCTAACCATGAGAGGATCTGTCTTGTAAAATGGGGAGGACGCCGTGCAAATTAGCTGGATAAGACTAATGAATCAGATCCCCAGAAAGGATAATCTCCTTTAAAGATCAAAAATCAGCTTTTAAGACTGATATTACTCAATCCTTGAGATTGACCTTAAAGATTGAGAATTACAAACTCATGGAATTCAATGATATCTAAACTCGAGCTTGAACGAGAAAATATTTTGATCAAAATTTCAAACCGATTTATTTTCTGAAAACCCATTTTTCAATGCATTCATTACCATTGAACGTAAAATCCTAGGAATTCACCTGGAATTCATTAGGTCACCTGAACCAAATCGGGTGTCAACCGTAAGAACGGTGGTTGCATAGCATGGCCAAAGACAGGACCTTGTGCCAGACCAAAAAATTATAAGGGTGAGCTTTACTATTGCTCCTACAAAGGATAGTAATTGCATCCGACACGTTATAGACCATAATTAAAAGCATGTCAGGGGACATTGCCTTAACAGTTGCTTGTTCAACACTTTCCTTTACAACCGGACGGTAGTTTACCGAAAGGTAATATACGGAACAAGTATACTGGACGTGTGCTTTCCCAATACAAGGTTAGCAAGTGGGTGACACAAAACCGCAAGTTTTGAACTAAAATTTTCAAATCTAAAACCCACCAAACCCACAAAAACAATTTGCAAACACCAGTGAAGGGTTATCCCGGAAAACTTATCTAGGGTAAAAGCTAGATTTAATTTTCAAAAGATCAAATGTTTTCATAAAGATCCAATTTCCTTAAAGGATCTAAAATTTTTATAGTCATGTGGGACTGTAAACCACATCGTTACTACCATTGTTTATACCACCGTATAGAAATCACTGATGTACAAAGTGTGAAGAATAAAGAAGTGATTCTAGTATTTCAAGACTATATTGCTTGAGGACAAGCAACGCTCAAGTGTGGGAATATTTGATAATGCTAAAAACGAACATATATTTCATAGCATTATTCCTCAAGAAAGACAAGCTTTTAGTTGCAATTGTTCTATTTACAAGTGATATTCGTTTAAATAATAAAAGGTGAAGACAAAAGACAGATTCGACGAATTGAAGACGCAAACGACCAAAAAGCTCAAAAGTACAAAATACAATCAAAGAGGTTCCAATTATTGATGAGAAACGTCTCAAAATTACAAGAGTGCAAGATTCGAAACACAAAATACAAGATATTAAATTGTACGCAAGGACGTTCGAAAATCCGGAACCGGGACCAGAGTCAACTCTCAACGCTCGACGCAACGGACTAAAAATTACAAGTCAACTATGCACATAAATATAATATAATATTTAAATAATTCTTATAATTATTTATATATTATATTTATTTAATTAAAACGTCGACAAACAAGAAAACAAGGAACTTTGAGCTGTCACCGATGGCCATGCGATCGCATTGCCTGGAGGAAGAAATCCCATGCGATCGCATGGCTAACTTTTCCAGCCCACATGCCTATAAAAATCGCGTTTTTGGTGAACATCAAACACATCTTTTTCCTTCTTTTTACCAACGTATAATATATATATATATATATATATATATATATATATATATATTATAATTTTAATTTTAATTTTAATTTTAATTCTAATAATAAGGGTATGTTAGCGAATGTTGTAAGGGTGTAAGTCGAAATTCTGTCCGTGTAACGCTACGCTATTTTTAATCATTGTAAGTTATGTTCAACCTTTTTAATTTAATGTCTCATAGCTAAGTTATTATTATGCTTATTTAAAATGAAGTAATCATGATGTTGGGCTAAATATTTAAATTTAGGTAATTGGGCTTTGTACCATAATTAGGGTTTGGACAAAAGAACGACACTTGTGGAAATTAGACTATGGGCTATTAATGGGCTTTATATTTGTTTAACTAAATGATAGTTTGTTAATTTTAATATAAAGATTACAATTGGACATACCTATAAATAACCATATACACTCAATCGGATACGATGGGCGGGATATTTATATGTACGAATAATCGTTCATTTAACCGGACACGGGAATGGATTAATAGTCTATGGAATTATTAAAACAGGGGTGAAATTATGTACAAGGACACTTGGCATAATTGATAACAAAGTAATAAAACCTTGGGTTACACGCAGTCGATATCCTGGTGTAATTATTAAACAAAGTATTAAGACCTTGTTACAGTTTAAGTCCCCAATTAGTTGGAATATTTGACTTCGGGTATAAGGATAATTTGACGAGAATACTCGCACTTTATATTTATGACTGATGGACTGTTATGGATAAAAACCAGACGGACAAATTGAATAATCCAGGACAAAGAACAATTAACCCATGGGCATAAAACTAAAATCAACGCGTCAAATATCATGATTACGGAAGTTTAAATAAGCATAATTCCTTTATTTTCATATTTAATTGCACTTCTAATCATCACATTTTTATTTATTGTCATTGTATTTAATTGCACTTTTAATTATCGTACTTTTTAATTATCGTAATTTTATTTTATCGCACTTTTATTTATCGCAATTTCATTATCGTTATTTATTTTTCGCTTTAATTTAAGTCTTTTATTTATTTAATATTTTACATTAGGTTTTAACTGCGACTAAAGTTTTAAAATTGACAAACCGGTCATTAAACGGTAAAAACCCCCTTTTATAATAATAATATTACTTATATATATTTGTATTTTTATAAATTAAAACTAATATAGCGTTAAGCTTTGTTTAAAAGATTCCTTGTGGAACGAACCGGACTTACTAAAAACTACACTACTGTACGATTAGGTACACTGCCTATAAGTGTTGTAGCAAGGTTTAGGTATATCAATTCTATAAATAAATAAATATCTTGTGTAAAATTGTATCGTATTTAATAGTATTTCCTAGTAAAAATATACACTATTTCCTAGTACGCCTCGCACACATCACATGTCTTCCAAGGTTTGAATTATGCGTTCGCTTTGTCCGTCGGTTTGCGGATGGTATGCGGTTCTCATATCTAGACGTGTTCCCAATGCTTCTTGTATGGTACGCTAAAATCTAGAAACAAAACGGCCATCTCGATCAGAAATAATCGATAACGGTACACCATGACGGGATACGATCTCTTTAATGTAAAGTTATGCAAGTTTTTCCATTTTGTCAGTTTCTTTCATAGCTAGCAAGTGGGCGGATTTGGTGAGACGGTCAACAATAACCCAAATGGTGTCATAACCGCCTATTGTCTTGGGTAGTTTCGTGATAAAATCCATCGTTATTCTTTCCCACTTTCATTACAGGATTTCGGGTTGTTGAAGTAATACGGATGGTCTTTGATGTTCGGCTTTGACTTTGGAGCAAGTTAGGCACTTTCCAACATAAGTAGCGACGTCCCTTTTAATGTTCGGCCACCAATATTGTTCTATAAGATCGTGGTACATCTTGCCGGCACCGGGGTGAATCGAATACCTTGACTTATGGGCTTCGTCTAGAATAAGGCTTCGTAAGTCCCCATAACTAGGCACCCAAATTCTTCCAACGAAATATCGGAGTATGGTCTCCTTAACTTCGAATCGTGAGGGGAGGACATTCAATCGTTTGAGAGAAATGTTTTCATCCTTGAGAGCCTCTACTTGGGCTACACGAATTTGATTATTGAGATTTGTGTGGATGGTGATGTTTAAAGCTCGGACACGAAGTGGCACCATTCTTTCCTTTCGACTTAAGGCATCGGCTACTGCATTTGCCTTCCCGGGGTGATAACGAAGCTCACAATCGTAATCGTTCAAAGTTTCAATCCATCGTCGTTGTCTCATGTTTAGTTGCTCTTGATCGAAGATGTGTTGAAGGCTTTTATGATCGGTGAAGATAGTACTTTTGGTTCCATAAAGGTAGTGTCTCCACATTTTGAGTGCAAATACAACGACTCCGAGTTTGAGATCATGTGTCGTGTAGTTCTGTTCATAGATTTTCAATTGTTGGGAGGCATAAGCAATAACCTTCTTTCGTTGCATCAATACACACCCAAAACCATGTTTCGAGGCATCGCAATATACAACAAAATCATCATTGCCTTCGGGAAGTGACAAGATAGGGGCGGTGGTTAACTTTTTCTTCAAAGATTTGAAACGCGGATTCTTGCTGGGTTAACCAAATGAATTTCCTTCCCTTGTGAGTTAACGCGGTTAGAGGACGTGCAACCAAAGAGAAATTTTCGATGAACCTACGATAATACCCGGCGAGGCCTAAGAATTGACAAATGTGAGTAGGGGTAGTAGGGGTTTCCCATTTGCTAATGGCTTTGATTTTTGCGGGATCGACTTTAATACCTTGGTCGCTTACAACATGACCAAGAAATTGAACTTCCTTCAACCAAAATTCACACTTGGAGAATTTAGCATAGAGTCGTTCTTGTCTAAGGAGTTCAAGCACGATTCGAAGGTGTTGTTCGTGTTCTTCTTCGCTTTTTGAATAGATCAAGATATCATCGATGAAAACAATAATGAACTTGTCGTGATACGGTTTGCAAACGCAGTTCATAAGGTCCATGAACACCGCCGGTGCATTAGTTAGACCAAATGGCATGACAAGAAATTCGTAACTACCATAGCGAGTCCGAAAAACTGTTTTGGAGACATCTTCACCCTTAACCATTAGTTGATGATAACCCGAGTGGAGATCAATTTTTGAATATACACAAGACCCTTGTAGTTGATCAAAGAGGTCGTCGATGCATGGAAGAGGATATCGGTTCTTAACCATCAATTTTTTTAGTTCACGATAATCGATGCACATTCGTAGGGAACCATCTTTCTTTTTAACTAATAAAATCCCATGTGAATGACTAGGTTGGATAAAACCACGGT
Source organism: Rutidosis leptorrhynchoides (assembly GCF_046630445.1). Classification (NCBI taxonomy): domain Eukaryota; kingdom Viridiplantae; phylum Streptophyta; class Magnoliopsida; order Asterales; family Asteraceae; genus Rutidosis; species Rutidosis leptorrhynchoides. The sequence goes on along the minus strand of NC_092343.1, from coordinate 89,336,146 downwards.
CAAGTAGTTCTTGAATTTGACTTTGCAATTCTTGCATTTAGGATGGAGCAAGCCTATACGATGCATGTGCTACGGGTGCGGCTCCCGGAATAAGATCGATTTGGAATTCAACCGGTCGATGAGGTGGGAGACCCGACAATTCATCGGGAAAAACATCGAAAAAGTCACTAACAATTGGCACATCATCGATATGCTTCTCATCGGTCCCGAATTTCTTAACGTGGGCTAGGATCGCGAAACAACCTTTACGAAGATATTTTTCAACTTTAAGGCACGAGACGAGGTTGAGTCCGGTGCAACTCTTATCGCCATAGACAATCAAGGGTTCACCATTCTCGATAGGAATTTGAATCGCTTTAAGATCACAACGGATGTGAGATTTCATTTTGGCTAACCAATTCATACCAATTATTACATCGAAGCTCCCTAGTTCTATAGGTATCAAGTCAATTTCAAACTCTTTACCCATTAAGTTTAACGTACACCCCCGATAAAACTTGTCGGCACTCAATAGTTTCCCGTTGGCCACTTCAATGGTGTAAGTAGTATCTAGTGGGCGTGGTGAAGTGCAAAAAGAATGAGTCAAGGTCCTGGATATAAAGCTCTTATCGGCACCCGAATCGAATAAGCAAGAAACATAAAAGTTGTTCAGAAGAAACGTACCCGTGACTAGTTCATTGTCATCTCGGGCATCGTTGGTGTTGATGTTGAAAGTTCGGCCGCGTGCATTGGGGTTAGCTTTCTTCTTTGGGCATGCATTTCTAAAATGACCGGGTTGGCCACATTCGAAACAAACACCCGTCTTTGGTGCATTGGGCCCCTTTTGAGCAACGGGGGCAGCACTTCTACAATCGTTGGCCACATGACCACTTCTTTGACACCGGTGGCAAAATGGCTTGCCACATTCACCATAGTGATGCTTGTGGCATTTGTTGCAAAAAGGTTGAGTTCCGGCATAACTTTTCTTGCCGTCGAAGGTAAAAGGATTTTTGGTGAAGTTGTTGTTGTTGTAGTTGCTTGATTGAGTGGCTTCCCATTTTCTTTTGTTGCCACCCGATTTATCCTCGGCCTTAGGTGCCGGAACTTCAATTTCATCCACCATTTCTATCAATTGGCGGGCCATCATTAAAGCTTCTTGTAGGTTAGCGGGTTTAGATGACATTACCCCGTGTCTAATGCTCTTAGAGAGGCCATCCATGTAAAGTTCGACTCTTAGGGGCTCGGGAGTCACGAGGGCCGGACACATTAGGGCTAGCTCGGAAAACCGTTGATTATAAGCTTTGAGGTCATTTCCAACCGCTTTTAAACTTCTTAGCTCGCTTTCGAGCTTTCGAGTCTCTTCGCGCGGAAAGTATTCGGTGATCATCTTTTCTCTTAAGTCGGCCCAAGAGAGTGCGCGGGCTTCATCGGTACCCACCGATTGTACATACGTGTTCCACCAAGTGAGAGGAATACCGGCGAAGGTGTGAGTGGAAAACTTGACCTTATCTTGGTCCCGGCAACTGCTTATGCTAAAAACGGCTTCCGTTTGTTCGAACCATCGGGTGAGAGTAACCGATCCCCCGGTTCCATCCAAAGTGTGAGGTTTGCACCCCATGAAAGTTTTGTAGGAGCATCCCTCGTTTGAATTTCCGGCTTCATGATTGTTGTTGTTGTGGTTATTATTGTTGTTGGAGGAGTGACTGACCTTGGCCGCATCTACGGCGGTGGCTATCATTCGTTGAAGAACTTGTTCGGGAGTTTCATTGCGTGGAACTGAGCGAGGAGGCATTGTTCCTTCAAGACACAAGAATATCGTTGATTAGCATTATCAATAATACTAATCGTGATATGGAATAAAGATAGATAGAAAATTTTCCTGGACACGCCCTAAATTCTTTATGACATAATGTCAGAACATCCATATGAGTCACCGTAATATAATCCCGGCAATTATATTACCCTAATTCATATGTGCATTCGACATTACCTCATAAGGTCAAGATGGTGTGCCAATCAAATTAAACAACTTGAGATTAAGATGAAAAATAGGAGTTAGATACTAATAGAAGAGTTCAAGTATAAATGCACAAGTAGTCAAGCAAGTCCTACTTCAAGTCTATATGCCAGTTGTAGTCTAGACTCACCAACATCTGGTCCCATTGCGATGATCGACTCCAAATAATGTCTTTAAAATGAGCAAATGCACGCGGAAGATTTCTTTCATACCTGAGAATAAACATGCTTTAAAGTGTCAACCAAAAGGTTGGTGAGTTCATAGGTTTATCGTAATCAATCATTTAAATATTTTAATAGACCACAAGATTTCATATCTCAATTTCCCATAAACATAATCTCATATCAGACATTTTGCAAACTGCATAGAGATAAAAATCATTAATATGGTGAACACCTGGTAACCGGCCTTAACAAGATGCATATAGAATATCCCCATCATTCCGGGACTCCCTTCGAACATGATAAATTCGAAGTACTAAAGTATCCGGTACTTTGGATGGGGCTTGTTGGGCCCAATAGACCTATCTTTAGGATTCACGTCAATTAGGGTGTCTGTTCCCTAATTCTTAGATTACCAGACTAAAAAGGGGCAAATTCGGTTTAATAATCCAGCCATAGAATGTAGTTTTAAGTACTTGTGTCTATTACGTTAAACATTTATAAAAGCAGTGCATGTATTCTCAGCCCAAAAAATATATATCGCAAAAGCATTTAAAAAGGGAGCAAATGAAACTCACTATCCAATATTTTGTAGTAAAAATATTCATACGACGAAACTGAACAATGCAGGGTTGGCCTCGGATTCACGAACCTATATCATTAGTATATATTAATACATATAATTGTAATCGAAATATTTATATATTGTTATTGGTGATTTAATTATTATATTAATTATAGGTTACATTAATAATATATTAATATTTATTATTAACTTTTCATAATAAAATTTTTATTAATATGAAATATAGTAATTATTTATTAGAATATTTATATATAACAAATAATTACCAATAATAATTACCAATAATATTTATATATTCTAATAAATAATTACTATATTTCATATTAATAAAAATTTTATTATTAAAAGTTAATAATAAATATTAATATATTATTAATGTAACCTATAATTAATATAATAATTAAATCACCAATAATAATATATAAATATTTCGATTACAATTATATGTATTAATATATACTAATGATATAGGTTCGTGAATCCGAGGCCAACCCTGCATTGTTCAGTTTCGTCGTATGAATATTTTTACTACAAAATATTGGATAGTAGTTTCATTTGCTCCTGTTTTAAATGCTTTTGCAATATATATTTTTTGGGCTGAGAATACATGCACTGCTTTTATAAATGTTTGACGTAATAGACACAAGTACTTAAAACTACATTCTATGGTTGGATTATTAAACCGAATATGCCCCTTTTTAGTCTGGTAATCTAAGAATTAGGAAACAGACACCCTAATTAACGTGAATCCTAAAGATAGATCTATTGGGCCCAACAAGCCCCATCCAAAGTACCAGATGCTTTAGTACTTCGAATTTATCATGTCCGAAGGGAGTCCCGGAATGATGGGGATATTCTATATGCATCTTGTTAAGGTTGGTTACCAGTGTTCACCATATGAATGATTTTTATCTCTATGCAGTTTGCAAAATGCCTGATATGAGATTATGTTTATGGGAAATTGAGATATGAAATCTTGTGGTCTATTAAAATATTGAAATGATTGATTACGATAAACCTATTAACTCACCAACCTTTTGGTTGACACTTTAAAACATGTTTATTCTCAGGTATGAAAGAAATCTTTCGCTGTGCATTTGCTCATTTTAAAGACATTATTTGGAGTCGATCATCGCAATGGGACCAGATGTTGCTGACTTCGTCCACATGGATTTGGACGGGGTATGACAGGGTTGACACTAATGAACTCTAAATCCCTACAACCAACGCTCTGATACCATCTGTAGCGACCCGACAAAATCGTCATTGACGGCGCCGTCTACTTAGGTCCCGTTACGTGGTCATAAGTCTTTAAAACAACGTTTGACCAAAATATGTCGCATTCATTTCAAATGTAAGGATGTTTCAAAGTTTACAAAGTAGTACAACGACTAAACATGTTACAACGTTTTAAGTACAATTGAAACCTATGCGACACAATTTAAGTAAGGTCAAAAGACGCTCCATGTATGCATGTATACTCGACATCCAAGCAAGTATCAAAATAAAGTGCGGAAGCATGTATCATCTAGCGTTCAAGGACCTGAGAAAACATATAGAAAACTGTCAGCAAAAAACGTTGGTGAAATCATAGGTGTATTAGTAAACGTTGTTTTTGAACCACAAGATTTCGTATTTCCATAACGTTGATTATCTAAATCGTTTACATTCCAAAGTTGTTATTCATTTATGGAGCACCCAATTATCAAGACTTAACTGTTCACGTACCCCGTTATCATAGTGTTAGAACCTACACTATATACTCGAAAATATATTTCATCCGCTAACGGTAGCGAACCGTCTGAATGAGGGCTTGTCAAGCCCGTATGGATCCACACAACATATGTTCATGTTTACACCCTACAAGTGTAACTAATGATAATTGAATTGAGGCCTTTTTGTTCTAACTCGCTCGTGGAATGTTTGTTTTCGTACTTGTGTTCAAAGCATAAAAGTATGATACGTATATGTTTCTCATCCCATAGTTTAAAGAGTAAAAGTTGTTGAAAAGGTGGGACTATGATCTCACCTTGATTGCACGAATGTAATTGTACTTCACAAGTAAACGTGGGCAAGAATGTATGTTAGTGTCTACCTAAACAATAGGTTATATCAATATCGGTAAAGCATGAAGTCGGTCAAAGTGTTCAATTACTCCTTTGGCTCGTTACGACTCGATTAATATAGCATGTGAGTCAATTTGTCAAGTTTCATGCAAGATATAAGTATAAACGCAAGTTAGAATGATTGCATAAGTGTTTGGTTAAGTTTGACTAAAAGTCAAACTTGGTCAAAGTCAAAGTCAACGGGGTCGGGTCGGGTTTCCGACCATTACACATAAAAACGTAGTCATTTATAAGCATGTTGGCAAAATTTCTGTTAAACGGAGTTGCGAATAAGCGGGAACGAAAGTGCAAAAATAAAAAATTGAGTTTGGTCAGGGGTTTTCTCGCTATAGCGAGATTTTGTGCACACCGGGGCTCGCTATAGCGAGGCCCCTGGTTTCAGGTGCTGTTGCCGAATTTTCAAGTGCACGAACCAAGCTTCTTTCAAACACAACTAATGAACCGTAAACATTCAAAACACGTATCTTATATCGTTGGAAAGGTAATTTAACGAGGAATACAACTAAACACATTTCATCAAACAAAAACATCATTTTCAAAAACCGAATTCTCGTCGAATGATCATTTAAAGCTCATTATCAAAGTTTCAAGTTCATAAAATGCATAAGATGATTCAGGAACTTAATACACACATATAATACGCCGTTTCATAGGTAATTACGCATACAATACTACTAAAGACTTACAAACAACATTGTAAGGCTTTTAATGCATCAAAAATCACATTAAAGGCTACCAAACCCTAACTAACAATCATAAAATCCTTAATCATGTTAATGAGGCTTTTCCAAGTCAACTTACATACCAAATTGAAGCTAGTAATGCTAGTAACACATTTTATACATGCACTTTTAACATCTAACAATATATGATCAACCAAATCTCAAGATTAATCAAGCCACTTTTCAAGTTTAAGCTAGTTACATCAAAATGACAAGAACAAGCATATAAATCACATAATCATGTTAGACTTGAGCCATAGACACTAATTAACACACTTTTAAGTTTTAAAGATCAAGAACAAGAAATTTAGTGTTTTTAGAAAGTTACTCAAACGAGATGAAGTTGGTATGGATTCGAAGCGGAAGATGCAAGGATTCCAAATATGTAATTTGTTTTGAAGAACGCTTACTAGATCGAATTAAGATGATGAATTTGTGTTTGAGAGTTTGAGAGCATAAAGTGGAAGTATTAGGAGAAAGAGGAGGTGATGAATGAATGGAGGAGAAAGGGTTTGACTAGTTGACCTAGTCAAATCTTTGGTCTCTTGGCAATTCTAGTCCCTCGAGTTTAGAAGCGGGTGCGTGAATTATCTAAAAAAATATATTTTAAAAACGCAAATTAACGGGTGATGTTATAATTAAATAACGGACTTTAAATTAAGTAAACGAAAAGTAAACGGAAAAAGGCGGGTCATTACAATTTCCTCGTAAGGTTAAAACTTTTATTTTTAGATTAGTTATGGATAGACTTTCCATCAGACATAATTTATTTCTCTATTCGAGGCATGGATATTTGTGTTAATTGCAACCATCGTATAGACTCTATTGCTCATGTAATGCTCGGGTGCACTATTGTAGAAGAACTTGGAAGAAAAATTAATTCTTAAAAAACTTATTGTCGTACCTTATTATTAGAAATAAATAAAAAAGGAACATTTTGATGGTTTTTTGTCGACAACCGGAACATGCGAATATTCAGTTACTCAAGGTGGATGTTAATTTTTCAAAATTCATCGTTTGGTTCAATTGGATAACATGTTTGAAGATTGGTATGCTACTCAAGACTCAAAGAATAGGTTATATGTCATCGTTGCATCTATCGTTTAACATTTTTTGGAGGTACTGCAATAGTGTGATCTTTGATAACAACATGTTCAAAAAAAGTTGCATTTTTTATTCTTTTTGGTTTTTTCTCTTTCAATTTGATTCATGGTAAAGGCAAAAGTAATATTCATTGAGATTCTTTGCTTGTATAGCCCTTGTAAGTTGGGTCGGTCTCTTTTAGCGTTGTTAGTGAGGTTCTTTTAATAAGTTTAGTCGTTCAAACAAAATTTGTCTATCATTTTTCAGTCATGTTTGTGGACTATTTTTACTTTAAAGTAAAACTTTATTGACTGACAACATATATCGTTGGTAAATAGTACTACAAACTTTTGACAACTTGAAAAAAGCTTATTTTAAGTTAAAATTACACATCTATACAAATAAAAAAAAATTCAGAATTTCAAGACAAACCAAATAACACAACAAAACATTCAATTCAAATTGTCATTATAATCAAAGTCATTAAACATTAAAACCGTACAAGATTTAGTAAATTCTAATCGTTTGTTCAATTAATCTGAAACATTAAAAAGAAATCCAATTGATTGTTCAAACCCGCCTAACCTAGACACCAGCCTACTCATAATCGATATAAAGGTAAACAAGATCATTGAAGGCGTACTTCTTCTAGCACGAAACCGCTAAATCAACATATCCCAAATGGCCACACATGGATTCCAAAATTAATTCTTGATTTTATATTAGTATCATGGAAAATATCCTTGAACGTGTTCACAAATTAAGCCTCAAACGTTAAAGGAAACATGAGATTATGTTGAAAAGATTTTCCATGATAACAAGCACTCCAAGAGTCTTGTGGTACGAGGCTAAGGCCCCGTTTATTTTTCACTTAATCGACTTAATAGAATAGAACTTAATTTGAAAAGATATTAAGAGGCGTTTGTTTTGAACTTATTAAATAATACACGTCTTAATTTAGATTTCAAAAGAAATGTTAATTTCCATTCAAATCCTCAATATCTAATAACTGCTATTTTAACTGTTCATATATAAGGTTAATTTAGTAAATTCAATTATTCAGACGGTTATTCAGTCAAAAAAACAAACAATAATTAATATTCGTCATTTAATTTTTTCAGACGTCATATTTTTATTCAGACAAAAGGACTTAATAAAGAAAAAAACAAACGGGGCCAACTCCGAAACTTGAAGATTGATGATTCGAGTGATGATGCATATTAAAAGATTGCATATTGAGTTTGGCATATCTTTTGTTTGTGATTTGTGCAATTATGAATATCATTTCATCTAGATGGAATATAGTTCAAGTGCTCTCAACGGTGATGCCCTCCCACCCGTCTAGACGGCCGCCCAGCTGAGCGTCGATGACAGCGGTTTGCCCAGCCATTAGCCCAGCCCTTCACCCACTCCAATTTTTTTAAAAAAATTTTAAATTAACATCTTACCCCCTCTATCTATTCTTTTAATCCAATAGCCAGTGTCCCATCTCTTTTTCTTTTTCCACTTCTACATTCATTTAACCTCTCTCTAATATAATCAATGACAGAGTTTTATTTATATAAAAAGGTACCTAGCCAAACAAAATGTTGAAATGAATATTCAGTTATTTCTACACCATTCATTCAGAATCAAACAAAAGGATTCCATAGAATCAATTTTCCTTTGGATTATTAAAATATGAAAAGACACTTATACAAAAATAAATAAACATAAATAATTGTGGTTTTGATGACTAAATCATCTACGTAAGCCTCAAGATTTCTACTGATTTGATCCTTGAACGCCAAATCCACTACCCTCTGGTATGTTGCCCCCGCATTCTTTAACCCGAAGGGCATTTTCGTGTAATAATAAATACCTTGATCAGTGTAGAATGCGGTTTTATCTTCATCCGCTTTGCCGTCTGAATCTGGTGATACCCCTTATACGCGTCCAAAAAGCATTTGAACCTGAAACCGGAAGGAGATTCAACTTTCCAGTCGATTTCAGGCAAGGGATAATTGTCTAAATATCCTTAAAATCGACGCACATGTGCCACGAGCCATCTCCTTTTTAAACCAAAATAGGATTCGCGACCCAAGTCTGATACCGCACCTCTCTAAGAATGTTCACATGAACCAGCTTGTCTACCTTCAACCTCAACCATTCGCTTCTTTCAGGTGCCATTGGGCGCTTCTTTTGGAGCACTGGATAGAATGTTTGCATGAACCAGCTTGTTTACCTCCAACCTCAACCATTCGCTTCTTTCAGGTGCCATCGGGCGCTTCTTTTGGCGCACTGGAGTTAAGTTGTGCTCAGTGATATTTCGTGGTACCCCAGTCATATCGTCCTCACACCACGCGAAAATATCCATGTTAGCTACCAGTATGTCACGCAGCTGAACTTTAATTTCATTTGAGAGGTTGCCCCCAACTTGAATTCGTTTGTCAGGGTATTTCAGATTGACAAGGATAGAACTGCTTCGTATCTGTTCTTCATCTGTAAGCAACTATTTAGGTGGTGTTACCGACGCATAGTGCTTTTTCAAACTCCGTTCGGACAGTAGCAATACCTTGCTTGGTAGGAAACATGATCATGCCGTGAACGGTGGAGGATACTGCGCCAAACTTCTGCAAAGTAACTCGCCCTAGGAGCGCGTTGTAACATGAATAAGAACATACCACACAGAATTCAACAGGGACAACTCGTGTGCGGGTCGAGTCATTATCATTAACCAGCTCTAGTTCAAGGTCGATGCACCCCAAAGGCCATGCCGATTTGCCGGAGAACCCCGACAAAACAGTTGTGGGTGCCCGCATATTGGAATTGATTGTCGCTGGTAGCTGCCAAAAGTAGTGTTCATACATTACGTCGGCATTGCTACTCGTGTCGATATTTAACCGATGCACATTGTACCCACAATCAGTGATGTGACCCTTAATGATTATGGGCGCATGCGAAGGATAAATTGTTTGCATCAGAGGGAAGATAATAGCTTCCGTTTCCCATTTCTCCAATTGTTCAGCCTTGCGCCTCTGACTAGAGTGCCAAGCATGCACCATGTTTATTGTTTTATCAGAGTTTTTGTCACCGCCCTTCTTTTGGTTGGGTGCGGTTTTCTCCGACTGATTGCCCTGCGATGCAGCTCCTTGCTTTTTTACTGGTTTCAGGTGATTAAGCTCACCCTTCCTCGGACATTCGATCACTTTTTCAATGAAAGACTTGCAACGGTCAATTTCGTATCCAAATCGTCATGAAACTCACAAAATTTCAACTTGTCTCTCTGATCATACCCTGACATCTTCGCAGGAGCCGAGAATGTCAGACAAATCAGTTCAGTAGCTAGGATCTCCTTCGGTGTTTTAGTCAACTCGCGCATGATCGCAAAGTATTGACTTGGAAAGTGACCCTTCCCTTGATCAGAATTTCTAGACTTCTGAAACTTGTTGTATTTCGATGATGCAGAGCCCTGGCTGTAATTGTCACCCTTGCGCTTCGATCCCCCTGCTTGACTGTGATAAGAATCGTCGTCTTTGTTACCTCTTCCATCGTGATTTCCCACTATTCCTAGTGGAATCTTCCCTAGCACATATATGCTCGTGCGCTTCTTTGATTGCCTCGGCTAAAGTATCAGGAACCTTCATGCGTAAGCGCTGCCATAGGGCAATATGTCGCTCTCTACACAACCCGTATATAAAACCGGACACTTTATGGCTTTCGGGAAGTCCAGCCATTTTTGCGACCTCCTTGGTGTATCGATCTATGAACTGCCCAAGGGATTCTCTTGTACCTTGTCTGATATCATGACTTTCAACATGCGTCCTTTTACGGGCGCGCATGTTGTGAAAGTTTAACAGGATGCGTGCTCGAAGATCGTTAAAGGAAGTGACAAGCGGTAGTGGAAAACTGAAAGGACCCGTTCATATTAATTATAAACGATTCACAATAGTTGATTACATCGCGAGGTACTTGACCTCTAAATGATACATTTTACAAACATTGCATTCGTTTTTAAAAGACAAACTTTCATCGCATCGAAAGTTGACGGCATGCATACCATTCCATAATATATCCAACTATAAATGACTTAATAATATTCTTGATGAACTCAATGACTCGAATGCAACGACTTTTGAAATATGTCATGTATGACTCCAAGTAATATCTCTAAAATGAGCAAATGCACAACAGAAGATTTCTTTCATACCTGAGAATAAACATGCTTCAAAGTGTCAACCAAAAAGTTGTTGAGTTCATAGGTTTATCATAAACAATCATTTTCAATAATATAATAGACCACAAGTTACTCATATTTGGAAAACAATCTGTTCAGGTCTGCTCACTACTGTAAAAATCATTCATATGAAGAACACCTGGTGGGAATTTCACTAATATACCGGCAATCGCAATCAGTATATTAGTCAGAAAAATGTATATAACTATACATACTGTGCCGGTCTGCTCACGGCTGAATACATTTATTAAAAATAGAACCATCTGTGCCGGTCTGCTCATGGACGAATACATGTATCTAAAAAGAGAACCATCTATGCCGGTCTGCTCACGGCCGAATACATGTATCTAAAAAGAGAACCATCTATGCCGGTCTGCTCACGGCCGAATACATGTATCTAAAAAGAGAACCATCTATGCCGGTCTGCTCACGGCCGAATACATGTATCTAAAAATAGAACTAGGGTTTCCAAATAATTCAATCATAGAATGTAGTTTCAAGTACTTGTGTCTATTTTGTCAAACATTTATAAAAGCGCATGTATTCTCAGTCCCAAAAATATATATATTGCAAAAAAAAAAATTAAAAAGGGAGTAAATGAAACTCACAATACGATATTTTGTAGTAAAAATATGCATACGAAGATACTGAACAATGCAGGGTTGGCCTCGGATTCACGAACCTATATCATTTATGTATAGATTAACACATATAATTGTAATCGAACATATTTTCATATTATTAGTGATATAAATGTTATTTTATATCATGTGTTTTATTAATAACTTAATTAGATATATTTATTTATATATATATAATTAACATTTATTACAAAAGTATTAATATGGTTAGGTTTTATGTCCTAAATATATTTTTATATAGAAAATCTTCATTTGATATATTAATAATACTAATAATAATATGATAAAAATGATACTAATTATGATAAAATTTATGATAATTCTAATAATAATACTAATGATAGTTTTAAAAATAATAATTTTAATAATAACTTTACTAAAAATGATTCTTTTAATAATAATATAGTTGTAATAATAATAATAATTATACTAATAGTAAAAATGATAATAATAATAATAATAATTATTATAAAAAAACTACCTTAAAGTAACAAGCTCCCAAAAAATGCCATTGCCCAGGCTCGAACCCGTGACCTCTCGTTCCCTAACAAAATGCCCAAACCACTGATCTATATGATTCTTTCTGAAATATTTCATACGTAAATTCTTTTAACCCCTTTTATTCGGTTTTCTTTTTCTTCTTAACTTAAAACCCAATCACAACATCTCATCATCATTCGTTATTTAAGGTAGCAGCCCAAAAAAAATCATAGCTGGGTCACGGCCCAAAATAAAATTGATAAACATGTTGGCCCAATAATAACAAAACAGTCCATGTAATATTTATCAAGGGTTACGGTTCTTTTTCTTCTACTTCTTTTTAACTGACATAAACATAAAAAAAATACGAAATATCATCATCATCAACGTCCTACTGTATATTCATCATCTCCATTGCTTTTAAAATAGAAACAGGGAAAATATAGTACTAGCTGTTCGTGGGTTTATGATGGTGAAGGTGATGAAAGTTCAAGGGTGTTGGTGGGTGTTGGAGGTTGACGATGGTGGCCTTGGTGGTGATAGTTTACGGTCAAAACAGAAAGGAGATAACACTAGGATTTTGATGTGTGTTGGGTGGTCTTCGATTAGGAAAACTCCAAAAAGGGTGATCGTAGCAGGTGGCGGGGTTGGTGGTAAATATGGTGAGTATTGGTTATGGTTCACGAAAGAAAAAAAATATATAACGAATGGTGATGGTTAATTTGCTGGTTTTGGTTCGAACAGTGGTTAGCAAAAAACAATAGTTTGTGGGTTTCTTGATGGCCCAACAGTAGCCCAGTGATAGTGATCCATTAACAGCCCAATAATATTAGTAAATTATCAGTCCAGTCCATTGTGTGTTGTGTTTGCTTGTTGACTGGAAAAAAAATTATACAACCCAGGAAAAGTATTTTGTAGCTGCTCATTCGTCAAATTAACAATCAGAAGCAGGTTGCAGGTTTGATGGTTCTATTATGGGTTTCAACCGGGAACAACAAGAGGTATTCGGTGACGTTAACTCCAAACAGAAATATAACTATGATTCATTTGACTGTAGCATTAAATGGGTTTTGAAACCGAAAGTAGTAACAACAACTTGCAGTATGAACACGCATACTGTAGCTTCGTTGTGGTTCGAAACAGAAAAACATAGCAGTCAAATATAGCTGTTATACAACTCACGTGGGTTTGGTTCGTTGTGGGATGGTTTTCGAATTTAACATAGAAGAAGAAGTAGTGTGTAGCGGTGGTGGTTTGTTGAAGATGGTGGTGTGGTGGTTTCATGATCATAACTAAACGAAACAGTGGTGGTGCAAGGTGTTTGAAGAAAAAGGAGGAGAACAAGATGGTTGTATCATTGAAGAAGAAGATGGTGGCTAGGGAGTTCGGTGGATATTTTCTATATCTATATACATAAGTATATGAATATATATATATATATATATATATATATATATATATATATATATATATATATATATATATATATATATATAACATGGGATGGGATGGGATTCAGTTTATGAAGGAAACAAAAAATGAAACAGTACCTAATAGTAACCAAATAGTAATCTCAATTGAATTAATCATTTAAACAGTTAAGCAGCCGAGTTATTTGGTTTCTTCCTACCGACAGTTTTCACGGACTACTATTTCGTATCCCGTTGTGAATCAGTGGCGGATAAAAAGTCTTCGAAAAAATTCCATATTTTTAAATTAATTATATTTATTTATTTTGATCATTATGGTATAAAACTCGATCCTTAATTTGTTAAATAAAAATTACATCAACTATCCATCTCAATTCTGGGTAAAATATAAAAAGGGTTAAAACTTAACAAATAGATCCTAAATACATTTTTAATAAGCCTAAAATTTATAGAACTCATTTTCGTGTCACCGTTTATTTTAAAATTACATAAGTTTGAATTTAACTTGCTTAATATCAATCGGAACATCAAACGAGTATTACAATCATTTAATATTTATTTTTAATATACTTTATTTATATATATATATATATTTTAAATAATAATTATTATAACATCCTATTTTTATTTTATTAATTTTTAATAACAACAATATATAATACTTCAAATTATATTTTGAATTATTATTTATATATACACACACATATCTATTTACAATTAATTGTTCGTGAATCGTCGAGAGCAGCCGAAGGTCAATCGAATATATGAAACAGTTCAAATTTTTTTGAGATTCAACCTAACAGACTTTGCTTATTGTGTCATAAATATTAAATCGTATCGAGAGTTTGGTTTAAAATTAGTCGAAATTTTCTGGATCATCACAGTACCTACCCGTTAAAGAAAGAGGTGGTCATGACTAACAATAAAAATGTTTTCATGACTAATATGAGTTGATAAATAGAGTTTTATCACCATTGAGTAATATGGATAAAACAATTCAATTTTTCGAAGAGTGCGAATGAAGCTATCATAAAAGATTGAGATAGAGGTTTAACTTTTGACGTAGTCACGGTGGATTTCTGGAAATCTAGGAATTTAAAGATAATCTTTGAAATCTATATAAGATTCGGTTCTTCATTAAATAAGGAAATTAGGATCCTCTTTGATTAAATGCAGTCATCTTCCTCGATTGTTATGCTTGATATTTTACTATAAATTCATCTCTTCCGTTCCATTATTTTCATAACTCCTCTACTTCCTTCTATTTTGAAGCTTCATGCTTCTGTTTTCTTCCCGACTTAAAGTGAACCGATCAAGTCATCTCGGTTTTGTAAGTATAAGTTCGGATGAACATGATTGACTCTAAGTAGTAACGAAAGGTAATAGCACGATTGGATTTTTAGATTACCAGAAATCACGGAAGATAGAACTATCAAGAATATATTTTCTTGATATGTTCGGAGGTTAAGTAGAATGAAAGAGTTATGTAACATGGTACATGATGATGTTATAGTCTATGAATCATCACGTCCCATTAGAAACTCAACATGACTTACTGTAATATAATCACGTTGATCAAGTGTCATTATATTATACTAACTCATGCTTCAATTCTCAACACTACTTCAAAAACATTCATACTTTAAATTCGAACTTTTCAGAATTTAGAAACTAAAATAGCTTCCTTTCTGATGTAACACTGATATCGTGAAGAGATAAATGATTTCAGATAAGAATAGTTATGAAAATATCTTCAGAAATATCGAGGATATTTATAATGGACGATACGATGATATCTTAGAATTTCCAATATCGATGGATGATGAATAAGATTTGCCCGTAAAAATTTAGAGTCAGGAGCAAGGTATTTGTGAATGACTTCAGTAGATACTGAATCATTTGGATTCTTTGAATGCAGGTTTAGTCTTTGTGATTTGTTCACAGCCTCCTTCATGAATTGCTCAATCCATTTTTAAGTTTCAACATTTCTGAGCTTTGCCAACATACAATTCTTTATCATCAAACTTTTAGCTGTTAAGGTCATTTACAGTTTTTGTTGCTTCATTCAACTTTTTAAAATTCAGAGTATTGATTCGCAGACTGGGTGCTTTTCAGAATTTCAGGATGGAAGATCATAATTCTAAGAGATAACTGTTATATGTATACATATAACTATTAATGTAGACATGCTGCGAGATTTCTAAATACTGATTGCTGATTCCCAGTAATTGGTCTGGCAATTCTTGTTACAAAAATGCGGATGAGTATATGACAGGGTTTCGATAAATATAATGATTTTTCAGAAAGTCAAAGATCAATAAAGTTGCTGATAAGTTTACTGCTAATGTGTTGAGATATAAATGGTTCCCTGGTAACGATGACGAAAGGCAACTTTTATATCAAGGTTATAACAAGACCAATCCGGATGAAAAGTCAAAGTTGACTTGCTGAAGCTGTGACAAAACTGGCTATTTTGAAAAGGAATTGCAATGTTATTTTCGATAATAACAATGCCAACGGAGCTAGCACAGATACGTGTTAAACGTTTACTCAGGTTCCGAGTGTTTTCAGGTGCATGACTATATGCATCAATATTTTCTTCCGTAGATGAAGTGCGGTTGGTTCATTCTCTTGATTGGGGTGTTTTCAAGAGTTATAAAAGGTTTGAATGTAGATTGGAATCGTTAATATACAAATGAGGTTTAAGATGAAATCAAGTGGCAACTTGAAAAATTGTTTAGTTTCATATGTTAAAATCAATATTTTAATTCATTTTAATTATCCAATGTTATTAGTCCACAGTTAGTAGTCCACAGTTAGTAGTTCAATAATTCATATATAGTTTAATATATAATATTCGAATTAATTAATACGTGTCGTGACCCATTGTATACATGATTCAGACTCGATCACAACTCAAAGTATATATATTATTTTAGAATCAACCTCGACCCTTTATATGCTAACTCGAGCATTACCGCGATATAGAGTGACTTACAGTTATTCTAAATAATATATATAGATGATGTCAATATGATATGTCAAAATATTGTATACGTGTCCCGATATTTAAAGTGCGTAAAATAAATAATAGAAATTAAATGACGATAAATAAAATTGCGAGAATGAAAATTGCGATGAATAAATTGTGATAAATAAATGTAATAAGGAATTAGCAGTTAGCTAAGAACAGATAGCTAGGAACAGTTAGCTAGGATTTTGTTAGCGTGGATTCTTAACAAAATTTCTCATAGTTAATTTGTTTGTTTCTAACAAATTTTATTTTATCAAATGTTTTCTTCATTATGCCACTTGTTGAATTCTGATAGGTCAAAATCCAAATATGAAATTGAATGAAAATTGTTATTTTGCGGTGAAAGGATACGTATATCTGTGGATGTAAGTAGGATAGTAAATGACTGTAGAATTAGATTCGAAGAATGTACAGTGTAACTTATTAATGTGAAATCTAAATATTCCTCGGGTATTACCTACCCGTTAAAATATTTTCACCATTAACAGTTTGTACAAAAGAATTTTTAATTACAATCTTTATGAAAACATATATACATATATATTTTCTTCAGATATAATCATGGATTTAATGAGTTAATATGATATTAAACTCATTTGATTTACAGTTAGAACAAGAATATATAATCTCTAAAACATTAGAGATTACATAATTGCCATGTCGAACGAAGATAAATGATGTAGACCGTCATGTAGAACGAAGATAATCGATGTAGGACATCATGTAGTATGATGATTATGCCATAGGTACAGACTGTGAGTTTGAGACGTGTAGTGTTGAGGCTTGTACTACGGATGTTGTTGTTGGTGGTACTGGTGTTGTCGGTGCTGTTGCTGAAGCTGGTAGGTTTTGCACCACGTTTTCCAAATTGATTACTCGAGCGCGAAGCTCGTTGACTTCTTCCATTACTCCGGGATGATTGTCGGTCGGAACGAGCGGATGAATAAGGTTGAGAATTTTGGATATCATATAATCATCGCGAGATATCCTGGAAATGAGGGTGAATATGGTGTTGTGGACAGGTTCGCCGGTAAGTGCTTCAGGTTCTTCACCAAGAGATGAATTCAGTTGGTGGAAAGGATTGTCTTCTTCTCATCTCCATTAGTTAAGTCGACTACGAACCCATCCCTAATTCATCTAGAATAGATGATGGCTAATTGGTTGATTCATTCCGGTCACACTGCTTTCGGAACTCGAGTGAAAATCCATATCGGAATAGTTGTCAGAATCTAAGGGATTTGAACTAGTTGCAAGTCCCATCTTGTACGGTTAGATAAAGGGTTTTCGATATGAAATGATTTTTGAATATTGGATGATATTCTAATTACTTAGAATATCTTTATATATAGAACAAAAGATTTCGTAGGTTACGGAGGCATTTACGGAATATGTCAGGCAAAGTTTACAGTAACAGATACGCTAAGATATGAATTTTTGTCTATACACTATTCATGCAATCCAGGCAGTAAGATATGTTTAGATTAAGAATGATAAGTAAGTGATTCCCTAAGAATCATAAGCAGGTAATTTTTGACACGAAATGATAAGCAAAACTTTTGACATGCAGACACGGTCGAAGTCTAGACTCACTAATGTATCCTAACAACTTTCTGTTAGACACACTAATGCAAGACCTGGTTCGCTAAGACCACTACTCTGATACCAACCGAAAGGACCCATTCATATCGATTATAAACGATTCACAATAGTTGATTACATCGCTAGGTACTTGACCTCTAAATGATATATTTTACAAACATTGCATTCATTTTTAAAAGACAAACTTTCATCGCATCAAAAGTTGACGGCATGCTTACCATTCCATAATATATTTAACTATAAATGACTTAATAATATTCTTGATGAACTCAACGACTCGAATGCAATGTCTTTTGAAATATGTCATGTATGACTCCAAGTAATATCTCTAAAATGAGCAAATGCACAACGGAAGATTTCTTTCATACCTGAGAATAAACATGCTTCAAAGTGTCAACCAAAAGGTTGGTGAGTTCAAAGATTTATCATAAACAATCATTTTCAATAATATAACAGACCACAAGATACTCATATTTCGAAAACAATCTGTGCAAGTCTGCTCACTGTTGTAAAAATCATTCATATGAAGAACACCTGGTGGGAATTTTACTAATATACCGGCAATCGCAATCAGTATATTAGCCGGAAAAATGTATATAATTATACATACTGTGCCGGTCTGCTCACGGCTGAATACATGTTTTAAAAATAGAACCATCTGTGCCGGTCTGCTCACGGCCGAATACATGTATCTAAAAAGAGAACCTTCTATGCCGGTCTGCTCACGACCGAATACATGTATCTAAAAAGAGAATCATCTATGCCGGTCTGCTCACGGCCGAATACATGTATCTAAAAAGAGAACCATCTATGTCGGTCTCCTCACGGCCGAATACATGTATCTAAAAATAGAACTAGGGTTTCCAAATAATTTAATCATAGAATGTAGTTTCAAATACTTGTGTCTATTTTGTCAAACATTTATAAAAGCGCATGTATCCTCAGTCCCAAAAATATATATATTTCAAAAAAAAAACATTTAAAAAGGGAGCAAATGAAACTCACAATACGATATTTTGTAGTAAAAATATGCATACGACGATACTAAACAATGCAGGGTTGGCCTCAGATTCACGAACCTATATCATTTATGTATAGATTAACACATATAATTGTTATCGAACAAATTTTCATATTATTAGTGATATAAATGTTATTTTATATCATGTGTTTTATTAATAACTTAATTAGATATATTTATTTTTATATATAAAATTAACATTTATTATAAAAGTATTAATATGGTTAGGTTTTATGTCCTAAATATATTTTTATATAGAAAATCTTCATTTGATATATTAATAATACTAATAATAATAATGATAAAAATGATACTAATTATGATAAAACTTATGATAATTCTAATAATAATACTAATGATAGTTTTAAAAATAATAATTTTAATAATAACTTTAATAAAAATATTAACTTTACTAAAAATGATTCTTTTGATAATAATATAGTTGTAATAATAATAATAATGATACTAATAGTAAAAATGATAATAATAATAATAATAACAATAAAACTACCTTAAAGTAACAAGCTCCCAAAAAAAAATGCCATTGCCCAGGCTCGAACCCGTGACCTCTCGTTCCCTAACCAAACGCCCAAACCACTGATTTTTAATAGATTCTTTCTGAAATATTTCATTCCTAAATTCTTTTAACCCCTTTTATTCGGTTTTCTTTTTCTTCTTAACTTAAAACCCAATCACAACATCTCATCATCGTTCGTTATTTAAGGTAGCAGCCCAACAAAAATCATAGCTGGGTCACGGCCCAAAATAAAATTGATAAACATGGTGGCCCAACAATAACACAATAGTCCATGTAATATTTATCAAGGGTTACGGTTCTTTTTCTTCTACTTCTTTTTAACTGACAGAAACATAAAAAAAAATACGCAATATCATCATCATCAACGTCCTACTGTATATTCATCATCTCCATTGCTTTTAAAATAGAAACGGGAAAAATATATTAGTAGCTGTTCGTGGGTTTATGATGGTGAAGGTGATGAAAGTTCAAGGGTGTTGGTGGGTGTTGGAGGTTAACAATGGTGGCCTTGGTGGTGATGGTTTACGGTTAAAACAGAAAGGAGATAACACTATGTGACGACCCAGAAATTTCTGACTAAATTTAAACTTAATCTTTATATGATTTCGATACGATATGCAAAGTACGTATTGTTGAGTCTAGAAAATTTTGAATTGTTTTCATGAATTCATTTGACCTTCGACTATTCCCGACGGTGCACGAACAATTAATTGTATATATATATATATATATATATATATATATATATATATATATATATATATATATATATATATATATATATATATATATATATATATATATATATATATATATATATATATATATATATATATATATAGGGGCAGGATCAATGGGGAAGTAACCAATCGGGGGGAAGTGGAGGGAAGCAAAATTATTTTTTTTTTTGAAATTTTTTTTTTCCGGCATCAAGATCGCATGAAAATATGAACATTTAGAAGAGACACTTCGTGATGAATGTTATTATTTAGGCGGGAAAACGATCGACAAAAATAACATTCAAGATAATATTGTTCGTGAAGAATATGAACGTTTTTTTTTCCATGTTTTGTGAAGTAAAATTTAGCCCGATTTAGAGTTTAGGGTTTAGGGTTTAGGGTTTAGGGTTTAGGGTTTAGGGTTTGGTGTTTTGGGTTTATTTCATAAACCCAAAACACCAAACCCTAAACCCTAAACCCTAAACTCTAAACCGTTCGTGTTAAAAACTCAATCTAAATCCTAAATCTAAACCCTAAATCTAAATCCTAAACCCTAAATTTCTAAACCCTAATATCTAAACCCTATAAACCCTAATATCTAAACCCTAATATCTAAACCCCAATAGCTAAAACCTCAAAATACGCTCGAAAAACACGATAATTGTTATAAATTACTTCTTTGGGCATTTTCCCGCCAAAATAAAAACATTTATCACAAAGTGTCTCTACTAAATATTCATATTTTTATCTCATCTATAATGTTCGTGAACAAAGTTTTTTCAAAAAACGAAAAGAAAAAAAAAAGTTTTTGCTTCCCCCCGCTTCCCCCCGAATGGTTACTTCCCTCTTGATCCTACCACTATATATATATATATATATATATATATATATATATATATATATATATATATATATATATATATATATATATATATATATATATATATATATATATATAGAAATTTATAATAATTTATTTCATACAAATGGTTATGTGGTAGTATTATTTTATTAAAAAAAATATTAACATTATTATTATTGTTTTATTTTTATCTTTATCAATATCTATCAATCTCATATCTAATCTATGTATACATATACGAATATAACCAAAACCCACCACATTTCATTTCACCAATTTGGCCACTTCTCATTTTTCTTCTTCCACCAAACATTTTCTCCTTTCTGTTTCACATCTCAATCACCACTTTTCTTATTATATATTAACTTTTACAAATGACAACGAGCCAAAATGTGATAGTTAAATTCAAACTGTCCATGTCTCTTTTTTTTTTTACAAAATGTCCAAAAAATAGAGAATGGATTCTTAATCCATATATATACACACAAATAAAATGCATTATATCTACCCCACTTGAAATTGATGGCTAACGGCTCTGTCAAACTCAAAAAGGAACCTATTATCTCTTCTCTTATTATATACATACATACACATATGTATCATGCACACAAATCATAAAGCCACCATATGCTCCATCTTTGCTATTTAAAATCAATCACCAACTCATCTTCTTCACCAAAGTGCGGCTGACATCATCATCATCAACTTATAAACATGATCAACCAACACTGCTACTTTAATGTCTCTGATTCATTCGACTGTAATTATGGTCACTATTTCTGTACGAGTTTAAACCCATGAAAACCACCACTTATATTGCCCTCCAACTACTACTATGGTTAGATAAACCACACGCAAGCAACAAAGTTCACTGCAATTGCATCAGGTACCATTTGATTGTTTCTTTATGCTTTCTAACCAAGAGCTACAATAAAACTTGTGCTATTCGAAATACATATGTTACTACTATACCTCTTTTCTTATATATTCGACCAAACACCTGCAAACCCACAAATTCACCCACTATTCTCAATTGCTCTGTAGCTTGAAACCAATCTTCACCATTAAGCACAACTTGAACCTTTGTGAACCACCACAACAAATCAAACCAACACATATACGATTACATATATATATATATATATATATATATATATATATATATATATATATATATATATATATATATATATATATATATATATATATATATATATATCATAAATTGAAAACACTATTTACATATTTGATCAATCAAACAAATATCAAACCTACAAGCTTCTAAGTCGTATACTACCTGCTGCAGTATTTGCTTTCTGTTTCAGGCCATCAATTAATTTCCATCAGTCCGAATCAAACCACCTTTTCTTCCCCTCTCCCTTTCTTTTCGTGACCTGTACAAACAACCATCATCAACACCACTTAATTACTTTATGTTTTTTTTCCGTTAAAACACCACTAACATAAACCACCATGGAAACGTTTATTTTTCTTCTGCAAAAGAACTTAAATAAACTCACTGTAACTACTATTGCCATTTTCGCTGTTCAAGTTGCAGACTTTACTGCTACTGCTCGAATGCTGCTGCTATGTAGCTGTTTCTAACTCGCTGTCGTAAACAACCCATAACCTGTGTTTAATATGCTGCTATTGCTATTCAAATTTTTTTTAATAAAATAAATAATTAAATAAATAATTAGATAGAAGAAAGAAAACGAATCAGGTGGCTAATCACTTCTGTTCCTGCTAATTGTTGCTATTGTTACAATTCTGATTATCCGTTCGAATCAATAACCATACCTGGATGTTACTTAATGATTTATGTTTCTGAATTCTACATCTGAGTTGTTCCGGTTATCAACAACCAATACAAGACCTGCAAACACATATTGATGATACCGCTTGCTGTTTCTATTTAGGATGTTCGTTCAATCAAACCTCTCAACCAATCACCATCATAACCTAATTAAAATACCATGATCAATCATCAACATTAATTGAAACCTTTCTACTAATTACTGAACGTGTTCGACCCAATTATAAATGCAGAAAATTAATTGAGGGATGAAGAAAAATCAAAAGAAAATTTAAGAACAAATTACCTATATCATCAATTGATGAATCGACTACTTGATCTATTGATAGAGGTTGATGATTATCGATGATGATGTTGAATGAGGTTGAGGATGATTCGATTGACCTGCTATTCATTCATAATTACCGTTTGAATAATCTGTTTATGATGATGATCCTTCACTGATTAATCGGGATGATACGTTCCCTCTGCATCTTAGTTTTTCATTTACTTCGATCTGTTTATTTTGGGAGCCGCCATTAACGAAGTGATCCGATATATATGAGGTATATAAGTAATTATAATTATTATAATTGTTATAATTATTTTAATTATTATTATTATTATTATATTATTATTATTATTATTATTATTATTATTATTATTATTATTATTATTATTATTATTATTATTATTATTGTTATCATATCATTATTAAGAATATAAGTATTATTATTATCATTATTATTAACCAAAATTTGTCATTTTATTAAGATTAACATTATTAGTAAAATTATTATTTTTATCAATATTATCATAATTAGTATTATTATTATTCAGTATTAGTATTAGGTATTATTATCAATATTATTTTTTTTCTATAAAAATAAAATAACTTATTATTATTATTATTATTAGTATTAAAAAAAAACATTACAACTTTCTATTATTAATATTATTTTACCAAGTAAAGTATTAGTGATATAAAAATATATTTTAATATAATCATATAAATTTTAATATATTATATATTATTTCTTAACATTAAAATATAATATTTATAATAAATGACATATATTATATATATATATATATATATTCTAATTAAAATACATTAATAAGAATTCGAAATCTAAATATTAATTATTTACTTAAAATATAAAAAATAGTTATAATTAATAATTGTGACATATAATTTCTAATATAACAAAGTATAGTAATAATTTTAATATATAAACTTGTTTAAATATTATTATATGTTTTAATATATATAAATGATATAGGTTCGTGAATCTGAGGCCAACCCTACTTTTGTTCAATGTCGTCATATGTATTTTTACTACAAAATAAGTTTATTTAATCCCTTTTTACTCATTTCATTTTTGGGCTGAGAATACATGCAAATGCTTTATTAACTATTTTACAATATTTATATGCGTGAGTTCATTTAATCCCTTTTACTCATTTCATTTTTGGGCTGAGAATACATGCAAATGCTTTATTAACTATTTTACAATATTTATATGCGTGAGTTCATTTGCTCCCTTTTACTCTTTACATTTTTGGGACTGAGAATACATGCGCTGTTTTTATAACTGCTTTATTAAATGATTTTGAAATGTATTTTGAACTGCGAATACATGAAATGCTTTTATAAATGTTTGACGAGATAGACAAAAGCAAAACCTTCCTCGAATGAATTATTATGCAGACAGAAGTTCTGCGGATTATTGTTGAATTATGTGGACATGATAATTGCCACTGTTGAATTATGTGGACATGATAATTACCACCTTTGAATTATGTGGACATGATAATTTCCACCATTGAATTATGTGGACATGTTAATTGCCACCATTGAATTATGTGGACATGATAATTGTCACCAATTGATGTGAATGTTATGTATCGAGAGAATGATTTTATACGCAGGTTATGTGTATGTTATTTTTGTGCACGAGATATGTGTACGGTTAATAAGATTTATGAAAAATGGATTTCGTACACGAGAAAGGTGTACTATATTTAAAAGATATCGCATGTACATTACAGGTGGGTATAGAATTCGGGCCCATTTGAACCATGCTGCATTTAAATCTTGTGGTCTATCAAAATGATGAATTTTATTGTTTTATGATAAACTTATGAACTCACCAACCTTTTAGTTGACACTTTAAAGCATGTTTATTCTCAGGTATGAAAGAAACCTTCCGCTGTGCATTTGCTCATATTACATGGAGTCATTCAGGGCATATAGAGGTCAGAACCTCGCAATGGGACCAGCTGTTGAAGACTTCATCCAGATGGATTAGGACGGGTCACTATAGTTGGTATCAGAGCGGTGATCTTAGCGAACCAGATCATGCATTAGTGTGTCTAACTGATAGTTGCTTAGATGCATTAATGAGTCTGGACTTCGACCGTGTCTGCATGTCAAAAGTTTTGCTTATCATTTCGTGTCAAAAATTGCCTGCTTATCATTCTTAGGGAATCACTTGCTTATCACTCTTAGTCTAGACATGTCTTACTGCCTCTATTGCATAGACAGTGTATAGATAAATTCATATCTTAGCGTATCTGTTATTGTTACCTTTGCCTGACAGCTTCCGTAGATTCCTCTGTAACGTATGGGATTTTAGTATTATATATGCATATGTAAATTATGTATTGCAGGGTACTAATCTACATCCTATAATCTATTTATTATCGAAAATCCTTCACCTGATCGTACGAGATGAATCCCTCAACCAGTTCGAATTCCTCGGATTCTGACAACTATTCCGATATGGAGTTTCATTTAAGCTCTGAAAGCAGTGTTCCAGGATGAATCAACCAATTCATTTGATGGGTTCGTAGCCTACTAAATCAATGGAGACGAAAAGAAGGCTATCCTTTCCATCAACCAAATTCACGTTTTGACGAAGAACCTGAAACACTTACCGGTGAATAGTCCGAAACACCATTTTCACTCTCATTTCCAGAGTATCTTGTCATGATTATATACTATCTCAAATTCTGGGTCTTATTCATTCGCTCGTTCTTATCGAGAATCATCCCGGAGTAATCGAAGAAGTCAACAAAATTCGCGCTCGAATAATCAATTTGGAAAATGTGGTGCAAAAATCTACCAGCTTCAACAACAACACCGGCAACATCAGTACCACCAACAACCCAAGTTTCAACATCACATGCCTCA
The DNA here is from genome assembly GCF_046630445.1 of Rutidosis leptorrhynchoides. Classification (NCBI taxonomy): domain Eukaryota; kingdom Viridiplantae; phylum Streptophyta; class Magnoliopsida; order Asterales; family Asteraceae; genus Rutidosis; species Rutidosis leptorrhynchoides. Next base: position 89,309,941 of record NC_092343.1, on the reverse strand, counting down.
ACATCTCATTCAGTACCTCGAGTACAATCATCATTCTACGTATCATTTTACATCAATTATCTTCGTTGTTTTTGGCAATTATGTAATCTCTAATGTCTTAGAGATTATGTATTCTAATTATAACGGTAAATCAAATGAGATTAATATTATATTAACTCATTGAATCTATGATTACATCTGAAGAAAATATATATGTAAGTATATTTTCATAAAGATTGTAATTAAAAATTCTTTTGTACAAACTGTTAATGGTGAAAATATTTTAACGGGTAGGTAATACTCGAGGAATATTCAGATTTCACATTAATAAGTTACACTGTACATTCTTCGAAGCTGATTCAACAGTCATTTACTATCCTACTTACATCCACTGATATACAAATCCGTTCACCAAAGAATAATCATATTCATCCAATTTCATATTTGGATTTTGATTTATCAGAATCCAACAAGTGGCATAATGAAGAAAACATTTGACAAAATAAAATTTGTTAGAAACAAACAAATTAACTATGAGGAATTTTGTTAAGAATCCACGCTAACTGTTCCTAGCTAACTGTTCCTAGCTAACTGTTAATTCCGTATTACTTTTTATTTATCGCATTTTATTTATCGCAATTTAATTATCGCAATTTTATTTATCGTCATTTAATTTCTGTTATTTACTTTACGCACTTTATTTATCGTCATTTAATTTCTGTTATTTATTTTACGCACTTTAAATATCGGGACACGTATACAAGGTTTTGACATATCATATCGACGCATCTATATATATTATTTGGAATAACCATAGACACTCTATATACAGTAATGTGGGAGTTGAGGTTAATTCTACAATAATATATATAGTTTGAGTTGTGATCGAGTCTAAGACGTATACGGGTCACGAAACGTATTAATTAATTCGAATATTATATATTAAACTATATATGAATCATTAGATTGTTAACTGTGGACTATCGACTATGGACTAATAACATTGGACAATTAAAATGAATTAAAATATTGATTATAACATATGAAACTAAATATTTCTTCAAGTTTGCCACTTGATTTCATCTTAAACCTCATTTGTATCTTGACGATTACAATTTGCGTTCAAACCCTTCATGATTCTTGAAAACACCTCAATCGAGAGGATGAACCTACCTCACTTCATCTACGGAAGAAAAGATTGATGCATATAGTTATGCACTTGAAAACACTCGGAACCTGAGTAAACGTTTAACACGTATCTGTGCTAGCTCCTTTGGCGTTGTTATTACCGTAAATAACTTTACAATCCCTCTTCAAAGTAGCCAATTTTGTCACAGCTCCAGCACGTCAACTTCGACGTTTCATTCAAAACAACCCTATTATAACCTTGATATATGTGCGTGCTCTTTTATTGTTACCAGGAAACCATTTATATTCCACTATATTACCAGCAGACGTACCAGCAACCTCGTTACTTCTTGACTTAAATCTCTCTGATAAATCATTATATTTATTCATTGAAACCCTATCATATACTCATCCGCATCTTGTAACGAGAACTGACATACCAATTACCGGGAATCAGCAATCAGTACTTTGAAAACTCACAGCATATCTACATCAACAGTTATATGTATAACATTCATCTATTAGAATTATGATCTTTCATTCTGAAATTATGAAAAGCACTCGGTCTACAAATCAATACTCTGAATGTTGAAAAAAAGCTGAATGAAGCAGCAGAAACCGTAGACAACCGTAAACGACCTTAATCATCGGAAGTTTGATGATAAAGAATAGTATGTTGGAAAAGCTCAGAAAAGTTGGAACTGGAAAATGGATTGAGCTAACCACGAAGGAGACCAAGAACAAATACAAGGACCATACCCTATATTTAAAGAATCCAGGTAATTCTGGATCCGATGAAATCTTTAGAGAATATCTTGCTCCGAAGTCATGTTAAAATCTTGCGAAAAAATTTTTCTTCATCAACCTTCGAACTTAGAAATTCCAAAATATCATCATAAATATCTTCGATATTTCTGAGGATATTTTCATGAATATTCTTGTCCGAAATTATCTACCTCTTCGTGTTTTTCTGTATTTTATTATATTGGAAACTTCTGTAAAAATCTAAGTATAAATTATGAATGAATTGTGGAGAAGTGTTGGAAATTGAAGCATGGGTTAGTATAATATAATGACGCCTGACCAATGTGATTATATTACAGTAAGTCATGCTGAGTTTCTAATGGAACGTGATGATGGTTCACAGTAGATCATACCATCATCATGTGTCATGTTACATAACTCTGTCATTCTGCTTAACTTCTAAACATATCAAGAAAATATATTCTTGATAGTTCTATTCTCAGTAATATTGGTAATTTGACAGATCAAATCGTGCTAATACATTCTTTCTTATTTAGAACATGATATTTATCCGAAATTCCATACTTACGAATTCTGGACCGTTACTCGCTTTACTAGAGGTCGGGAGGATAATAAAAAGGCAAAGAGCTCCAAAATATAAGAGAAAATATAAAGCCCAATAATGACACGGAAGTTACAAGCCGTGGATATTAATACGAATAGCAATATAAAGACACGGTATAATTAAGAATAGTATCACCCCAAGGCAATAGTAGAAGTAAACAGATTTTCCTGTAGAAGTTTGAAAAGAAGAATGACAGAAATGATAATTTAGAAAATATCAGGGATTAGAAATGGATTAAACATTTTCATAATTTTTGGATGTATGAACTAAGAAAGAAAGTATAGGAATGTTGAGAATAATGGAACGGAAGAGTTTAATTTATAATGGAAATACCAGACAGAGTAATCAAGGCAGATCTCCGCATTTAATTAGAGAGATCCTGATTTCCTTAATTGCTGAAGAATCAGATCATATAGATTTCCAAAGATTTTCTTTTAAATTCCTTAAATTTCAGAAATCCATCGAGACTACGTCAAAAGTTAAATCTCTATCTCAATCTTTTGTGACAGCTTCACTCATACGCTTCAAGTAATCGAATCGTTTATCTATATTACTCAATGATGATAAAACTTTATTTATCAACTCATATTTGTGATGAAAACATTCTTATTGTTAGCCATGACTATCGCACCCAAATTTCAGGACGAAATTTCTTTAACGGGTAGGTACTGTGACGACCCGGAAATTTCCGACTAAATTTAAACTTAATCTTTATATGATTTCGATACGATAAGCAAAGTATGTATTGTTGAGTCTAGAAAATTTTGAATTATTTTCATGAATTCATTTGACCTTCGACTATTCCCGACGGTTCACGAACAATTAATTGTATATATATATATATATATATATATATATATATATATATATATATATATATATATATATATATATATATATATATATATATATATATATATATATATATATATATATATATATATAAATTATAACAAGTAATTTGTAAATAATATATATATATATATAGAAATTTATAATAATTTATTTCATACAAATGGTTATGTGGTAGTATTATTTTATTAAAAAAAATATTAACATTATTATTATTGTTTTATTTTTATCTTTATCAATATCTATCAATCTCATATCTAATCTATGTATATATATACGAATATAACCAAAACCCACCACATTTTATTTCACCAATTTGGCCACTTCTCATTTTTCTTCTTCTACCAAACATTTTCTCCTTTCTGTTTCACATCTCAATCACCACTTTTCTTATTATATATTAACTTTTACAAATGACAACGAGCCAAAATGTGATAGTTAAATTCAAACTGTCCATGTCTCTTTTTTTTTTTACAAAATGTCCAAAAACAGAGAATGGATTCTTAATCCATATATATACACACAAATAAAATGCATTATATCTACCCCACTTGAAATTGATGGCTAACGGCTCTGTCAAATTCAAAAAGGAACCTATTATCTCTTCTCTTATTATATACATACATACACATATGTATCATGCACACAAATCATAAAGCCACCATATGCTCCATCTTTGCTATTTAAAATCAATCACCAACTCATCTACTTCACCAAAGTGCAGCTGACATCATCATCATCAACTTGTAAACATGATCAACCAACACTGCTACTTTAATGTCTCTGATTCATTCGACTGTAATTATGGTCACTATTTCTGTACGAGTTTAAACCCACAAAAACCACCACTTATATTGCCCTCCAACTACTACTATGGTTAGATAAACCACACGCAAACAACAAAGTTCACTGCAATTGCATCAGGTACCATTTGATTGTTTCTTTCTGCTTTCTAACCAAGAGCTACAATAAAACTTGTGCTATTCGAAATACATATGTTACTACTATACCTCTTTTCTTATATATTCGACCAAACACCTGCAAACCCACAAATTCACCCGCTATTCTCAATTGCTCTGTAGCTTGAAACCAATCTTCACCATTAAGCACCACTTGAACCTTTATGAACCACCACAACAAATCAAACCAACACATATACGATTATATATATATATATATATATATATATATATATATATATATATATATATATATATATATATCATAAATTGAAAACACTATTTACATATTTGATCAATCAAACAAATATCAAACCTGCAAGCTTCTTAGTCGTATACTACCTGCTGCTGTATTTGCTTTCTGTTTCAGGCCATCAATTAATCTCCATCAGTCCGAATCAAACCACCTTTTCTTCCCCTCTCCCTTTCTTTTCGTGACCTGCACAAACAACCATCATCAACACCACTTAATTACTTTCTGTTTTTTTCCGTTAAAACACCACCAACATAAACCACCATGGAAACGTTTATTTTTCTTCTGCAAAAGAACTTAAATAAACTCACTGTAACTACTATTGCCATTTTCGCTGTTCAAGTTGCAGACTTTATTGCTACTGCTCGAATGCTGCTGCTATGTAGCTGTTTCTAACTCGCTGTCTTAAACAACCCATAACCTGTGTTTAATATGCTGCTATTGCTATTCAATTTTTTTTTAATAAAATAAATAATTAAATAAATAATTAAATAGAAGAAAGAAAACGAATCAGGTGGCTATTCACTTCTGTTCCTGCTAATTGTTGCTATTGTTGCAATTCTGATTATCCGTTCGAATCAATAACCATACCTGGATGTTACTTAATGATTTATGTTTCTGAATTCTACATCTGAGTTGTTCCGGTATCAACAATCAATACAAGACCTGCAAACACATATTGATGATACCGCTTGCTGTTTCTATTTAGGATGTTCGTTCAATCAAACCTCCCAACCAATCACCATCATAACCTAATTAAAATACCATGATCCATCATCAACATCAATTGAAACCTTTCTACTAATTACTGAACGTGTTCGACCCAATTATTAATGCAGAAAATTAATTGAGGGATGAAGAAAAATCAAAAGAAAATTTAAGAACAAATTACCTATATCATCAATTGATGAATCGACTACTTGATCTATTGATGGAGGTTGATGATTATCGATGATGAAGTTGAACAAGGTTGAGGATGATTCGATTGACCTGCTATTCATTCATAATTACCGTTTGAATAATCTGTTTATGATGATGATGATCCTTCACTGATTAATCGGGATGATACGTTCCCTCTGCATCTTAGTTTTTCATTTACTTCGATCTGTTTATTTTGGGAGCCGCCATTAACGAAGTGATCCGATATATATGAGGTATATAAGTAATTATAATTGTTATAATTATTTTAATTATTATTATTATTATTATTATTATTATTATTATTATTATTATTATTATTATTATTATTATTATCATATCATTATTAAGAATATAAGTATTATTATTATCATTATTATTAACCAAAATTTGTCATTTTATTAAGATTAACATTATTAGTAAAATTATTATTTTTATCAATATTATCACAATTAGTATTATTATTATTCAGTATTAGTATTAGGTATTATTATCAATATTATTTTTTTCTATAAAAATAAAATAACTTATTAGTATTATTATCATTAGTATTAAAAAAAAATTACAACTTTCTATTATTAATATTATTTGACCAAGTAAAGTATTAGTGATATAAAAATATATTTTAATATAATCATATAAATTTTAATATATTATATATTATTTTTAAACATTAAAATATAATATTTATAATAAATGACATATATTATATATATATTCTAATTAAAATACATTAATAAGAATCCGAAATGTAAATATTAATTATTTACTTAAAATATATAAAATAGTTATAATTAATAATTGTGACATATAATTTCTAATATAACAAAGTATAGTAATAATTTTAATATATAAACTTGTTTAAATATTATTATATGTTTTAATATATAGAAATGATATAGGTTCGTGAATCTGAGGCCAACCCTACTTTTGTTCAATGTCGTCATATGTATTTTTACTACAAAATACATTAGGTGAGTTCATTTAATCCCTTTTTACTCATTTTATTTTTGGGCTGAGAATACATGCAAATGCTTTATTAACTATTTTACAATATTTATATGCGTGAGTTCATTTAATCCCTTTTTACTCATTTCATTTTTGGGCTGAGAATACATGCAAATGCTTTATTAACTATTTTACAATATTTATATGCGTGAGTTCATTTGCTCCCTTTTACTCTTTACATTTTTGGGACTGAGAATACATGCGCTATTTTTATAACTGCTTTATTAAATACTTTTGAAATGTATTTTGAACTGCGAATACATGAAATACTTTTATAAATGTTTGACCAGATAGACACAAGCAAAACCTTCCTCGAATGAATTATTATGCAGATAGAAGTTCTGCGGATTATTGTTGAATTATGTGGACATGATAATTGCCACTGTTGAATTATGTGGACATGATAATTGCCACCTTTGAATTATGTGGACATGATAATTGCCACCATTGATTTATGTGGACATGATAATTGCCACCATTGATTTATGTGGACATGATAATTGCCACCATTGAATTATGTGGACATGATAATTGTCACCAATTGATGTGAATGTTATGTATCGAGAGAATGATTTTATATACAGGTTATGTGTATGTTATTTTTGTGCACGAGATATGTGTACGGTTACTAAGATTTATGAAAAATGGATTTCGTACACGAGAAAGGTGTATTGTATTTAAAAGATATCACATGTACATTACAGGTGGGTATAGGATTCGGGCCCATTTGTACCATGCAGCATTTAAATCTTGTGGTCTATCAAAATGATGAATTTTATTGTTTTATGATAAACTTATGAACTCACCAACCTTTTGGTTGACACTTTAAAGCATGTTTATTCTCAGGTATGAAAGAAACATTCCGCTGTGCATTTGCTCATATTACATGGAGTCATTCAGGGCATATAGAGGTCAGAACCTCGCAATGGGACCAGCTGTTGAAGACTTCGTCCAGATGGATTAGGACGGGTCACTACGCACTAGGCTTTTGATGTGTGTTGGGTGGTCTTCGATCAGGAAAACTCCAAAAAGGGTGATCGTAGCAGGTGGCAGGGTTGGTGGTAAATATGGTGAGTATTGGTTATGGTTCACGAAAGAAAAAAAAAAATAACGAATGGTGATGGTTAATTTGCCGGTTTTGGTTCGAACAGTGGTTAGCAAAAACAATAGTTGGTGGGTTTCTTGATGGCCCAACAGTAGCCCAGCAATAGTGATCCATTAACAGCCCAATAATATTAGTAAATTATCAGTCCAGTCCATTGTGTGTTGTGTTTGCTTGTTGACAGGAAAAAAAAATTATAGAACCCAGGAAAAGTATTTTGTAGCTGCTCATTCGTCAAATTAACAATCAGAAGCAGGTTGCAGGTTTGATGGTTCAATTATGGGTTTCAACCGGGAACAACAAGAGGTATTCGGTGATGTTAACTCCAAACAGAAATATAACTATGATTCATTTGACTGTAGCATTAAATGGGTTTTGAAACCGAAAGTAGTAACAACAACTTGCAGTATGAACACGCATATTGTAGCTTCGTTGTGGTTCGAAACAGAAAAACATAGCAGTCAAATATAGCTGTTATACAACTCACGTAGGTTTGGTTCGTTGTGGGATGGTTTTCGAATTTAACATAGAAGAAGAAGTAGTGTGTAGCGGTGGCGGTTTGTTGAAGATGGTGGTGTGGTGGTTTCATGATCATAACTAAACGAAACAGTGGTGGTGCAAGGTGTTTGAAGAAGAAGGAGGAGAACAAGATGGTTGTATCATTGAAGAAGAAGATGGTGGCTAGGGAGTTCGGTGGATATTATATATATATATATATATAAAATATGGGATGGGATTCAGTTTATGAAGGAAACAAAAATGAAACAGTACCTAATAGTAACCAAATAGTAATCTCAATTGAATTAATCATTTAAACAGTTAAGCAGCCGAGTTATTTGGTTTCTTCCTACCGACAGTTTTCACAGACTAATATTTCGTATCCCGTTGTGAATCAGTGGCGGATAAAAAGTCTTCGGAAAAATTCCATATTTTTAAATTAATTATATTTATTTATTTTGGTCATTATGGTATAAAACTCGATCCTTAATTTGTTAAATAAAAATTACATCAACTGTCCATCTCAATTCTGGGTAAAATATAAAAAGGGTTAAAACTTAACAAATAGTTCCTAAATACATTTTTAATAAGTCTAAAATTTATAGAACTCATTTTCGTATCACCGTTTATTTTAAAATTACATAAGTTTGAATTTAACTTGCTTAATATCAATCGGAACATCAAACGAGTATTACAATCATTTAATATACTTTATTTATATATATAGATATATTTTAAATAATAATTATTATAACATCCTATTTTTATTTTATTAATTTTTAATAACAACAATATATAATACTTCAAATTATATTTCGAATTATTATTTATATATACACACATATCTATTTACAATTAATTATTCGTGAATCGTCGAGAGCAGTCGAAGGTTAATTGAATATATGAAACAGTTCAAATTTTTTTGAGATTCAACCTAACAGACTTTGCTTATTGTGTCAAAAATATTAAATCGTATCGAGAGTTTGGTTTAATATTAGTCAAAAATTTTCGGGTCGTCCCACAAATTACTAAACCACTCCCTTGCTACTCCCTGCAACAAAGTCTGAAATTTTAAACACTTGGTTTCATCGTTCCAAGCCTGAGCGCGCGCTGTTCCTTCATACCTTTGTAAGAAATCATCTGCATCTGTTGTGCCATCATACCATCCCATAGTCAATGGAATGATAAGAGGAGATTCGGGCACGTAATTGGCAATATGGGGCGCAAACTTTTCATTAGCTGGTGCAACCTCCATGAAGGGTTTTACCTTTCGCCCCATTATTCCTGCATAGAAGTTATCCAACACTTCTTCACCTTTATCTGGTACTGTGAATGCCTGCACATATTTATCTGGCGCAGCTCTGGCCAGTATGGCAAGTAAATCTTCCTGACTCTTCTTCTTGCTTTCACCCGCAGAATCGGTAGTGGGCCCCGAAGGCGCACTTGGTGAAAACAAAGATGACAACCTGGGAATAGGTGAAGGCATGCGCGTTCTTCGTATTTTATCCAAGGGAGTGCGATCATTAGTTGGACAACCAATATCGATGTTCTGCTCTGCTAAATACTTGCACACACTAGCAGGTGTCATTATTCGCCTGGTATGAACTGTTGACTTTGACGTAGAATATATGGGAAAGGATCCCACTGTAGTAATAGGGACCTCTTCCTCATAATCATCCTCCACATCATCTTCGTCACCTGGTGCCCAATACTCAGCCGTTATTTTTGACGTTAATGGCTGAGATACCGAGGTTTAGCAGTTGATGATGTTTTCTACTTTTACGGGAGCCTGACCGCTCCAGAGTTTGGAGTTTTGCTTGTGACAGGAGTTTTGTCTAGGTCTGCTTGCTTCGATCCCGTAATATCAGGACCCTGAGAACGAGGTGATTGATTGCTACCAGACTTTCCCATTGTAACCTGTTACGCAAGAATAACCATAAAGAGATTAGAAGTTTTACAGTTAATCGTTCGTAACGTATAAAATTTTTACGCAATTCTAGTTATGGTCCCACGGATGGCGCCATTTGATCGAACATAAATCTGCTCAAATAGCAAAATTAATGTTGAGTGCATAAGGGAGTGTTTAAGAACGTTTATAGCTTTAATCTCCGGTCCGGTTTACCGTGAATAACCCTTATTGAGATGATGATCTACGAAAGGATGAGCAAATCTACGTCCACCATTGATGGCAGTTGCCGCAACAATGGCCACTAAAGATGGTTGCATAGGGTTTATGTTCATGGAACATACCTGTTACCGTAAGAGTGTTTTCTGGATGCAATCTTAAGTTCGAGTAATACAGAAAACGTTGTGTCGTGTGAAGGAGGTTAGGGTTGTATTTATAATAAAACCATAACCCTAGATTACCTCATAATTAGGTTCTAGCTCCTACCAAATAACAACCATAAATAACGGGTTTATAGTTGGAAAAAGATCACGTTTAATTATGGATAAAATCATATCCGATTGCTTTCGTGTGCGTTAAGCAATACCCGCGTGCACACCTCCTAATCAGATGCTCTGGCAATATTCAGGACGTGTGCGCTGCACGTGATACGCAAAAGCGCCATGCGTGTAGGTACGCGTATCATTAAACGTGTCCACAAATTAAGCCTCAAACGTCAAAGGAAACATGAGATTATGTTGAAAATATTTTCCATGATAACAAGCACTCCAAGAGTGTTGAGGTACGAGGCTAGCTCCGCAACTTGAAAATTGGTGATTCGAGTGATGATGCATATTAAAAGATTTTCCATGATAAACAACACTCGAAGCATATTGAGTTTAGCATATGTTTTGTTTGTGATTTGTGCAATTCTGAATATCAGTTCATCTAGATGGAATATATAGTTCAAGTGCTCCCAGCGGTGATGCCCTCCCACCGTCCAGACCGCCGCCTAACTAGGCGCCGATGGCCGCGGTCCGCCCGACCACCCCCTCCCCCCGGTCGCCCTTTTCCATTTATTTTTTAATCACATTCGTGGATGGATTAATTGAAAGAAAAGGTAACATTTGCTTGTACATTAGTTTAAATATTTGTACTATAAAATAAATAATTAATATAGTGGGTTCCAATTTATTTAAGGAAGTATGACAGGATTGGTAGTATTTAGTCTTGAGTTAGTCTTGGTGAGGAAGTGTGGATATGACGCTAACGTGGCATCTAGTAATGGAGATGAAGTATGTCAGTATTGGAAGCACTTTTCTAAGTTCGGAGATATTATTAGGCGTGTTTTGGGTTAATAATAGGGTCAGTTAATATTTCATATTATATTTCTATTTATTATTCATTGCACAAGACACGATATTAATAATAAGATTTAATCATGTTAACTTTACCCTTGAATTCCACCTAAGGGTGCCTTTCACACATCGCGTTGCGGGGGCAGTTGGGGGGGGGGGGGGGGGGGGGGTTGAGGGTTTTACATTCCATGCCTTCGGATTGGTCCGGGTTTTCTCCTGAACAGTAGTTGGGGGCGGGATATGTAACTGTGGTAGAAGAACGTGTGTGTAATTAAATACCCCTTATGTGATCCCGTATTGCTGTTAAAAAAAAGAAAGATTACTAGAAAAAATACTAGGTATTACCATCCAAAATGGAGGGAACTTAAACCGTAAAAACAAACACAACATGAAAAGGGGAGAGAATAGTAAACATATACTACGAGCTAACTAAAACCGAGCCTAATTTGAACAAACAACAAAACCTACAACCAACGGGGGACAAAAACTCTAGATTATCATCAAACCTATACAAAACAATAAAACGTACACAATCAAGAAAGAGATAACACACAATCATGCCAATGCAAACTGAATTGAGCTAAGATCTTGGAAGAACCCTTCCGGCATTTGAAATCCAGTCTAGACATTTTCCCATCTGATTTTTCTACGGTAACTTCTTTTACCCCTTCTGGATTTAAAAGAATAAGAGAGCACGTTGAAGGACTTGCTTCCATGTTAACTATCCTTGGTCTCAAATTTGTTAGATGATAATAAGACCCGAAGCCGGACTCGGGCTTTATTATCGTCTAACAAAATTAACAATAACATATATTGTAAACATATATTGTAAACGACTGTGAATATATTCTTTTTGATTTATCGTTAAGTATGTAATCAAATATGTGATTGTTAAACTTAATTCTTTTATTGATTCAATCAAAGAATTATATTGATAGCTTAAGCGAAATTAGCCAACCGGATAAATAGAAATTAGACTCGTAAATAGCTAAAAAAACTTGAGCTAAGTTACAACGAACTCTGGACTAATAAATAACTCTCTACACACATAGTAACCACACTTCAATCGAATGATAAAGTCCTCTATTTATTTTTCTCTGATGTTTTGTTGTAACTTGGAATGTTAATATTAATCTGATAAATGATATAAGTTGTATCTTTGTCACGAACAACTTTTATATTTATATCATTATAATTACTTTGACCACATAGAAGTTTGAGGTAATAATAAAATTGTCCTCGTCAAAAAAAGTCGAGAGTAATTACGAAAATGTCACTGTTTCCACTCCGTTTTTTTTTTTTTTTTTTTTTTTTTTTTTTTTTTAAGTTTTAAATTAACATCTTACCCTCTATCTATTCTTTTAATCCAATAGCCAGTGCCCCATCTCTTTTTCTTTTTCCACTTCTACATTCATTTAACCTCTATCTAATATAATCAACTAGTTGTGAAGCCCTTGCTTCGCGGCGGGGGCTTCGTTTTTAATGCGAGTTAAAAAAAAGTATTGATCTATTTTGTAAAAAAGAATTTTTTTCGACATCTAACATTGAAGGGTTGTTCCTTTTGTGAAAGTTGCTTCTTTTAGCGTTCGGGTTTTATTTAAAAAAAAAAGTTAGTAAAGTGGGGGTTCGATTTGAATTTTAATAAAAGTTAGGGGGTTAAGTTTGTGAAATTTAGGAAAAAATATACGTATAAAGTAGGGGTGCGATTTGTATTTTAATAAGAGTATAAAGTGGGGGTGCGATTTGTATTTTAATAAAAGTTGAATAAGAGTATAAAGTGGGGGTGCGATTTGTATTTTAATGAAAGTTGGGGGGTTAAGTTTGCGAAAAGTGGAAAAGGAATAGTACTATTCATTTGGCCTTTGCCTATAAAAGTTAGGGGATTAAGTTTGTGAAAATTGAATATTAGTAAAAAAAAAAGTTAGTAAAGTGGGGGTTCGATTTGTATTTTAATAAAAGTTATGGGGTTAAGTTTGTGAAATTTGGAAAAAAAATATACGTATAAAGTGGGGGTGCGATTTGTATTTTAATAAGAGTATAAAGTGAGGGTGTGATTTGTATTTTAATAAAAGTTGAATAAGAGTATAAAGTGGAGGTGCGATTTGTATTTTAATGAAAGTTAGGGGGTTAAGTTTGTGAAAAGTGGAAAAAAGAATAGTACTATTCATTTGGCCTTTGACTTTTAGATATAGGTATGTAATATGTAATATAATATAATATAATGTCAGAGTTTTATTATTTATGTAAATAAATATAAAAAGGTACCTAGCCAAACAAAATGTTGAAATGAATTTTCAGGTATTTCTACACCATTCATTCAGAATCAAACAAAAGGATTCCATAGAATCAATTTTTCTTTGGATTATTAAAATATGAAAAGACACTTATATAAACATAAATAATATAATATGTTATTCAATTAATTATAAAAATTAGTCATACCAATTATGCTATCAAACCAGATACTTCAAAGAAAACGTTAATCATGAAATCATATTCTACGCATAAAATAATTATTTTAAAATTAAAATCAATAAAACTTGTTTTACATACGACAAAACAAGACGATATGTGAGGAAATCATGCTGTAGATGCCAACGCAATTATGCAAAAAAATAATATACCAATAATTGAATACGAGTAAGGATCAACCAGCCGGTCCGGGTTTTTTATATATTAAATCACTTAAACCGGGTCTAATTTTATCTTTCCATATTTTTTTACAACTAGGTCCAACCATCCTAACTTCCACTACAACAAACTCTTCAGTTAATCGTTTTAACTCTACCGTCATTATGAAATTACAATTTTGCCCTCCAATAACCTTCACACACCACTCCTTTTTTGTAACGACCGTCATCCGTTCACCTTCCGTAACCGCCACCACCGTCTCAATTATTTTCTCCGGCGACACCGTCGACAAAAACCGCTCACCGTCCTCTCGATCGTCAAAGAATCCGGACAAATTGTAACCAGGAGAAAACGAAATTATATCAAACGCATTCATCATCTTCAAATTACCTCCGGCAGACGACGAAGATGACGTCGACGTAACGGAATCTCCGTCACTTTCCACGTCACTGTCACCGTCAACGTTACCGTCTTCATCTTTCAATTCTAGATATTCGTGATGAAATTTAACCTCATTATAACCGATTTTAAACCACGGATCGTCAATAATCTCATCGACGGTGATCCTCGTTACCGGATTTGTATCTAACAGACGCGTTAAAAGCGATTTGAGCTCCGGCGACGTCCAACGTGGCACGCGAAATTCGCCGGTGTAAATTTTCCGGTACATCGTCATTAGATTCGGATCGTTAAACGGAAGGTAACCGACGTTTAAAACGAATAAAATTATTCCACATGACCAGATATCAACTTGTGCTCCGTGATAACCTTTTTTCGATAAAATCTCGGGTGCCACGTAAGCAGGCGTACCACAAAGCGTGTGTAACAAACCGTCGGGTCGGATCTGATCCGTTAAAGCTGATAATCCGAAATCCGTAACTTTTAAATTCCAGTTCTCATCTAATAACAAATTCTCCGGTTTTAAATCACGATGAAATACACCGCGCGAGTGGCAATATCCAACGGCTGAGATTAATTGTTGAAAATATCTACGGCTGAGATCTTCACTGAACCGAGATTTCTTTACTTTGGCAAACAACTCACCGCCTTTTGCGTATTCTAAAACGAAATAGATTTTTTTCTTATTGGCCATAACTTCGATCAGGCGTACGATATTTGGATGACGTAATCGGCGCATGATAGAGATCTCGCGCTTAACGTTAGCTGCAAGACCGCCTTTAAGAATTCGTTGTTTATTAATGGCTTTGATCGCAACGCTGTGTTCCGTGTGCACTTCACGTGCGTGGTAGACCTTAGCAAAAGCGCCATAGCCTAATAGCCGGCCAATTTCGTATTTTCCGAATAAGGTTTTTTCCGGCAATTCGTCGCCGGCGTGTTCTGATGCCGGCATCAAGTGAAATTGATCATGTAATGAATGAACGTGATTATTAATTTTTGTGATATTCCAGATATTAAAAATTGGTGAAATTGTGATGGTTCAGACCTGGTATAAAATGCGGATGATTAAAGATTGGAGTTGGAGATAGATATGAAGAGAGAGAAAATATATATATATATATAGTATATATATAGATGCAATTTATCTATTTTGATAAAATTAAATGTTTGTAGTACACCCGTTATGCCCTGAGTCTCGTTTTTCTGACCTATGCTTTGATAATCAATTTTGTTTTTGTTCTTTTTTTTTTTCCCTCGATGAATCCATTTTCTTTTAAATAAAATTAGCCATATTTACCGTATCTTAAATCGGGGGAGAGGATCATCATAAACCACTTTTTTTATTTATGTATACTTTTATCTAATAAACTTATAGTTATGTCTCTAAATTAATTTAGGAAGTTAAACATATATTATTATTGTAAGTATAATTAAGATTAATATAGATAATTGGTGTACATAAATCAAAAAATAGTGTGTAATAAAAAATACATAATTTAAGCTATCTCATTACTTATACTCAACTTTTTTTTATTTAACAATTTTATTCTTTACTGTTTATGCACATTTTTATTTTACGTGTATAAAGGTATAAAAAAACTTCACCACATTAATTTTATCTATTCTAGAAAGTGTATTGTTAATCTGAGATAACCCAAATGAAACTTCGATTATTAGATTGGAACGAAAAGAGTATTATTTATCATATAATGTGTTTGTTTACCTCTTAATTAAATGGTTTAATATTGAATGGTGAACCATTCAACACATTTGTTACAGATGAATGACATATGACTCAACATTCAGTATTGAACCATTCAGAGTTGAAATACTCTCTTAACTATTATGCGCTTAGATTTTATATAATCTCTTACTTAAATCATATCATGAGCGGTTATCAAACAAGCATATTGATTTTTTTTTTCTCATTAAAAACGTTGATAAGATAATTTTACCCAATCCATATCGTTTTAAATGATTATCAAATAACTTATTGTCATTCAAAACATTGGGATCATTCAGATCATAAATCATTCACCGCTTACAGATTATAAAACATTCACCGCTTAATCATTCAGTTTTATCATACGCATTCTTAGACTACTCTTTACTGTGAGTATTACTCGGAGACATTTTATTATCTTTTGCTGAGTTTTGGGTAAGGTTACTATGACGAGAATGACATTTCCTTGATCATGTGTTATGGTGAGGTTATTTTAGATGGTTATTTTAAATAAGTTTTATGTGTTTTATTAAGTTTTTAATTTTAAGAAAATAATATATTGTTATTGTAATAATTAATAAATATAAAAAATAATTAAATAAGTAAAACATTTCTTAAAATAAAAGTAATAAAATAAAAATTCATAAGTTAATAATTTAAATCTTAAAAATAAAAGGACATACTTTAAATCCTAAAAAATATAAATAAAAGCATAGTTTAAAAATTCTTAAATTATATATCTAATTTTTTTTTGTTTCAATTCGATGTAGTTTTTAAACTGTGTGATATACTACTTCTTCAACTTCTCAATGTATTTGAGTTTTTCTTGTTCTCAATTTGAGAAGTGTCAACGGTTTAGACATTAACAACCGTCAAAGCAATCTACATCATTTCATCTTTTTTTAAATTCTCTAACTACTAGCTTTCTACCATCATTCATATCCCTTGTCAATTTATTATGTTATTATAAATTCATCCGCTCTTGATGAGCTACCACTAGTTCGAGACGACGTCGTTGTGTCAAAAGAAGTGGTTCGAGCCGCTTTCTTTGCTTTGTGTCGGTCTAAATGGTCCCAAATGCTCCTCAGCTTCGAATAATCCATTGTACACAGGTGGTAAGTCTTCCAAAAGCGGAACATGAAAAGCATTATCAAACTCGTCTTCGTCTTTAACAATAACGGGGCGAGGTCCATACCATTTTTCTCCGTCTTTTAAAATTAACCAACAATACATCGTCTTAAATGGTCTCGTGTAATTATTATTTTTTTTACATTTTTTGAGCTTCTATTAGAATGTCAGCATCATAACGATCGCTTTTCAAGTGACATTTTGCCTTGTTGTATATCATATTAAACTTATGGCGATACGTTTTGATTTATACCCATTGTTGAAATTGTTGTAGTAGCTGATGTTGTTGTGACAATAAACATTCTTGTTATCATTGTAAGATGAGACATTTGGGGGAAAATATTAGGTATTTGTTGGTTCGGAATTGAATTCGGGTTTGAAGATGTTATACCAGGGTAATTTTGTGTCTCGCATAGCATAATATTCTTAAATGATGCATCATAAAGGAAGCTGACTACCAACCGAGCTACCCGTTCTTATTTGGCTATTTAGTAAAATCTATTTTAAGAAATCGTTTTTCATTCTTTTGTAGCAAATAATAACGTTTTTCACAAATTTGTAAGATTGAGTTACAAATTACTTGTGCACGTTAAGACTTGTATGATAAAAGTGTGCACGTTTGCATTCATAAATAGTGACTGCTATTGAAGATTTAATGTCAAGTTTGGTTGTTTGAAGGTTGAATTTGCATTCACAAATTTCTTTTTTCTTCTGTTTAATAATAATAACTAGGTTTGGGGTCCGCGCTTCACAACGGAATTTGTAAATCGTTTTTATAAGTTGTTTTAGTTGATGTTGTTAGTTTGGTAGCATTTTGACAGAAAATGCTAACTACGGTAAAAATGCAAGAGATAATAAACCTAGGAGTTTATAGTTAAAGGATAAGTAAATACATTTGTTTGATACAGAAACAAAGTCATAGTTGGATCTTAAAACAAAGATTTCAAATTGTTCAAAAGATATGTCAGAAATTGGCTTAACTGCTTTTTGCGGACAACATTCTCCTTAATCCTGCCTTCCCTTCTTCAACGTTTCACCATCTTCATTTTTTGCACACAATTGTCCTTGTTATATATATTGTTGTATGTCTTTGTTTAATTCTTTTAAGCTTTATTTAAGCATGATGTTTACCTGGTTAGTCAAATAAAATTCTCTTTGCAGATGTTGTATTCTGCGAAGGTGTTTTAACATCTGCAATTGGTGGAGCTTCATTATTTGGTGGTGTGCAACTGGTAATTTCATTTGCTCGGAAGATGTCGTCAACCATGAATTCCTCAGCTGACTGGTAATGAAATTGGAAAATCTGAGTTGTTCCTTCAAGAGCTTTGATTGGTTGTGACAGTATGTTTTTGTTGTCAAATCCCATTTCTAAGACCATTTTCTTGCATTTGATTTGCATGAGTTTCTCAGCATTATCACACAATACAGCTAATGTTGCCATCGTTGTACCGCTACTGTCTGCTATGACAATTTTGAAACATTATCTGTAAAATCGATGCCACGGATGAATTTCTAATATATATTTGTGTATATAGATGTATAATATGTCAGTAATATATTTATGTACCTGAAATTAGGTTCTTTTGGTGTTCCATGTGTCGGACATATGAGTTCATGTAATTTTCCTCCAACCTTTTTGTTGCACTGTTCTTTGTCACAACTTGCATAAAACCATGGTCTCTTGTCATTCACGCTCTCTATTGTTGCCTCACAAGTATATCTGTTGCTTTGCAAAACCTGTTTGTTTATGATTATTTTTTAATTATCTAGAAATTGTGTGCTTATCAATATGTATTATACTATTATTACTTACTTTGGTGTGTTAAAAATCAAAGGTGCTCAATTGTTGTAATGTAATTCTGTTTCGGTGTTGCTCTTCTTCTGCGTTGTTTTTTTTTGTTTCTCTCAGCTAACAACATTGGGTTCTGGCTAAACAGTTGCTTGTACCTGGTGTACATGTAAGTATTATTCATCTTGATTAATGGATTATGTAACAATATGTGTTTGTTGTTTTGTACTTACGTGTTGATGTTGTCGCGGTATTCTTGAATGTTGGGATTAAGGTAATAGTATGTTGCTTGAGTAGGTTTAAGCTGAATCATCCATGTTCTTGTAAAAACAACATGAACTTACTGAGATTAGGACGGGCTTCGAATGTGATTCATATTCATTAAAATCGAATGACGTTGCAATTAGTCAATAGTCAATAGGGATAAATTGTATTATTTTACAATGTTAAAGGTTATAATTGTTATTTTGGTTATAACTAGAGTATTAAATTGAAAGAAACCTGATGGCAAGTACAAGTGGGTGGGGGCATACAATGTACCATCATTTTCTCCATTTAACCTTCTTACCTACTAACTTTGAAGACAACCAATTTCAGATGAACTTCTAATTTTTCTTAGCAAATTCATATATAATTATTATTACTTTTTTGAACAGCAAATTCATATATAATTACATCAAGCTCATATATAGATACGTAAAAAAAAATTCAAGTCATCGGGGGCAGCTGACCCCGGTTGCCCCTACATAGATCCGCCCTTTTATGCTGTATATTTCCAATGTTCTGGATACAACTTATGTAGTCTGTAACATTTAATTTATATATATTAGTATTATGTTGATACATAAGTGTTGTACAAAACTTAATTAGATACTTGTTAGTATAGGTGTTTTTTTCCTTATTCAATCGCAGACTTCATCATAGGATGCAATGTGGAAACGGATCTGCTGGTATTGGTTCAAACTCAGCGCATTGTCCGACTGTCAAAGTAACTGGGAGTGTTCGTTGCCAGTTTGATGTTTTTTCGCAGATGAATTTTGAAATTCTGTATGCTTTGTTAACTTGCATAAACTTGTCAAATATTATGCAATCATTTGTGACAAAGTTTGCTTGTACCCCATACCCCTAAAAGATTTGTTTATTGTTAGTAAGTTTTTATATAGTTTTTTAAATATTTTTTGTAGATAAGGTTTTGAAGTTACCTGGACATCAATAAGCATACTGCAGAGTGAAATTGGAGTCGTTTCATCTGTACCTGTGACAATCCATCTCCTGTAAACCTTCACCTCTATTATTTTACTTGTGTCGTCTGGTTCCAATTGTTTGATCGGTGTTATCTCAACTGCGCTGCAATTTTAGTATATAACTGTAAACATCAGTGTGATGTTCTGTAATTCCCATATACACAACATAATTTATTGATATTTTGTACAGTAATAATTGATGAAATAGTGAAAGAGTTCCAAAATTAGTAAGAAAATAATAGTAGATGAGTCGAATGCTAAAACCACTGAATGTAAGTTAGGGCATAGAAACTGCAAAGAAATTATTGTATAATTTTAGCAAATACCTAACTTAAATACAAATACATGAAAGTTGCATGAATTGTAAGCTGAAACCTAGTCAAGACTGTATTAATCATTTTCTTAACAATAAAAAAAAAATACTTAAAGTCATTGAACAAATAACAAAGTAAATGTTAAATTGACATTAAAAATTTAATGATTGGTGATTCAATACCAAAACAAAATGAAATAAACTTGAAAATTGCATATCAAAACATCAGACATAGACTAATCATACTATTTTAAGTAATATGATAACTTCAGCAAAATTGAGCAACAGGATGAGCAAGCCACAAATCATGAAAAAACAACCTAATAAGAAATGACATTGGAATCAGAAACCTATATATATATATATATATATATATATATATATATATATATATATATATATATATATATATATATATATATATATATATATATATATATTAATACCTGATCCAAATGGAAAAAAATTCAACTTATATATGTATAGATAATGCAAAAAAAATTACAGTTTTAATTAATAGCTGATTGAAATACAAAAAGTTGAACATATACAACAACATTCAATAATACATATATTAAGCTGTGTTGAGACACTTACTAATCAAGAAGTTGGTTTTATTGCTTAAATTTACAGTTTTAATTAATAGATGATTGAAATATAAAAAGTTGAACATATACAACAACATTTAGTAGTACATATATTAAGCTATGTTTAGACACTTACTAATCAGGAAGTTGGTTTTATTGCTTCAGTGAGACATATCTGGCTGAAACACAAATAGATTCAATGTATCTAATTATTATTTACAGTAACCCTTGTTACAATCATTAACATAATACTAATACCTGATTGATAACTATCTGACTTGAAATGCACAAATCCTGGAAGGAAAAAAAATGTTAGTTAACTAATATGGTAATAACTTAAGGTTAATTAAAAAATCTAAAAAAATTTAGGATTCCTAAAAGGAACATCATTTACGCAAAATAAACTACCCAATTCTCGACAGATGTTCCATAGCACACATAGTTTCAACAATACTAAACTACCAAAATCAGAAACCCTAAATTACATGTTAAATAGCACAACAATCGAAAATGATTTTGTATGGTTTCAACAACACTAAACTACCAAAATCAGGAACCCTAAATTACATGTTATAAAGCACAACAATCGAAGATAATCTTGTTTAAATAGCACGACAATCAGAAAATCAAACCTGTAATCGGACTGAAGAATAACAATCGCAAAATAAACTACCCAATTCCTGACAGATGTTCCATAGCACACATAGTTTCAACAATACTAAACTACCGAAATCAGGAACCCTAAATTACATGTTAAATAGCACAACAATCGAAGATAATCTTGTTTAAATAGCACAACAATCAGAAAATCAAACCTGTAATCGGACTGAAGAACAACAATTATAATCGAATGGTAATCACAGTAAGTAAAGATAATGTGAGAGACAACACTCCAGCAACCGATATATAATGTTTCAGAAGACGTGTTGGTTTTTGGGTTTGTTTCGACATAAAAACATAAAAAATTTTATGATTTGGGTCGGGTAATTGGGTGGGTTTGGGTCGGGTCGGGTCGGACGGGGTGTGCGGTTTCAACAGTAAATGCCGCCCAAATCATCCAATAGGAAAAGGAAACCATTTACAGTTTTTAGATTATTGAGTAATAATAATAATAATAATAATAATAATAATAATAATAATAATAATAATAATAATAATAATAATAATAATAATGAGAGAGTGATAATTGGTATAGAGCTATTATCACCTTAAGGCGTATTTTTTCACAAGAAATCCTTTTATAAACGAACATTTGATTTGATGTTGGATAATAGGGTTTGAATGTCCGGATAAACCTTTGAATCGTGTAATCACTTTTCGCGATAAAGTATTTCGACCTATACATATATTGCTTTACGGTTACACAAAATCTTTATTCGGGATAAGACAATGACACTACTCCAATATAGGCAATTTCAATTGGAAGTCAAGAACAAAGAGTTTATCCAGACATTCAAACCCTATTATCCAACATTTCATCATAGCCGATAAACCTCGGACATTGTGAACTCATGCGTCACTCGGATGCCATGTAAAACACCTTCTAATGTGAATCTCTAATTAGGCTCAAAAGTACATTCCCAAGGATTGAACTCGAGACCTACAACTTCATTAGGAGTTATGAAACCGTATAAGATGGTACTTATTATATGCCATAGTCTGTATGGAACGCGGTCTTTTCTTCATCCTCATATGCCATCTGCATCTGGTGGTAGCCCTTGTACGCATTCAGGAATTATTTGTATTTGAATCCTGCGAGGAACTCAACCTTCTAATCAATTTCGGGCAGTGGGTAGTTATCTTTTGGGCACGCCTTGTTAATGTCTTTGAAATCGACGCACATGCACTGTGTCCCGTCGACCTTGGGTACCAGGACCGAGTTTGCCACCCATGTTTGATAATTTACCTTTCGCAGGATGTTCGATTTAAGCAGCTTATCTACTTCCCCGCGCAACCACTCGCTTCTTTCAGGCACTATGGGCCGCTTCTTTTGCCGAACCGGCGTCATGTTGATGCTCGCATTAAGGTGATGTTCTGCGATTTCTCACGGAACACCTGTCATATCTGTTTCTCGCCAATAGAACACGTCTAGGTTGGCCATAAGGATATTGTGCTGTTTGACTTTGGTTTCTTTTGTCAGACTTGCTCCTATCTTCACTTTCTAGTCTGGATATGTGGGGTTTACTATGACAAGGCAGCCTTGTGGTGTCGGATTTTTTAATTTTTCCTCAACTTTTACTGTAACCCAGGCGCATAATGCCTCCAATGGTTTTGACTCGAGTGTAGCAAGTCCTTGTTTTGTTGGAAACTTTACCAATCCATGAATTGTTGACGTTATGGCCCCGAACCTTTGGAGCGATATCCTTCCCATTATGGCGTTGTATCTCGAATGCGAGTGCACAATGCAAAACTCGACGTCTTCAGTGTGTGTCTTAAGTTTGTCATTGTCGTCTCTTAACTCTAACTTTAGATCAAAAGTTCCTATTGGCCATGCCGATTCTCTTAAGAACCTAGAGAGGGCCATGGTTGAAGGCTTGATAGTTCGTCTGACAGATTTCGGTATCTGTCTGAAACATTGTTCGTACATATTATTCACGTTGCTGCCTGTGTCCATAGGTAAACGACTTATCCCGTACTCTGACTCGGGTAGGTATCCTTGTACCACGATCGGCGCGCAAGAAGCGTTGTTCGGGCAGATGGCGGGGAAGGAAATTTATGTCGTTTCCCTTTCTCTTATCTGACTAGCTTCGCGCTTTCCCTCCCTCTGCGAAAAGATACTTGTCATGTTGGTATCTGCTCTCTTTTGCTTGTTAATAGTGTACGACTGAGGCTGAAATATAGAGAACTAGTGAATGTCATGAACAAAATAGAAAAAAGATTTATCAAACCTTTTAACTCCATTGTCCCACAGATGTCGCCATTTAATCAAGCATAAAATGATCCCTGGGGTTCAGTCTACACTTGATCAACAAACCTGGGGGATTTAAGGGCCTTTTGAGTTTAACTCTCAGGCCTGGAGTACCGTGAATAACCTCGATACGAGATGATGATCTCAGAAGGCGTGATTAAACGTTGCCCACCATCATATGGGCTATCCAGAATCGATGGCTCAGTGAGGGTATTAGGATTTATGTTCAATGAATGTTACCTGAAACCGTGGTTTGGATGCTATATGCATTCCAGTAGCGCGGGTCGATGAGAGATTAATAGATCTCTGAACGTGATGAACATTTGGTTGCATGTTTTGGGAAAGAGTTGTAGGATGAAGATGGTGATGATGAATATTGAGTTGTAATATGTCTATTTATAGGTGAATACCATTGTCTTTTAATGTCACATAAGGAGACAAAAGGACATACCAGTGTCACGTTGTACTATTTGGTCGGATAAAGTTATGTAAGTGTGTGGTCCCTGCTGCATCATGCTATCCTACCACTTTTTGTTATTCGTATGTTTTGGGGATCCTTCTGGCCATTCGTAATGCTCTTTGTCTTATTCAGTCCATACTTGTTCTTGTATGCGCCCGTCGATGATGGTTATACCGTGTGCATCCATCCTTAGGTTGTTTTGTTCTATTTGTCTTACGTTAGTAATTTACCTACTAATAGCACCAGAACCACGTGCTTGTTATGTGTGATGTGGTCGTAGCGCTTGTACGGTTATGCGTGTCATCACATGTTATTAAAAACAATGAAAAATCTTTGAAAGGTACAGTCAAATCTATACAAATTCAAGTAAATGACTTACAAGCTACAATGGTAGATAAATAGGCTGGAATAATTGCATATCTAGAGATCATCGAGAGTCTGAAAGGGGAAAAAGATTCATTTAGAATTGGGTATCAGTCTGAAAAGGCTAAGTTATATAGTTACCAGAGGTCAACTTTTATTACTGATTACTTCTTTCATATTAAGGATGTTAAGCTTAAAGAACTAGGTTTTCATCAAGTTCCCCCACCTTTTAGGCATGAGTATCCAGGCACCTCATCTGAATCGTGTCTTGAGCAGTTAATAGAAGCTGAAACCAGTGTGACTAGTGAGACTGTGCGACATGAGGATAAGTGAAAAGGTGAAGAGGTCCCTATTACCCTCAAATATGTTGACGGAATTGTTAAGGTCTGTCAGACTGATTCTGAGACTGATGGCGATGATTGTAGGATGAGTAGAAAACCTTTACGTAGAATAGTTGAGTCTGAGCCCAAGCCCACGACCAAACAAGTTACCATTATGAAAAACACTCATCCGAGAGTTGTTAGGAGTGGTATTGGAAGTCGGAATATCTGTAAGTCTGATAGAGATAGTGGGACCACGAGTGATAGGTCACTGTCTAAACCCGTTAATTTTGAGAAAGGACCTAACCTTGAGGATGAAGACTATATGAGCTCATTAAAAGAGTCTCCATCAAAGCATGAGAGACACAAGACAGCTTCCACACATAGGAATAGTGGTGGGTATGACCGGTGGAGACTCTAAGCTTTGACCCGTGGGGTCACTGAACACCACTAGTTTGAAAATTTCATGTAAAAAAATACGCTTAAAATGTATAGGACACCACTAAATTTAACTTTAGAAATCATATATTTTACGAATATATAGCATTTTCTTTAAATTGTATATAGGAGACCACTAAATTTAACTAACCGGACCCCATATATATTTTAAATTTATAGTTTTTTAAAATAACATTCAAATATAACTAGTACTAAAAAAAATAGGGACCCCATTGAGTTTGGTTTTTGGAATCGCCACTGGCTATGACTATACAGACCCCAACCCTAGGTTTCGTTTCTACAGTAATCATATGAATAGATCTCCTGTATTTTCTCGTCCACAAACTTTTTTTAAATGTAGGAAAGTAGGTCATCGTGCTAATCAATGTGAACAGAGGCTGAAAACACCACGCATGAAAGTTGATCTGTCCACGGGAAATGATGCACATTTTTCGAATTCAAATTCTAGACGTTTTGTAAGAGTAAATCACATTCTTCCGTCATATCAACTCCTCCTCAGATTTCTGATTTAAAAACTGTTGAACAAACATATGTGTATTTTAAACGTTCTTTACATAAAACACAAGTTTGGAAATCTAAAGGAGAGTTTAGTGGTGATGATAGCTCTGAAGCTTCACATTTAACAGTGAAGAAGACGGTAGACCATCAGCTTTTTGGTGTCGATGGATAACCCATTGCCAATAAGGCAGGGGTTACCCCCTTCAAACTAATTCTTTTTTTGTGTGTGCAGGTCATCTATAATCCACTCATTAATACCTGGATTGTTGATAGTGGGGCGTCCCGGCACATGACATGAATTTGTTATCAGATGTCAAACCGATTAAGGGATGACTAGTAGCATTTGCAGGTGATAAAGGAGGATTTATTTCTACCCAGGGTAAACTCGCGAATGATAAAGTGAGCTTTGACAAGGTCAACTATGTTCAACAACTGTCTAACAACTTGTTGTCAGCTTCTCAAGTGTGCGATAAAGCTTTCAAAGTTGCATTTGACAACAAGTTATGTTATATTCTACTACCCGAGTTTGTTATTCCAGAAGATATGATAATTTTTAGTGTCGAGAGAAGTCAAAATCTTTATATTTTGTATATGGATAAAGCAACGATGAATGCATCATCCGGTCATCAAGCATTTGTATCAAAGGTAACTGAGCAGGAATCTACTACTTGGCAGAAGTGCATGGGTTATTTGAGTTATCACAAGATGAATCATCTGGTTCATAATGGGCTGATTGAAGGGGTTAATGTAAACGGATTTCATGTTCCCGACGTGTGCATTCCATGTAAGAAGGGAAAGCAAACCAAGAAATCACATAAATCGACAAAGCATCACTCCATCAATGTTCCTCAAATATTTCTGTATATGGATCTCTGTGGTCTAATCAAGCATAAAAGTATAAATGGATATTCTTATTTTTTGATGGTTACTGATGAGTATACAACTTTATAGGATCGATTAAACAGAATTAATCAATCGTTTATACAATATCGAGTACAGTTGCCTCGATATTGTGTTTTATATCAAAAAACACTTAAAGACTCGATCGATTTACCAATAGATGAACGTGTTTAGACTTAGAAATCGACAAACAATGATGCTAGACGACTGAAATGCTTGGAATACGGCTATGGTTGAGTAATGGTGTAAACCTTGACTTTGAACCCGATACTCTATATTTATAGTGCTTGTCGACCTATCCGTACAGATCCAACATTGATCCGTACGGTTGCACATGTAACCATGTGTATCTAACTCCATCCGTACGGATACATTCCAGATCTGTACAGATGCATATCAACAATGCATTTCAACATTTATATGTAGATAAATGATTACACAATATATAGTAAACGTGAGAAGCAATAACCAAGTACATCAAGCATCCAAATTGTTCAAACATAATCAGAAATATCCAATGAACTAGGGACTTACATATTATGCACTAACACATATCCATAGTACAAATAATTTTGAGGAAATCCATAACCAACAGCAGAATATATTGCGTTATGGGAAACCCCTGGGAGAACACAACCGTCGAGATTCGAATCCAGGAGGTATCGCAAACTCATGCACACATGACATGAACGGTAAGAATCCATCTATTAGGAATTGGTTCAAGACAATGTTGTTATTGTTATTGTTTAGTTTTCAAAGTGATTGAAGACAGAAATCAAAATTTTGTACATATTGATCCATATAATTCTTCCCTTATCTAAAACACAAAATGTAGGATAATATACTTTTCAATTTTTTAAATTAACACAAAAATTTTCACAAATCAATCACAAAACTTTTCAAACATTTCACAAATCAACCATAAAAATTTTCACTTACAACAAATCAATCACATAACTTACATTAACACAATTTTTTTCACTTTTTACGAATAAACCACTAACCTTTTCACACTTTTTACAAATCAACCATAAAACTTGTCATTTATTATAAATTGTTACAACCCAACCCTCGTTATACCAAAATACGACCCTAAAAAAAATTTATGTTTCAATACATCTGGACGGCGTCCAGCATTCTGGACGTCGTCCAGATATGAAGGCCTGGACGGCGTCCAGCCTTTTGGGACTGCGTCCCAATGATCTACCAGGGACTGATTACCGTGCTCATCTTACATGAGCGGAAAACCCGCTTCCCGCCATTTTCAAACGTAACCCTTTTTACAACATGTCAATATAGATTAAAGTAAGAGATTTCCACAATAAAATCGAGTTTTACAACTTCAGGCCCACATCGGCCGTTTTACGAGTTTCGTTCAAAATACAAGGTTCGACCGTACGAGTTTAATTTCCAAACTACACTAGAGCATGGTGTTTGGGGTTAAACTACCCACATCTCGGCCAAACTTCAAAAGCTAAACATCACAAATGCGTCCCCTATCAAAACAAAGCGGGAGGCCACTAATTCAACCAAACACCCTTACCCTTGTCTACACTGGAACCTAAAAAGAGTAAACAACGAGAAGGTAAGCATGGCGCTTAGTGAATGCAATAATTTTACATATACATATATCACTTACTTACTTGCAATCACTTACAACATTTCCGCATACATACTAGCAATATAAGTAGCATACCATCAAAAGTATAACGCCAAGACTCCGATATCACAAGCTAGTATATCAATAGCATATAACACAAACAATATAATATGCTATGCACAATACACAACATTGATGTTCACAACATCCATTAGTACTCAAATCCCAGGCTAGCCCTACGAATGGTATCGTCAACATCGAACTTAAACCACATCCGTCCCAATTAATGTGGTATCGTCAACATCAAACTTTAAACCCACACATGAGGTATCATCTACATCGAACTTAAACCCCTCATCAAAATCACCACAATAGCGGTATGGCATCGTCGACATCGCACTTTAACTCCATACATGAGGTATCGTCAACAACGAACTTTAAACCTTCATCCAACAAACAATAATGGTATGGCATCGTCAACATCGAACTTTAAATCCATACCCCACAAGCAAATAAATCATATACATACATATATAATTATTCCACTAACCTTAACGTCTTCGGTGAGATGATCAAGCTAGCAACCTTCAACGCGACGTACCTAGATATATGATGCATATAATCAATCACACAATCGAGTTGGTCAACCAACTCACTCGTCATCCTAGTATAGTATTGACCCGTAGTGCAATTTCGACCCATTTGCACTCTTAATCATGATATTAGGTCAACTTCGCCAAAACCCTAACACTAACAAGTTTTGGGTCTTAACTCATTCATTAACACAAGGTTATCGCATTTTCACATACATTTAGACAACTTAGGTCATCAAAGACCCTTTTGA
The DNA here is from genome assembly GCF_046630445.1 of Rutidosis leptorrhynchoides. NCBI lineage: Eukaryota > Viridiplantae > Streptophyta > Magnoliopsida > Asterales > Asteraceae > Rutidosis > Rutidosis leptorrhynchoides. Next base: position 89,280,466 of record NC_092343.1, on the reverse strand, counting down.
CCCATCTCAAGGTTCACACACCCATTTGGTCACCAATTGCCCAAATGACACCCACTTACATCACATCTAGGTGTGCTAGTAGTTACCTAACCGATTTAAGACTCACAAACACCAATTTACACTTTGAAACCCTAGGTTAGTCACTATTGAGTCTTCATGACTCAATCTTACCCATGAGCACCCATAATCACCAAATATGGGTTTTAGGTTCAACTATAACCCAAACCCTAACCCTTAAACAACTTAGAATAAGGAAATTAGGTTTAGGACTTACCACTACTATCACAACGTAGCTAGGAAGTATATGAATAACTTTAAAACACGCACTTTGGCCCAAAACTAGCTTCTTCCTCTTTGGATTGAGCTTTCTCACACTAGAACTCTTCTCTCTCTCTAGAATTGAATTGGAAGAGGTGTGGTTGTTGGAAATGGAGTAAATGGTGCTCCAAAACTGAATCTAGGGCCTTAAATTCGTCCACAAAGTGAAATTACCAAAATACCCATTTGTAATGTCTAAAACAAGACAGCTGGCCCACCAGTTAATTTGGACGGCGTTCAAATTGCTGGACGGTGTCCAGTCCTTCACACTTGGATGGCGTCCCATCCATTTGGACGGCGTCCCATACAACTGCAAAGACATGATCTTACAACTCTCCCCCACTTGAACTGGATAGCGTCCTCGCAATCCAGATCGCATGACAAGCAGGAAGATACACTAAAACAAACTCTTCAGGCTCCCAAGTAAACTCATAACCTATACTGCGACGCCATTGAACTTTAAAAGTTCTCACCTCTTTATTCCTCAATCTTTTCACCTTTTTCATCGAGTATAGAAATCGGTTCCTCAATATACTCTAACTTGTTGTTTAGCTCAATCTCGTCTAATGACACCCATGAAGAATCATCCGCAAGACACTTACGGAGGTGGGAAACATGAAATGTATTATGGATCCCCGCAAGCTCTCCGGGTAATTCCAAGCGATACGCAACTTCACCAACACGAGTGTAACAACCCGACTTCATAAACTCAAAACGCGTACCAAAAAAAATTTTGTATGTCAGTGCATCTGGACGGCGTCCAGAATCCTGGACGGCGTCCAGCTCAGAAAGGTGGGACGGCGTCCAGAGTTTTGGGACGGCGTCCAGCTCAAACAACTGGGACGGCGTCCAAGCAATTGGGACGGCGTCCCAATGGTCTTCCAGCCACTGATCACGGGTCCAACTCACACGAGCGGAAAACCCGCTTCCCGACACTTTCAAACGGAAACCTTTTTACCACAAGTCAATATAAGTGAAACTAAGAGATTTTCATCATCAAATCAAGTTTTACATCAACGGGTCCACATCGCCCATTTTACGAGTTTCGTTCTAAAATAAAAGTTTCGACCAAATATAAGTTTAAGTTCCAAACGACACTAGAGCATGGTGTTTGGGGTTAAACTACCCAATCTCGGTCGAACTCCAAAAGCTAACACCCAAAAGCATCCCCTAACAAAACAAGCGGGAGATCACTAATCCAATTGAACGCTCTTACCCTTGTCAATGCCCGAGCCTATAAAAAAAGTAAACAACGAGAGGGTAAGCAAAGCTTAGTGAATGCAATAATTATACGAATACATATATAATTATACCTACTTGCATACACTTACACAACCGCAAACCTGCTAGCAAACAACATTAGCTTATCGTCGCAATAACAAGCTATAATTCACCAATACCCCCAAGCTAGCATAACAACCGCATATAAATATAACTCGAATAATATAACATGCTTACAGCACAAATAACCATGGTTAACCAATAGTACAAGGGAACGGCGCTCGCGAAAACGCCATCGGTGTTCGTAACATCCGTTAGGGCACTTAACACCTCGCACCACTAACCCCTAGGGTGGCACCTTAACACCTCGGCACATCACCCCGAGTGGCATCTTAACACCTCGATGCATCACTCATTATTTTACGGAGTGGTGTCTTAACACCTCGACACTACACTCCTAGGTGGCATCTTAACACCTCGATGCTACACCCGAGTGGCATCTTAACACCTCGATGCTACACTCTTCACGTGAAACGTGGTGTCTTAACACCTCGACACTACACCTTTCACGCAACAACAAATAGATACATTATATACATACGCATATAATTATTCCACTCACCTCAAAGTCTTCGTGTAAGATAACCGAACTTGCAACGTCAATGTAACGTACCTATTACATTTTAGCACATAATCAATTCACAACTCAAGTCGGTCAAGCAACTCACTCAACAATCTAGAGTCTTTTGACCCTAAGTACAATCCCGACCCATTTTGCACCTTTAACCCTAATAATGGGTTAACTTCACCAAAAACCCTAACTTTAGCCAATTAAGGTATTAACACACTTTTAACCACAAAGTTAACTCGTTTTCATACATGCAAGACAACCTAGGTCATCAAAGACCCATTTGACCCATTTCTAGGTCAACACACCCATTTGGGTCACCCACAACCCAAATCACACCCACTAACATTAACTATAAGTGTATTAGTATTTACTTAGGTCTTTAAGACCCATTTACACCATTTACTCTTTCAAAACCCTAGGTTAGTCACCATTTGGGTCTTCATGACCCAAACTTACCCAAAACCCCAAATTACTCACAAATGGGTTTTATGTGCAATACTAACCCAAACCCTAACCCTTAAACACATTAAACTAAGGTAATCAAGTTTAGGGCTTACCACAACAATCAAAACGAAGCTAACGAGGAGATGAACAACTTTAATGCTCGAGCTAAAACCCGAAACAAGCTTCTTCTTCTCCGATTTGAGCTTTCTCACACTTGAATCACCCTCTCTCACTAGGATTTAAGTGGATGAAGTTTGGTGGTTAGGAATGGAGTAATGAGGCTCAACCAAACTGATCTAGGGCCTTTAATTCGTCCACCAAGTGAAATTACCAATTTACCCATCTAAGATATTTAAAAGCAAAAAGACATGCCTGCCAGCCATTCTGGACGGCGTCCCAAAATCTTGGACGGCGTCCAGGTCTTCGATCTGGGACGGCGTCCCAAATTGTTGGACGGCGTCCAGGTATTCAAACTGGGACAGCGTCCCAAATGTTTGGACGGCGTCCAAACCTAAAAGAAAACAGGATCTTACAACTCTCCCCCACTTGAACCGGATTGCGACCTCGCAATCCACGCCGCATGACAAGCAGGAAGATAAACCAAGACAAACTCTTCGGGCTCCCAAGTGAACTTGGAACCTTTACTTCGCCGCCATTGAACCTTGAAAGTTCTCACCTCTTTATTCCTCAACATTTTCACCTTCTCGTCAAGGATAGCAATCGGTTCCTCGACATATTCTAACTTGTTGTTTAGCTCGATCTCATCTAAAGGCATCCATGAGGAATCATCCGCAAGACACTTACGGAGGTGGGAAACATGAAATGTATTATGGATCCTCGCAAGTTCTTCGGGTAATTCCAAACGATAAGCAACTTCACCAACACGAGCTAAAACTTTGAATGGCCCAATAAACCGAGGAGCTAACTTTCCCCGTTTTCGAAATCGAATAATACCCTTCCATGGCGAAACCTTAAGCATCACCATATCGCCTTCTTGGAACTCAATCAATCGCCTACGTCTATCGGCATACGACTTTTGCCTATCTTGAGCCTTCTTCAAATGTTCCCGAATCAAATCGATCTTGCTATTTGTCTCTAAAACCAAATCGGTACTCCCGATCTCTCTCTGACCCACTTCTCCCCAACAAACGGGAGTTCGATACCTACGCCCATAAAGCATTTCGTAAGGTGGCATCCCGATACTAGTATGATAACTATTATTGTACGAGAATTCCACCAAAGGCAAATGCTCATCCCAACTCCCACCAAAGTCAATGATGCACGCCCGTAACATATCTTCCAAAGTTTGATTCGTACGTTCGGTTTGACCGTCCGTTTGAGGATGATACGCCGTGCTCAACTTCAATTGCGTGCCCATATCTTCATGAAACTTTTCCCAAAACCGAGATGTAAAACGGGTATCTCGATCCGAAATAATAGATATAGGAACCCCATGTCGCGAGACCACTTCCTTGATAAACAACTTAGCCAAAGTCTCCGACGATATCGCTTCTCTAATGGGAAGAAACAAAGCGCTTTTTGTCAATCGGTCAACTATAACCCAAATCGAATCGAATTGGGTTCTCGCCGTTTTAGGTAACTTTGTAATGAAATCCATGGTAATGTGCTCCCATTTCCATTTCAGAATTTCTAACGGTTGCAATTTACCATACGGCTTTTGGTGTTCGGCTTTTACTTGCAAACACGTGACGCATTGCTCAACATACTTCACAACATCACGCTTCATGCCCGGCCACCAATAATCTTTCTTCAAGTCAAGATACATTTTCGTCGCGCCCGAATGAATGGAGTATTTTGACTTATGTGCTTCATCAAGTAGCACTCGTCGGTAATCACTGATGTCGTAGGGGGTGTATACAAAATAGTATTATTTTTAGTGCGAAATACTATTAAATATGCTACAATTACGGATGGGAAATACCTAAACCTTGCTACAACACTTATAGGCAGTGTACCTAATCGTATTATAGTATAGTTTTTAGTAAGTCCGGTTCGTTCCACAGGGAGCTCGTGAAGTATAATACTATATTTTTTTTACACACAATAATTGTAAAAATACAAATATATATATATATATATATATATATATATATATATATATATATATATATATATATATATATATATAAGTAATATTATTATTATAAAGGGGGGTTTTTACCGTTTAATGACCGGTTTGTCGATTTTAAAACTTTAGTCGCAGTTAAAACCAAATGTAAAATATTAAAAATAAATACAAGACTTAAATTAAAGCATAAAGTAAATAACGATAAATAAAAGTGCGATAAAATAAAATTGCGATAATTAAAAAGTACGATAATTAAAAGTGCAATTAAATACAATAACAATAAATAAAAGTGCGATAATTAAAAGTGCAATTAAATATAAAATAAAGGAAATTAAATATGAAATAAAAGAATTATGCTTATTTAAACTTCCGTAATCATGATGTTTGACGTGTTGATTTTAGTTTTATGCCCATGGGTTAATTGTCCTTTGTCCTGGATTATTTAATATGTCCGTCTGGTTTTTGTCCATAACAGTCCATCAGTCATAAATATAAAGTGCGAGTGTCCTCGTCAAATTATTCTTATACCCGAAGTTAAATATTCCAACTAATTGGGGATTTAAACTGTAACAAGATTTTAATACTTTGTTTAATAATTACACCAGGATGTCGACTGAGTGTAACCCAAAGTTTTAATATTTTGTTATCAATTATACCAAGTGTCCTTGTACATAATTTCACCCCTGTTTTAATTATTCTAGTGGCTATTAATCCATCCCCGTGTCCGGTTAAATGAACGATTATTCGTACATATAAATACCCCGCTCATCGTGTCCGATTGAGTGTATATGGTAATTTATAGGGACGCCCAATTGTAAATCTTTATATTAACATTAACAAACTATCATTTAGTTAAACAAATATAAAGCCCATTAAAAGCCCATAGTCTAATTTCCACAAGTGTCGTTCTTTTGTCCAAACCCCAATTATGGTACAAAGCCCAATTACCCAATTTTAGTAATTAGCCCAACATCATGATTACTTCGTTTTAAATAAGCATAATAATAACTTAGCTATGAGACATTAATGTAAAAAGGTTGAACATAACTTACAATGATTAAAAATAGCGTAGCGTTACACGGACAGAATTTCGACTTACACACTCAAACGATCTCTATCATAAATCTTATTATTATCATAATTTAAAATTAAAATTAAGATTATTGTTATATCTGATTACATTAACATTATAATAGAGAATTATAGATATAAATTATAGATATTGATATTGATAGATAGAAAAATAAGAAAAAGATAGAAAAAAAAGATCGAAAAAAAAGTTCTCCCAAATTGATCGTAATACGTTGCCTTTTATAGGCAAAATGTTAAATTGAATTTTCGCTTACGACCCCTGAACTATGCTCAATTAACAACTTTTTATTATTTAATATTATTCTTATTATGAATTATTTAAATATTATATTTTATTCTTGTGCATAGTTGACTCGTAATTTTTACACCGTTGCGTCGAGCGTTGAGAGTTGACTCATGTCCCGGTTTCGGATTTTCGAACGTCCTTTCGTACAATTTTATATCGTGTACTTTGCGTTTTGTAACTTGTACTCTTGTCATTTTTAGACGTTCCTCATCAATAATTTGAACCTTTTTGATTGTATCTTGTACTTTTGAGCTTTTTGGACCTTTGTGTCTTCAATTCGTCGCTTTCGCCTTTTGTCTTCGCACTTATTTAATATAAACGAATATTACTTGAAAATGGAACAATTGCAACTAAAATCTTGTATTTCTTGGGGAATAATGCTATGAAATATATGTTCCTTTTTAGCCTTATCAATATCCCCACACTTGAACGTTGCTTGTCCTCAAGCAATATAGTCTTGAAAAACACTTGAATCACTTCTTTATTCTTCACACTTTGTACATCAGTGACTTCAATACGGCGGTATAAACAATGGTAGTAACGATGTGGTTAAAGGTGGGTGTGTCTTTTATAGTTGCCTCGGGTTTAGGTCAACGACACTTTCAATCAAATAGCCGATTTACTTTCGGTTTCCAAAGCAAAGTGCACATTTGAAAGGCGTTTACAGTCCCACATGACTATAAAAATTTAGATCCTTTAGGAAATTGGATCTTTATGAAAACATTTGATCTTTTGAAAATTCAAGCTAGATTTTACCCTAGACAAGTTTTCTGATTTGATCCATCATCGGTGTTGCAAAATATATTTGTGGATCATTATTTTGGCTAAAACTTTTAGGCTCGTGTAATCCACTGCTATCCCGGTATCGGAAAGCACACATCCAGTTTACTTGTTCCGTATATTACCTTTCGGTAAACTACCGTCCGGTTGTAAAGGAAAGCGATGAACAAGAAACTGTTAAGGCAATGTCCCGTGACATGCAGATGATTATGGTCTTTTAACGTGTCGGATGCTAGAACTATCCTTGGTAGGAGCAATAGTAAAGATCATCCTATGATTTTTCGGTCTGGCACAAGGTCCTGTCTCCGACCATGCTATGCAACCACCGTTCTTACGGTTGACACCCGATTTGGTTCAGGTGACCTAATGAATTCCAGGTGAATTCCTAGGATTTTACGTTCAATGGTAATGAACGCATTGAAAATGGTTTTTCAGAAAACAAATCGGTTTGTAATTTTTGATCAAAATATTTTCTCGTTCAAGCTCGAGTTTAGATATCATCGAATTCCATGAGTTTGAATTCTCAATCTTTAAGGTCAATCTCAAGGATTGAGTAATATCAGTCTTAAAAGCTGATTTTTAATCTTTAAGGAGATTATCCTTTTCTGGGGATCTGATTCATTAGTCTTATCCAGCTAATTTGCACGGTGCCCCCCCATTGTACGAGATAAATCCTTCTCATGGTTAGGATAAATCTGACCACTTGGTGACCCTGTTTGATGCTGAGGTCCGTGGATTTCCAGCCGATTTTAGTGATGACTTTTCTAGATTTTTCGTCAACCTACAGCTGATCTGGACGACAACTTCATGACCTAAATCAAGAAGCGCGTGTCTTTTTCGGAAGACTTTACTTCCTTTTAATGATGGAATTGATTCATCGTGTAGATCCATCTCTTCTTTTCTTTCATCGGGTAAAACAGTTTAGTTTAGTCCAAAGCAAAAGTATTTTCAGTTATTTGTTACAGATAGATGTGACATATGTTTAAGATAACTTGGTAAATTTTCCCACACTTGGCTTTTATTTTCCTTTTTATCGTCCTCTATTACATTTTAAATGAATTTTAACATTTTGGTTTGTTTCTCAATTTATGTCCTTTCCGAGGTAACAATAATTTCGGTGTTAAAACCTAGTTTTATCGTTCATAAATATGTATAAACATGATTTTGAGTTCATTTAATTGAAAATTTTGAAAAATTTTACTAGAATTGGGTAGTCAGTATATAAGACTAGGGCTGTTCTTTATTATCAGAGAGCACTAGATTCTAATACAACTACTGCTTTACTAGTATTTTTAATGGTAACCAAGTGTATAAAGTAAAAAAAATTTTAAAATCCGAAAGAATTTAACCCCTTCCCACACTTAAGATCTTGCAATGCCCTCATTTGCAAGAAATCAGTAACAATTTAAATTATTGAGGGTGATAAGCGTAGAAAAGTGATTAAATTTTACCAAAGTTTCAAACATATTGTTGTTTGTTTGTTGAATGATAAATGGTGCACGTCATTTGTTTATTCCGTCTTGTTTGTTATTTCACACATATTTTGCATCTTGTCGTCAAAATTACTTGCTTTTGCTGAACTTAATGCCAGTCTTTAAAAACGCGTTGTTTTACCCTGTCTTGTAAGATAAACTACAAACAAATATATACATACTATTTTTTTTATTTATAAAACCTTTAATTTATAAAACAAATATTAATTAATTTTAAAATTTTGTTTCTTTTAAGAATGAGGGCGTTTCGGAACGATGTCCTAGTCCGTCCCTCGACAAAATTTTAAAATTTGTCATTTTCAAGCAATTGTTTTAAAAGCTTAGATTTTTAGATTTTTTTAATTTTTTTGGCATACTTTAAATCAATAAGATTAAAAATAATGATAATAAAAGTTCTCGTCCCTCCCTCGGGTAAAGCAATTTCTGTTTAATGACCTAGTCTTCAACTTACGACGAATTTTAAAAATCATATTTTTAACTTAATGAGATAAAGTAAATTTTTGTTTTTAAATTCACACAATTTAAATATAAAATTCAAAATTAATATTAAAAATTCACACCAAACTTAAAATTTAAAATGCATAAAATTAAAAAATTCATATTTTAAAAATTAAAAATTCACACCAAACTTAATTTAAAAATTCATATTATAAATTCACACCTAACTTATATTAATTTTTCAAATATTTACAATTTTAAAAATATTGTTTTACAAAGTTTACAATATTAATTTAAGATTTAAATATTAATTTTAAAAACATGGTAAAAATAAAATTAAAAATCTTTTTGGCTTTTTATCCCACTTTAATCAATCAAATATTATCAAAAATATGCGCCCCTCTTTTCGGTAAAGTAATTTCGGTTCCAAGACCTAATTTAACTCATGACGAATTTTTGAAATATTTTGGGTTGATTGATTAAAGATATTTATACCTTAAGAATAAACGTTAAATTTTGCAGTGATGTAATAAATTTTTTTTTGAATGATATCAATAATTTCGGTCGCCAAACCTAATTTTATTTAATACCAATTTAATACTTTTTAGCGAACAAATTAGCGTTTATTATCAAAAGGTTAAAAATAAAAATAAAAATAAAAACTGTACAGACATACCTGTGAAATAGATTTCTTAGTTATATGATCTATCCCATTCATAAGATAGTCGGTTTAATTGATTTTCCATGGCTATATACGCGTAACCTCGAGCATTCAGTGTCTTTTCTTCTAAACATATTAACGGTCCGTCTCTGCATAAAGTAACAAATTCGGTATTTGAATAGGTTTGATTATTTGAACATTTACCTCCATGTGACCATTTTCCGCATTTGTGACATCTTTCTAGGTGTCGTGCTCTTCTTTTTGCTGCGGATTTTGATTTTCCTTTACCAAATTGTAACTTATTATCTTCGCATCTGGATTCTTTTCTAACTCCGTCCATTCTTTCTCTGATTACTGATACTATTTCACTCGGGAGTATGTCATTATTACGTTTAGTGATCAAAGCGTGTAGCATTAGACATGGTTTAGTTCACAGGCAGTCTTCATTTCCTAAAAAAAATAAAAATTCAGAATGGGGGGAGAAGACTAGTTCTTTAGGGTCTGCTAGGGAAAGACCATTCGGGTTCCATTTTCGAGAACTACATGAAAACAGACAATCTAACTCTAACAGAAATACATATTATCCTTTAAAGACTTGATTCTCCCCACACTTAGTTAGCTGTGGTATCGAAATTATGATTAACTTCATTGTCGAATTCCATCGGACCATGTATGTAATGTTTAACTCTGTGACCATTAACTTTAAATTCAATCCCATTTGAATTTATTAATTCTATCGTTCTGTATGGGAAAACTCTTTTGACTATGAATGGTCCAGACCATCTTGATTTCAATTTTCCGGGAAATAGCTTGAATCGTGAATTGAAAAGAAGAACTCTGTCTCCTTCTTTAAATTCTTTTGAACTTCTGATTCTTTTATCATGCCATTTCTTCGTTCTTTCTTTATAGATTAACGAATTTTCGTATGCTTCATGTCTTAATTCTTCTAATTCATTTAGTTGACTTAATCGTAGACGTCCGGCTTCATGTAAATCAAGATTACATGATTTCAAAGCCCAAAATGCTTTGTGTTCAATTTCAACTGGAAGATGACATGCTTTTCCATAAACAAGTCTAAAAGGTGTGGTTCCAATTGGAGTTTTGTAGGCTGTTCTAAAAGCCCAGAGTGCATCCTCCAATTTAATGGACCATTCCTTCGGATTTGATCCTACGGTTTTCTCTAGAATACGTTTTAAAGCTCGGTTGGTATTTTCAACTTGTCCACTTGTTTGTGGATGATATGCGGTGGAGATTTTATGAGTTACTCCATATCTTTTAAGAACTTTCTCAAGTTGATTATTACAGAAATGAGTACCCCGATCACTTATTAAAGCTTTCGGTGTTCCAAACCTTGCAAAAAGACGTTTTAAAAAGTTGACTACAACTCGTGCATCGTTAGTTGGGAGAGCTTGTGCTTCCGCCCATTTAGATACATAATCAATGGCTACGAGTATATATAGATTATTATGAGATTTTGAAAATGGACCCATAAAGTCAATACCCCAAATGTCAAATACTTCACATACTTGGATGACATTTTGTGGCATTTCATCACGTTGACTTATTTTTCCGGCCCTTTGACATGCATCACAGGATTTGCAAAGAAGGTGTGCGTCTTTGTAAATTGTAGGCCAATAGAATCCAGCTTCATAAACTTTTCTTGCTGTTAGTTGAGGCCCATAATGCCCTCCTGTTGGTCCTGTGTGACAATGGTTTAATATTTTACTAGCTTCATCTCCAAATACACATCGGCGTATTATTCCATCAGGACAACTTTTAAACAGATGTGGATCTTCCCAGAAATAGTGTTTTATATCACTGAAGAATTTCTTTCGTCTTTGGTACGATAATCCTTTTTCAAGGAATCCACAAACTAAGTAGTTTGCATAGTCTGCAAACCATGGAATTTCTTTATAATCTATCTTCAATAGATATTCATCAGGAAAGTTGTCTTGTATGGCTGATTCATTTAGAACTTCTAATTCGGGATTTTCAAGACGAGAAAGATGATCAGCGGCGAGATTTTCTGCTCCTCTTTTATCTCGGATTTCAATATCAAACTCTTGTAAGAGTAAGATCCAACGGATTAATCTTGGTTTAGCATCTTGTTTTGAAAATAGGTATCTAAGAGCAGAATGGTCGGTATAGACCACCGTTTTTGCTAGAACGAGATATGATCGAAATTTATCAAAAGCAAAGACAATAGCAAGGAGTTCTTTTTCAGTAGTTATATAGTTCGTTTGTGCTCCTTGTAACGTCTTACTAGCATAATATATAGGTTGAAATCGTTTTTCAATCCTTTGTCCTAAAACGGCTCCCATTGCAAAATCACTTGCATCGCACATTAGTTCAAATGGTAGATTCCAATTTGGTGTTATCATGATCGGTGCATTAGTGAGTTTTTCTTTAAGAATATTAAAAGATTTGATACATTCATCTGAAAAGATGAATGGCGCATCCTTTTCTAGGAGTTTATTCATAGGAGTGGCAATTTTAGAAAAATCTTTTATGAAACGTCGGTAAAAACCGGCATGCCCTAGAAAACTCCTAACTCCTCTAACATTCGTGGGATGTGGAAGTTTAGCAATTACATCTACTTTAGCTCTATCCACTTCAATTCCTTCTTTTGAAATTTTATGACCAAGAACGATGCCTTCTTTAACCATGAAATGGCATTTCTCCCAATTAAGAACTAGATTTGATTGTTCGCATCTAAGAAGCATTCGTTCCAGATTAACTAGACATGATTCAAATGTATCACCGAAGACTGAAAAGTCATCCATAAAAACTTCCATGCATTCTTCTATCATGTCGTGAAAAATCGCCATCATACACCTTTGAAAGGTTGCAGGGGCGTTGCAAAGTCCAAATGGCATGCGTTTGTAAGCAAAAGTACCATAAGGGCACGTGAAAGTGGTTTTCTCTTGATCTTCGGGTGCTATTAGAATTTGAAAATATCCGGAAAATCCATCTAGAAAACAATAGTAACTATTTCCGGCTAATCTTTCCAACATTTGATCAATAAAAGGTAAGGGAAAGTGATCTTTTCTGGTGGCGTCATTTAATTTTCTATAATCAATACATACACGCCATCCTGTTACAGTCCTAGTAGGAATAAGCTCATTTTTCTCATTTGTAATGACAGTCATGCCACCCTTCTTAGGCACGCATTGAACTGGGCTTACCCATGGACTATCAGAAATTGGATATATCAAACCTGCATCTAGCAGTTTAATAATCTCTTTCTTAACTACATCTTGCATATTAGGATTTAGTCTTCGTTGGCGTTGCACATACGTTTTATGACCTTCTTCCATAAAGATTTTATGTGTGCAATACGAAGGACTTATTCCTTTAATATCATAAATCTTCCATGCAATGGCTGGTTTATGAGCTTTCAACACAGAAATGAGTTGTGATTTCTCATTTTCAGTAAGAGAAGACGATATTATTACAGGTAATTCAGATTCACCATGTAAATAAGCGTATTCCAAATGGTTTGGAAGTGGCTTTAACTCTAATTTCGGAGGTTCTTCTATCGATGATATGTATCGATATTTGTCTTCTTCTTTTAGCATTTGGATTTCTTCTGTTGTTGGTTCATATCCGTTAGCTATAAGTGTAGCTAACATTTTAGCTTCATCAATTGGTTCATTACCTTCTCCTAAAGAACATTCTCCTGTTCCTTGTAATTCTGGAAATTCTTCTAATAATTCTGCATGTGCATCTATAGTTTGAATATAATAACATGTATCATCTGCAGATTGTGGTTGTTGCATTGCTCTATCAACTGAAAAGGTAACACTCTCATCCTCTATACTTAGGGTCAGTTTCTTACCGAACACGTCTATCATTGCTTTAGCCGTGTTTAAGAATGGTCTTCCTAATATGAGAGGAACTTGAGAATCTTCTTCCATGTCCAAGACAACAAAATCTACTGGAAATACTAAAGTACCAACTTTAACTAGCATGTTCTCCATTATCCCTCTAGGATATTTTATTGATCGATCGGCTAGTTGTATGCTTATTCTGGTTGGTTTTAATTCTCCAAGGTCTAGTTTAGTGTATAGTGAATACGTCATTAGATTTATACTAGCACCTAAGTCTGCCAATGCTTCTATTGAACTAAGACTACCCAGAAAACATGAAATTGTGAAACTTCCTGGATCAGATAATTTTTCTGGTATCTTATTCAACAGCACTGCTGAACAATTAGCATTCATAGTAACAGCCGAGAGTTCTTCCATTTTCTTTCTATTTGAGATTAGATCTTTCAAGAATTTAGCATATCTTGGCATTCCTGAAATCACATCAATGAAAGGAAGATTTACATTTATCTGTTTAAACATATCCAAGAATTTGGATTGCTCGGCTTCAAGTTTTTCTTTCTTCATTTTACTCGGGTAAGGAAGTGGTGGTTGGTATGGTTTAACATAAGGTTTATCCTTAACTGTGTTATCTTCATTAACCTTTTCAACTACCGGTTCTTTTTCCTTTTCTTGTTCAGGTTGTGGTTCTTGTGGAGTAGGAATGGTTTCATCAGAAGTTACAGGTATTTCCGGTGGTTTAAGTGTTGTACCACTTCTTGTGGTAATGGCTTTAGCTGTTTCATTCCGGGGGTTAGCATTTGTATCACTAGGTAGACTTCCCGGTTTTCTTTCACCTATTAACCTTGCTAGGTTACTTACTTCTTGTTCCAGATTTTGAATAGAAGCTTGTTGATTTCTAAATGCTTGAGCATTTTGTTCATTGGTTTGTTTTTGAGATGTGAAAAACTGCGTTTGAGTTTCAACTAGCTTTGTCATCATATCTTCTAAATTCGGCTTTTTATCATCGGTTTGTTGTGGTGGTTTGTTTTGAAAATTCGGTCTTTGCTGATTGTAAGTATTATTGGATACTGGTTGATTGCTAGAACCTTGTTGGTTGTTGTATGGAATATTTCGATTATAATTCTGGTTTTGATTGTAAATTGGTCTTGGCGGTTGATAATTATTCTGATAATTATTTCCAGGCCTTTGGTTTATGTATGAAATATTCTCTCTTTGTTCCATTGTTAATTCAATACTGAGATAATCTTTTGTCAAATGTGGTCCTCCACACTGCTCACAACTAATTCGTATTGAGTGAATATCTTTAGTCATCTTTTCCATTCGTCTCTCCACAGCATCTATCTTTGCGGAAATAGAATCTAAGTCATGGCTAGAATCGGCTCTAGCTGCTTTAGATGATCTAACGATATCTTTTTCTTGGTGCCACTCATGTGAGTGGGAAGCAGTGTTATCAATAATTTTGTAAGCATCAGTTTCGGTTTTCTTCATAATAGAACCACCAGCTGCTATATCTATGTCTTTTCTTGTAGTGATGTCGCATCCTTGGTAGAATATTTGTACTATTTGACAGGTGTCTAAACCATGTTGCGGACATCCTCTTAACAACTTTCCATATCTAGTCCATGCCTCATATAGAGTTTCATTTGGCTTCTGTGTAAACGTAACAATTTCTGCTTGAAGTCTTACGGCTTTAGATGCAGGAAAGAATTGTTTAAGAAATTTGTCAACTAAAACATCCCATGTATCAATCGCCCCTTCAGGTAACGATTCCAACCAATCTTTGGCTTCTCCCTTTAAAGTCCAGGGAAATAACATGAGATATATCTGTTCATCCTCCACTTCTCGGATTTTAAATAGTGTGCAGATCCTATTAAAGGTACGTAGATGTTCATTTGGATCTTCCTTCGGCGCACCACTAAATTGGCATTGATTAGTCACCATGTGTAGAATTTGTCCTTTGATTTCATAATCTGGCGCATTAATGTCTGGATGAGTAATTGCGTGACCTTGGCCAGTGCGTTTAGCTCTCATTCGGTCTTCCATACTTAAAGGTTCCAGATTTTCCATAATTGAATTTGTTGAATCGGTATCACTAGATGATTCTGATTTAATGGTTCGTTCCTCAACAATCTCTGTTTGAATGATTGGTGGCTCCGGAGGAAAGTTTAATGGTTCAGGATCTATGAACCGTTCCTGAATATTTTCCGGATTCTCAATTGTGAGGTTGGGTTCAAAAAATGGATTATCGGAAATTTGAACTGAAGTACTTGGTCTACTGGATGACGATTCTAAAGAAAAATCAACGGCGGTTATATTTGCTAAATGTCTTGATCTAGTTACAGGTGGTGAACGTACAAAAGGTGATGAACGTCTTGCTCGGTGCATTCACTGAATATCCTATTAGTTTTTAAAAGGAAAGAAAAATTATAATAAGTTATCCAATTAATAGACTTTTCTGATTTTGCCCACGTTTCGAATAGCCAAAAGATGCAGCAGAGGGGCAGGATTCGTTTGGTCTCAATATAATTGAGGACTGTTTGGCTCCAATAACCCGGTCCACGTACAAATCCAACTATTACTACGAACCAGAAAATTTTGATGTCTATCAATTTAACTACTTAAAATAAATTTTCGTAATTTTAAGAAATTTAGAGAAGAAGTAGAAAAAAAATCTAAGTCCTAAAAACTAGAATGGCGAGAAATAAGAGAGAAAAAGATTGCGCGTCGAAAAGTGTCGAAAAATGAAAAAGACGAAGAGTGGTTTGTAAACACGCGGTTAATCCAACCTTATAACGATCACTATCTTAAAATTAAAGCTACAAATGGAGATCACTAATTGGAATTGTAATTGTAATTGATACATAGGTAAACGGCGTCGAAAAATAAAAACAAGAAAATAACGCGAAAAATGGCGTCGCAAAATTCTAAAGCACCTAAAACTTAGTCTAAGGAATAAGCACTTAAGGGATTTTACGGCAAAGCCTAAAAATTCTAGAAGTAAAAATAACTATGGCAAAACTAAACTTAATACTAAAAGTTGCGACTATAGTCTAAAAAAAACTAAAGGTAATAAAACTTAAAATAATTTTTTTATAGACAAAATCTTAAAAATATATAATTTTTTAATTTTTTTTTTTTTAAAACGTTTTTTTTTTTAAAACGTTTTTTTTTTTTAAAACGTTTTTTTTTTTTTTTTTTTTTTTTTACAAACTTATATTTTCACAAATATAAATTAAAAATATAGCGTTTTAGCGGTCCCCGGCAGCGGCGCCAAAAATACTTGATGTCGTAGGGGGTGTATACAAAATAGTATTATTTTTAGTGCGAAATACTATTAAATATGCTACAATTACGGATGGGAAATACCTAAACCTTGCTACAACACTTATAGACAGTGTACCTAATCGTATTATAGTATAGTTTTTAGTAAGTCCGGTTCGTTCCACAGGGAGCTCGTGAAGTATAACACTATATTTTTTTTACACACAATAATTGTAAAAATACAAATATATATATATATATATATATATATATATATATATATAAGTAATATTATTATTATAAAGGGGGGGTTTTTACCGTTTAATGACCGGTTTGTCAATTTTAAAACTTTAGTCGCAGTTAAAACCAAATGTAAAATATTAAAAATAAATACAAGACTTAAATTAAAGCATAAAGTAAATAACGATAAATAAAAGTGCGATAAAATAAAATTGCGATAATTAAAAAGTACGATAATTAAAAGTGCAATTAAATACAATAACAATAAATAAAAGTGCGATAATTAAAAGTGCAATTAAATATAAAATAAAGGAAATTAAATATGAAATAAAAGAATTATGCTTATTTAAACTTCCGTAATCATGATGTTTGACGTGTTGATTTTAGTTTTATGCCCATGGGTTAATTGTCCTTTGTCCTGGATTATTTAATATGTCCGTCTGGTTTTTGTCCATAACAGTCCATCAGTCATAAATATAAAGTGCGAGTGTCCTCGTCAAATTATTCTTATACCCGAAGTTAAATATTCCAACTAATTGGGGATTTAAACTGTAACAAGATTTTAATACTTTGTTTAATAATTACACCAGGATGTCGACTGAGTGTAACCCAAAGTTTTAATATTTTGTTATCAATTATACCAAGTGTCCTTGTACATAATTTCACCCCTGTTTTAATTATTCTAGTGGCTATTAATCCATCCCCGTGTCCGGTTAAATGAACGATTATTCGTATATATAAATACCCCGCCCATCGTGTCCGATTGAGTGTATATGGTAATTTATAGGGACGCCCAATTGTAAATCTTTATATTAACATTAACAAACTATCATTTAGTTAAACAAATATAAAGCCCATTAATAGCCCATAGTCTAATTTCCACAAGTGTCGTTCTTTTGTCCAAACCCCAATTATGGTACAAAGCCCAATTACCCAATTTTAGTAATTAGCCCAACATAATGATTACTTCGTTTTAAATAAGCATAATAATAACTTAGCTATGAGACATTAATGTAAAAAGGTTGAACATAACTTACAATGATTAAAAATAGCGTAGTGTTACACGGACAGAATTTCGACTTACACACTCAAACGATCTCTATCATAAATCTTATTATTATCATAATTTAAAATTAAAATTAAGATTATTGTTATATCTGATTACATTAACATTATGATAGAGAATTATAGATATAAATTATAGATATTGATATTGATAGATAGAAAAATAAGAAAAAGATAGAAAAAAAAGATCGAAAAAAAAGTTCTCCCAAATTGATCGTAATACGTTGCCTTTTATAGGCAAAATGTTAAATTGAATTTTCGCTTACGACCCCTGAACTATGCTCAATTAACAACTTTTTATTATTTAATATTATTCTTATTATGAATTATTTAAATATTATATTTTATTCTTGTGCATAGTTGACTCGTAATTTTTACACCGTTGCGTCGAGCGTTGAGAGTTGACTCATGTCCCGGTTTCGGATTTTCGAACGTCCTTTCGTACAATTTTATATCGTGTACTTTGCGTTTTGTAACTTGTACTCTTGTCATTTTTAGACGTTCCTCATCAATAATTTGAACCTTTTTGATTGTATCTTGTACTTTTGAGCTTTTTGGACCTTTGTGTCTTCAATTCGTCGTTTTCGCCTTTTGTCTTCGCACTTATTTAATATAAACGAATATTACTTGAAAATGGAACAATTGCAACTAAAATCTTGTATTTCTTGGGGAATAATGCTATGAAATATATGTTCCTTTTTAGCCTTATCAATCACCCATCTTAGGCACCCACACCCTTCCTTGAAAAGACAACAAACCACGCGGACCCATAGTAATAAACTCCGATTGGCCCACGATTCACTCCGTATGCTTGTTGTGAACATAAGCCTCTATTTGAATCTCACCAAGCTTTTCAAGAAAATCGTTGGTAATAATCAAACGTAACGACCCCACTTTTATCGCCGGATGTTGACTCTTTCGACTCAACGCATCCGCGACCACATTCGCCTTACCCGGATGATAAAGTATTTCACATTCGTAGTCTTTCACCACATCCATCCACCTACGTTGGTGATAATTCAAATCTCGTTGATTAAAGAGATGTTTCAAACTCTTATGATCCGAATAAATCGTACACTTGACACCATACAAGTAATGGCGCCAAATTTTCAACGCATGCACAACCGCCGCCAACTCAAGATCATGAGTCGGATATCTCGTTTTATGTTCCTTTAATTGTCGTGAGGCATAAGCGATGACTTTACCTCTTTGCATTAGAACACACCCGAGACCATTTAAGGAAGCATCACAATAAACCACCATATCTTCTACCCCTTCCGGCAACACTAACACTGGAGCTTGACACAACTTCTCTTTTAACAATTGAAAAGCAATCTCTTGCTCGTTCTCCCAATTAAACCTAGCATTCTTTCTCGTCAACTTCGTCAATGGAGAAGCAATCTTAGAAAAGTCTTGAATAAACCGACGATAATAACCGGCCAATCCGAGAAAACTTCGGATTTCCGTAGGCGTAGTCGGTCGTCCCCAACTCTTCACCGTCTCGATCTTCCCCGGATCTACTTGAATACCGTTTTCATTCACAATATGACCAAGGAATTGAACTTCCCTTAGCCAAAATTCACATTTGGAGAATTTTGCATACAACTTCTCCTTTCGTAGCGTCTTCAATACTTCACGCAAATGACGTTCATGCTCGTTCATACTTTTCGAGTAGACTAGTATGTCGTCAATGAACACTATTACCGACTTGTCCAACATAGGTTGGCACACTCGGTTCATAAGATCCATGAATGCCGCCGGTGCATTCGTAAGACCAAAGGGCATAACTACAAACTCATAATGCCCGTAACGCGTTCGAAAAGCCGTTTTCTCTATGTCTTCCTCACGGACCCGCATTTGGTGATAGCCGGACCGTAGGTAGATCTTAGAGAAATACGTTGCACCTTGAAGTTGATCAAATAAATCGTCAATCCTAGGTAATGGATAACGATTCTTGATCGTCACTTTATTCAACTCACGGTAATCAATGCACATACGCATACTACCATCTTTCTTCTTCACAAATAACACCGGAGCGCCCCATGGCGAAGCACTCGGTCGAATAAAACCCTTCTCGAGCAACTCTTGGGTTTGATTTAACAACTCTTGCATTTCCGTTGGTGCTAAACGATAAGGAGTTTTAGCAATGGGAGTAGCTCCCGGAACCAACTCAATACGAAACTCAACTTGTCTTTCCGCCGGAACACCCGGTAATTTGTCCGGAAAAACGTCTTCGAATTCACTAACAACCGGAATTTCACGAATAGGTGGTGGCTCATTACGAGTATCAACAACATGAGCAAGGAAAGCCATGCCACCACTAACAACAAAACGACGTGCCCGTGCAAAAGTGCATATCGGCACCGGTCTCCTTCGCTTGTCACCATGAATAATTAACTCTCCCCCACTTAGGGTCTTCACACAAATAAACTTATCATGGCATGCAATATCGGCTCTATAACGATCAAGCCAATCCATACCAACGACAATATCAAAGTCGCCCAAGGTCATTGGAATAAGATCAATTTTAAAGGTTTCGGCACCAAAAACAACATCACAATTTTCACACACACCAACCACTAGCACCGTCTTGCCGTCCACTATTTCGACTTCTATCGGACGACTTAACTTAGCTAATGGTCTATTAAGTTTAGGCAAAAATTTAGGAGACACAAACGACAAATTTGCACCGCTATCGAAAAGAATCCTTGCCGGATTAGAATTAACCATGTAAGTACCTGAGACAACTTCGTGCGATTGTTTAGCTTCATCATTGGTCATCAAATAGTTGCGACCCCTAGCCGTACCCGCCGCCTTCTCTAACCGTTTCACATTGTCATTTCGCAAATCGGGACACTCCGGCTTCTTATGCCCCTCATTGCCGCAATTAAAACAAGTGATTTTGTTTCCGGAACGTGGTTTCGGACACTCACGAGCCATATGACCCGGTTGCCCACAATTGTAGCACGTATAAGAAAACCCACCGGTAGTGCCCTTCTTTGCACTATTGACACTTTCGGCCCCCCTCTTGCTCTTGCTCTTCTTGCTTGAGGCGTTAGAGTAACTAAAACCTTCAAACTTTCTTTTGGAAAACATGAAATCACTCTTTCTTGGAACCTCCGGCTCAAAACCCCGAGCCAACTCAAACAATTCATCAAAAGTCTTAGCCATACCCCGACTAATCTTCCCGTTGTACTCATCATTCAGTGTACGGTAGAAATCCTTCATGAGCTTATGATCAGCACCCACATATTCCGGGCAAAAACGAGTCTTTGCCAAGAATGTAGACTTGAGGGTAACCAAATCCATGGAACCTTGTTGCAAATGGTGCAACTCGTCCCGGATTCTATCGAGAAGTTCGGTATTCTCTGAAAAATTCTTTCTTGAACTCCTCCCATGTCAAGCCCATACATTGTCCTTCACCAAACAAGTTGATTTTATCGTCCCACCATAACTTAGCTTCTTCGCGTAACATGCTAGAACCATACCTCGTCTTCTTTTCGGGAGGACATTCCGATCGTACGGAAAGCTCCCTCAATATCGGAGATCCAACATGTACTTTTTAAAGGATCCCGCACCCCATTAAACATCGGGGGTTGAGCATCCTTGAAGTTCTTGTAGTGGAAGTCCCGCCTTCCTTCACCTCCTTCACCGCGAGGGTAGATATTCCTAGCGTCAAGGGCCTCTTCGATAGTGGCCTTCATTCGTTCATTAATTAGATCGGTTATTTGCTCATCAACCGAATCTTGAAAAACCTTTCGAACGTCCGCAAGAAAATCCGCTTTTAACTTCTTAAAGACGGCCTCGACCTTGGTTGAGAACTCGGCGTCCTCGCTTGTACTTCCGTTATCATGATCGGGACCGTTTCTCGTCTTCATTCTATAAAACGAATTAGGTTAAACCACAAAACGGAATGACAGATTACATATATACATACATATACGCCACACTACTCCATCTCGCTCAACAATCGTCGTACATTACTTGTTTGACACGATTTGCACTCGTAGTGATGGTAGCTAGTCATTACTACGCGAGCACGTCGCGTTAACTCGCTAGTACAACGTCCATCTCGCTTGATGATTGCTAAACACACACAACAAATAGCGCATGATTAGTTCACATAAACCTATGAACTAACCATCCCGATCCGACCCAAAGTCCTACAAGTCCCGCATAAACGCGCACACAAAAAGTCTAAGTCTAGGCGCCTATCTCAAGTCACCTAAATCCCTTAGACCATGCTCTGATACCACTTGTAACAACCCGACTTCATAAACTCAAAACGCGTACCAAAAAAAATTTTGTATGTCAGTGCATCTGGACGGCGTCCAGCTCAGAAAGGTGGGACGGCGTCCAGAGTTTTGGGACGGCGTCCAACTCAAACAACTGGGACGGCGTCCAAGCAATTGGGACGGCGTACCAATGGTCTTCCAGCCACTGATCACGGGTCCAACTCACACGAGCGGAAAACCCGCTTCCCGACACTTTCAAACGGAAACCTTTTTACCACAAGTCATTATAAGTGAAACTAAGAGATTTTCATCATCAAATCAAGTTTTACATCAACGGGTCCACATCGCCCATTTTACGAGTTTCGTTCTAAAATAAAAGTTTCGACCAAATATAAGTTTAAGTTCCAAACGACACTAGAGCATGGTGTTTGGGGTTAAACTACCCAATCTCGGTCGAACTCCAAAAGCTAACACCCAAAAGCATCCCCTAACAAAACAAGCGGGAGATCACTAATCCAATTGAACGCTCTTACCCTTGTCAATGCCCGAGCCTATAAAAAAAGTAAACAACGAGAGGGTAAGCAAAGCTTAGTGAATGCAATAATTATACGAATACATATATAATTATACCTACTTGCATACACTTACACAACCGCAAACCTGCTAGCAAACAACATTAGCTTATCGTCGCAATAACAAGCTATAATTCACCAATACCCCCAAGCTAGCATAACAACCGCATATAAATATAACTCGAATAATATAACATGCTTACAGCACAAATAACCATGGTTAACCAATAGTACAAGGGAACGGCGCTCGCGAAAACGCCATCGGTGTTCGTAACATCCGTTAGGGCACTTAACACCTCGCACCACTAACCCCTAGGGTGGCACCTTAACACCTCGGCACATCACCCCGAGTGGCATCTTAACACCTCGATGCATCACTCATTATTTTACGAAGTGGTGTCTTAACACCTCGACACTACACTCCTAGGTGGCATCTTAACACCTCGATGCTACACCCGAGTGGCATCTTAACACCTCGATGCTACACTCTTCACGTGAAACGTGGTGTCTTAACACCTCGACACTACACCTTTCACGCAACAACAAATAGATACATTATATACATACGCATATAATTATTCCACTCACCTCAAAGTCTTCGTGTAAGATAACCGAACTTGCAACGTCAATGTAACGTACCTATTACATTTTAGCACATAAGCAATTCACAACTCAAGTCGGTCAAGCAACTCACTCAACAATCTAGAGTCTTTTGACCCTAAGTGCAATCCCGACCCATTTTGCACCTTTAACCCTAATAATGGGTTAACTTCACCAAAAACCCTAACTTTAGCCAATTAAGGTATTAACACACTTTTAACCACAAAGTTAACTCGTTTTCATACATGCAAGACAACCTAGGTCATCAAAGACCCATTTGACCCATTTCTAGGTCAACACACCCATTTGGGTCACCCACAACCCAAATCACACCCACTAACATTAACTATAAGTGTATTAGTATTTACTTAGATCTTTAAGACCCATTTACACCATTTACTCTTTCAAAACCCTAGGTTAGTCACCATTTGGGTCTTCATGGCCCAAACTTACCCAAAACCCCAAATTACTCACAAATGGGTTTTATGTGCAATACTAACCCAAACCCTAACCCTTAAACACATTAAACTAAGGTAATCAAGTTTAGGGCTTACCACAACAATCAAAACGAAGCTAACGAGGAGATGAACAACTTTAATGCTCGAGCTAAAACCCGAAACAAGCTTCTTCTTCTCCGATTTGAGCTTTCTCACACTTGAATCACCATCTCTCACTAGGATTTAAGTGGATGAAGTTTGGTGGTTAGGAATGGAGTAATGAGGCTCAACCAAACTGATCTAGGGCCTTTAATTCGTCCACCAAGTGAAATTACCAATTTACCCATCTAAGATATTTAAAAGCAAAAAGACATGCCTGCCAGCCATTCTGGACGGCGTCCCAAAATCTTGGACGGTGTCCAGGTCTTCGATCTGGGACGGCGTCCCAAATTGTTGGACGGCGTCCAGGTATTCAAACTGGGACGGCATCCCAAATGTTTGGACGGCATCCAAACCTAAAAGAAAACAGGATCTTACAACGAGCTAAAATCTTAAATGGCCTAATAAACCGAGGAGCTAACTTTCTTCGTTTTTGAAACCGAATAATACCCTTCCATGGCAAAACCTTAAGCATCACCATGTTCCCCTCTTGGAATTCAATGATTCACCTACGTTTGTCGGCATATGACTTTTGTCTATCTTGAGCCGCTTTCAAATGAGTCCGAATCATCTCAATTTTACTATTCATCTCTAAAACCAAATCGGTACTCCCGATTTCTCTTTGACCCACTTCACCCTAACAAATTGGAGTTCGACACCTACGCCCATAAAGCATCTCATAAGGTGGCATCCCGATACTAGTATGATAACTATTATTGTACGTGAATTCCACCAATGGTGAGCGATCATCCAAACTTCTGCCGAAATCAATAATACACGCCCGTAACATATCCTCCAATGTTTGATTCGTACGTTCAGTTTGACCATCTATTTAAGGATGATACGCCGTGCTCAATTTCAATTGTGTACCCATATCTTCATGAAACTTTTCCCGAAACCGAGATGTGAAACGG
Source organism: Rutidosis leptorrhynchoides (assembly GCF_046630445.1). NCBI lineage: Eukaryota > Viridiplantae > Streptophyta > Magnoliopsida > Asterales > Asteraceae > Rutidosis > Rutidosis leptorrhynchoides. The sequence continues at coordinate 89,255,700 of NC_092343.1, read as the reverse complement.
GTATCTCGATCTAAAATAATAGATATAGGAACTCCGTGTCTCGCTATCACCTCCTTGATAAACAACTTAGACAAAGCCTCCGATGATATCGCTTCCTGGATGGGAAGAAACAAAGCACTTTTCGTCAATCGATCCACTATTACCTAAATCGAGTCAAATTGGGTTCTCGCCGTCTTTGGTAACTTTGTGATGAAATCCATGGTAATGTGCTCTCATTTCCATTTCAGGATTTCTAATGGTTGTAACTTATCATACGGCTTTTGGTGCTCGACCTTAACTTGAAAACACGTAACGCATTACTCAACATACTTTACAACATCACGTTTCATGCCCGGCCACCAATACTCTTTCTTTAAATCATAATACATTTTCGTCACGCCCAGGTGAATGGAATACTTTGACTTATGTGCTTCATCAAGTAGCACTCGTCGATGATCACCCATTTTAGGCACCCACACTCTTCCTTGAAAATATAACAAACCGTGCGGACCTAAGGTAATAAACTCTGTTTGTCCCACGATTCGTTCCTCATGCTTATTGTTAACAAAAGCTTCGATTTGAGTCTCACCAAGCTTTACAAGAAAATCGTTAGTAATAATCATGCGTAACGATCCTACTCGTATCGCCGGATGTTGACTCTTTCGACTTAACGCATCCGCGACCACATTTGCTTTACCCGGATGATAAAGTATTTCACAATCATAGTCTTTCACCACATCCATCCATCTACGTTGACGATAGTTCAAATCTCTTTGATCAAAAAGGTGTTTTAAGCTCTTGTGATCCGAATAAATCGTACACTTGACACCATACAAGTAATGGCGCCAAATTTTCAACGCATGAACAACTGCCGCCAACTCAAGATCATGAGTCAGATATCTCGTTTCGTGTTCCTTTAATTGTCGAGAGGCGTAAGCGATGACTTTACCTCTTTGGATTAGATCACACCCGAGCCCATTTAAAGATGCATCACAATAAACCGTCATGTCTTCTACCCCTTCCGGTAACACTAACACCGGAGCATGACATAACTTCTCTTTCAACAATTGAAAAGCAATTTCTTACTCGTTCTCCCAATTAAATCTCGTGTTCTTTCTCGTCAATTTCGTCAATGGAGAAGCGATTTTAGAGAAGACTTGGATAAACCGACGATAATAACCAGCCAATCCGAGGAAACTTCGGATTTCCGTAGGAGTAGTCGGTCGTCCCCATATCTTCACCGTCTCAATCTTTCCCGGGTCCACTTGAATCCCTTCTTTGTTCACAATATGACCAAGGAATTGAACTTCCCTTAGCCAAAATTCACATTTGGAGAACTTAGCATACAACTTCTCCTTCCACAACGTTTTCAACACACCACGCAAATGGTGTTCATATTCCTTCATACTCTTCGAATAGACAAGTATGTCGTCAATGAACACTATCACCGACTTGTCCAACATGGGTTGGCATACTCGGTTCATAAGATCCATGGATGCCGCCGGTGCATTCGTAAGGCCGAAAGGCATAACTACAAACTCATAATGCCCGTAACGCGTTCGGAAAGCCGTTTTCTCAATATCTTCCTCACGGACCCGCATTTGGTGATAGCCGGACCGTAAGTCAATTTTAGAAAAATACGTTGCACCTTGGAGTTGGTCAAACAAATCGTCAATCCGAGGCAATGGATAACGATTCTTTATCGTCACTTTGTTCAACTCCCTATAATTGATGCACATCCGTATACTACCATCCTTCTTCTTCAGAAATAAAACTGGAGCACCCCATGGTGAAGCACTCGGTCGAATAAAACCCTTTTCAAGCAACTCTTGGGTTTGATTTAATAACTCTTGCATTTCCGTTGGTGCTAAACGAAAAGGAGTTTTAGCAATGAGAGTAGCCCCCGGAACCAACTCAATGCGGAATTCGACTTATCTTTCCGCCGGAACACCCGGTAACTCATCCAGAAAAATGTCTTCAAACTCATTAACTACCGAAATTTCACGAATGGATGGTGGCTCTTCACGAGTATCAACTACATGAGCAAGAAAAGCCATGCCACCACTACTAACAAAATGACGTGCCTATGCAATAGTGCATAATGGCACACGAATGAAGTTTTCATGGCATGCAATATCGGCTCTATAACGATCGAGCCAATCCATGCCCACAACAATATCAAACTCGCCCAAACTGATCGGAATAAGATCGATTTTGAACGTCTCGGTACCAAACACAACATTACAATCTTTACAAACATCAACCCCTAGCACCGTCTTGCCATCTGCTATTTCGACTTCTACCGGACGACTTAACTTAGCTAATGGTTTATTAAGTTTAGGCACAAATCTTGGAGAAACAAACGATAAATTAGCACCACTATCAAATAGGATCCTTGCCGGATTAGAGTTAACCATGAAAGTACCTGAGACAACTTCGTTTGATTGCTTAGCTTTGTCATTAGTCATCAAATAATTTCGCCCTCTAGCCGTACCCGCCGCCTTTTCTAACCGTTTAACATGGTCGATGTTCAATTCGGGACACTCCGACTTTCGGTGCCCTTCCTTGTTGCAATTAAAACAAGTGAGCTTGCTTGTCGAAGAAGGCTTTGTACAATCTCAGGCCAAATGACCCCGTACCCCACATTGTAGCATGTAGGGACAAAACTTCCAAAACCACCCTTCTTCACACTATTCGCACTCTCGGAACTATTCTTGTTCTTCTTGTTTGAAAAATTTGAATGACTCGAACCTTCAAATTTTCTCTTAGAGAAAGAGAAATCGCTTTGCTTTGAAACTTCCGGTTCGAAGCCACGGGCTAACTCAAACAATTCCTCAAAAGACTTAGCCATTCCCTGACTAATCTTACGCTTTAACTCGTCACTTAGTGTACGATAAAAATCTAGCATCAACTTGTGATCATCGCCAACATACTTCGGGCAAAAACGAGTATTTGCCAAAAAGGTCGACATGAGAGTAATCAAGTCCATTGAACCTTGTCGCAAATTGTGCAACTCGTCCTGGATTTTATCAAGGTCGGAAGGAGTTCGGTATTCTTTGAAAAATTCCTTTTTAAACTCTTCCCACGTTAAGCTCATGCATTGCTCTTCACCATAAAACTTAATTTTATCGTCCCACCACAACTTGGCCTCTTCACATAACATGCTAGAACCATACCTCGTCTTCTTCTCGGGAGGACACTCCGCGGTACGGAAGGCCCCCTCAATGTCGGAAAGCCAACATGTGCTCTTCAATGGATCCCTCACCCCATTAAACATAGGGGGTTGAGCATCCTTGAAGTTTTTGTAATGGAAGTCTCGCCTTCCATAACCACCATTTCCATCACCCCCTTCGCCCCGAGGATAAATATTTCTAGCTTCTAATGTCTCTTCAATCGCGACATTCATTCGCTCATTAATTAGCTCGGTTACTTGCCCATCGACCGACTCTTGGAAAACCTTTCGGACATCGTCAAGAAATTCCGATCTTTGCTTTTTAATGATGGCCTCAACTTTGGCCGTGAATTCGGAGTCCTCGCTCGAGCCTCCAGTTTCGGTATCATGACCATTTCTCATCTTCATTCTACAAAACGGAATAGGTTAAGCAACGGAACAAACGAGAACGACATACATATATATCACACCGCCCCATCTTGCTTGACATTCGTCGTACATTGCTTGTTTGACACAATTTGCACCCGTAACAATGGTAGCTAATCATTGTTATGCGAGCACGTCGCATTAACTTGCTAGTACAATGCCTATCTCGCTTGATGTTCACAATACAACACAAAAACAATTAGTGCAAGGTTAGTTCACATAAACCTAAGCACTAAACAATCCCCGGTCTGACCCGTCTCCTACAAGTCCCGCAATAAGCGCATACACAATAAAGTCTAAGTTTAGGCACCTATCTCAAGTCGCCTAAATCCCTTAGACAATGCTCTGATACCACTTGTTACAACCCAACCCTCGTTATACCAAAATACGACCCTAAAAAAAAATCTCTGTTTCAATACATCTGGACGGCGTCCAGATATGAAGGCCTGGACGACGTCCAGCCTTTTGGGACGGCGTCCCAATGATCTACCAGGGACTGATTACCGTGCTCATCTTACATGAGTGGAAAACCCACTTCCCGCCACTTTCAAACGTAACCCTTTTTACAACATGTCAATATAGATTAAACTAAGAGATTTCCACAATAAAATCGAGTTTTACAACTTCGGGCCCACATCAGCCGTTTTACGAGTTTCGTTCACAATACAAGGTTCGACCGTACGAGTTTAATTTCCAAACTACACTAGAGCATGGTGTTTGGGGTTAAAGTTCCCACATCTCGGCCAAACTTCAAAAGCTAAACATCACAAATGCGTTCCCTATCAAAACAAAGCGGGAGGCCACTAATCCAACCGAACACCCTTACCTTTGTCCACGCCGGAACCTAAAAAGAGTAAACAACGAGAGGGTAAGCATGGCGCTTAGTGAATGCAATAATTTTACATATACATATATCACTTACTTACTTGCAATCACTTACAACATTTCCGCATACATACTAGCAATATAATTAGCATACCATCAAAAGTATAACGCCAAGACTCTGATATCACAAGCTAGTATATCAATAGCATATAACATAAACAATATAATATGCTATGCACAATACACGACATTGATGTTCACAACATCCATTAGTACTCAAATGCCAGGCTAGCCCTATGAATGGTATCGTCAACATCGAACTTAAACCCCATCCGTCCCAATTAATGTGGTATCGTCAACATCGAACTTTAAACCCACACATGAGGTATCGTCTACATCGAACTTAAACCCCTTATCAAAATCACTACAATAGCGGTATGGCATCGTCAACATCGAACTTTAACTCCACACATGAGGTATCGTCAACAACGAACTTTAAACCCTCATCCAACAAACAATAATGGTATGGCATCGTCAACATCGAACTTTAAATCCATACCCCACAAGCAAATAAATCATATACATACATATATAATTATTCCACTCACCTTAACGTCTTCGGTGAGATGATCAAGCTCGCAACCTTCAACGCGACGTACCTAGATATACGATGCATATAATCAATCACACAATCGAGTTGGTCAACCAAATCACTCGTCATCCTAGTATCGTTTTGACCCGTAGTGCAATTTCGACCCATTTGCAATCTTAATCATGATATTAGGTCGACTTCGCCAAAACCCTAACACTAACAAGTTTTGGGTCTTAACTCATTCATTAACACAAGGTTATCGCATTTTCACACACATTTAGACAACTTAGGTCATCAAAGACCCTTTTAACCCATCTCAAGGTTCACATACCCATTTGGTCACCAATTTCCCAAATGACACCCACTTACATCACATCTAGGTGTGCTAGTAGTTAGCTAACCGATTTAAGACTCACAAACACCAATTTACACTTTGAAACCCTAGGTTAGTCACTATTGAGTCTTCATGACTCAATCTTACCCAAGAGCACCCAAAATCACCAAATATGGGTTTTAGGTTCAACTATAACCCAAACCCTAACCCTTAAACAACTTAGAATAAGGAAATTAGGTTTAGGACTTACCACTACTATCACAACGTAGCTAGGAAGTAGATGAATAACTTTAAAACACGTACTTTGGCCCAAAACTTGCTTCTTCCTCTTTGGATTAAGCTTTCTCACACTAGAACTCCTCTCTCTCTCTCTAGAATTGAATTGAAAGAGGTGTGGTTGTTGGAAATGGAGTAAACGGTGCTCCAAAACTGAATCTAGGGCCTTAAATTCGTCCACAAAGTGAAATTACCAAAATACCCATTTGTAATGTCTAAAACAAGACAGCTGGCCCGCCAGTTAATCTGGACGGCGTCCAAATTGCTGGACGGCGTCCAGTCCTTCACACTTGGACGGCGTCCCATCCATTTGGATGGCGTCCCATACAACTGCAAAGACATGATCTTACATAAATCAACAACATAATTTTTTTAGTTTTTTAAACTACTCGTTATTATTATTATTATTATTATTATTATTATTATTATTATTATTATTATTATTATTATTATTATTATTATTATTATGGTTTTATTACTAATATAATAACTATAACTATAACTATAATTATTTAATCATTTTCCTTTATATTTTTCGGTAAACTTTAGATTTTAAATACCAATATCAATTTATGTCATTTGCTTCAATTTTTTTTTCCATTTTTCTCAATCGACTTTAATTAACGTTCCTATACCGCAACGGAAGGCACCTCAAGTCGTTACTTCTATACTACGAAACACTATTATTATTTTATACTGATAAATACTAAATAGATAAAGTTCTTTTAAAGTTATTTTGGTGTAAACTAATGGCAGGGGAATAGCATGGCAGGAGAATAAATACTGCGGATTAATTGGATTATTGTTTTTTATTCCTTTTGTTTTAACGTGCTTTATTGTTTTCATTAATAAATATTACTCCGTATAATGACGGAATATGAATGTAAGTTTTGTATTTAGCAACGTTTTACATAAAATACAAAAAATGCTCTCTCGTCGTCTCTTCATCTCCCTTCGCCGGTAACCATCTCCGGTAACCTGCAACCTCTCTTTTTCGTTCAATCTTTTTGTTTCTGTTTTTCTCTTTTGTTTTATTTCATCATCTTATTCGCCATCAACATGTCTCACATCCCTTTATCCCCATTCACCCCCAAAACACAAAATGCTCAATCACACTCGAAACCATTCATCTTCACCGATAACCAAAACATTACTTACAGGTCGATCAATGAAGGTGTTTGGGTTAAGATTGATCGGAATAAACAGCACTCACCACCTAAGAACCCTAACCCTAATTCCCTTAACCAGCAAAGTCATATGCCTCATCACAGCCGACACATCCACAACTCTAAACCTAATACTTCAAGGCTAAATACATCGTCCCATCAGATCTACAATAACTTCAAACACCGTGAAACATCCATCAATCTCATCAAACGTTTTGGCAACCCTAATCATGATTCGACAAACCCTAGCACCAAATTTAATCCCGAACCGATCAACAAGTCTAGAATAACCTCTTACCTCTTTCACAATTTCCCCGATAATTGGCGTTCCATTGATTTTTGGGATATATTTAAAAAATATGGTAATATTCATGAGGTATATATCCCAAAAAAGACACTAAAGGTATAAGGAAATTCGGCTTTGTTAGATTTCTTGATGTACCTGAATATCACAAAGAATCCCTTGCAAGAAGGCTCAATCTCATCGTGGCTGGTGATTACATGCTCAAGGTTTATAAAGCTCGTGACATAGATGACAAAAAATATGATGGACATCAAAAGACCACGAGGGCAGCCCCTGGTAATAAAGCACCTGCTGCTTCTTTTTCTCAGGTCGATGATAGGAAATTCAAAGATGTGATTCTCAATAGGCAGGCCACGAACAATAGCATTCCATCGATTAAGGTAAACTCTGACGCCGAACTTATTCAAATTCTTGGTCAAGCTGCCATTGCCAAAGTCAAAGATCTTGAATATTTAGAATATTTTAGTGAAATCTGTGAAAGCGAAAATCTTAGTGGATTTACAATCAAATACTCAGGTGGTCATGATATAATGCTTATATTTGATGAATCCGATCTGGCCCTTGATTTGATAAATAACTCGAAACACCCTCTTTGGAAATGGCTTGAGGATATTAACCCATGGGACCCTGAAGTTTATAAATCCTCGGGTCGATTAGCTTATATTAACATATTTGGGGTACCTATTAGTTGCTGGTTAGAAACTACCTTTATCGATATCGCCAAAAATTGGGGAGATGTCATTGAAACGATTAATTGTTCGATCACCAACGAGAATAATCAAGACTTATCACATGGTTCGGTTATCGTCAAAACAAACGATTTCTCCCCGATAAATGGCCAAGCTATTATTAATCCAGGAGACATCAATCAATCCTTGGTTTATATCACTGAAGTCCAAAACTTTTCTACGTTTAATCTTTACGGTGATATCGATGATTCCTCAAATTGGGATGATGAAAGTCTCTCGGATGACCAAATATCGGATGAAGAATCTCATCTTGATTGCGATAACTTTGTTGAAGGAAATGATAAAAAAACAACCAAACAACTTATCACAATCCTGGTCAACTACATATTGTTACCTCACCCGAACACCACACCTCATCCAACTCTTCCAAACGAATGGATACTATACAACTCCAACAAAATGTCGATAACCCGTCACAACAATCACCCAACAATTCGACTTCCATCAACTATGATGACACCACAAATTTACACATGCAAAATCCCTCTGCCTCTACTTTTATCTCCAAAACTGCCAACCCTTCACAAAACCACTACCCATCAAACGAACCTGATTTAAATGAACCACCCCCCATTCCTAAGTTCTCTGACCACGAAGCATTTACCAACACTCCATGCCCAATAAACGTCGAACCTGTTAACCCTGGGTCCGTGGATACTCCACAGCCCACCATCGTAGCATCCAGCACTCCCATCCAGGTTTTAAGTGATAATGAAACGTTGAGGCCTCATACAATGGCTCCTGATCTCACTCGCCCCAACAACTGTGATACACAACCTTCTCCTTGCTCCACAAAACACGACATCAGTGTTAACAATGAAACTGGTCACGTATCAAATATCTCCCACGACATAAATGATGAACCATCTAATCCACTCTCAACCCCTCAACCAAACTCCCCGATTAATTTTATGCTCGCTCCAAATGACACATAACAAACTAATACCGACCCATTCGAGCTTGACGCACTACTTTTTACGGGAAAGGTTATAGCTAAAAAGAAAAAAAGCACCAACAACGTTACCAATCCTATCCCTAATCCAAAATATACGTCAAACACCTTCAAAAGGGTTAGCAGGGATGACACCTCTAAAACTCCCCACGACACCTCCCTCGCTCCCGAAAAAATAAGGCCAAGGTCCAACATGCTCTATATTAAACATCTTGCGAGAAGCAGACAAAAACTTAGAATCTCACATTTGGCTAAACGATGTAAATCTTCATCTATTGTTGGTGGTACACATCACATTTTACTAGAGGGTCCAACAATGACACGACGAGCGTCAAATATAATAATAAAACAGGTTCTTCTACTAGTAGCAGCTTGGATCCGAATGAATTCGAAAAATGTATCGGGATCCGCCGCAACATCCAATG